>NW_024372259.1:2993025-3320246 GCF_014805655.1 Passer montanus
GGGCCGGCCCTCCCGCCGCCGCCGCCGCCAATGGGGCCGGGGGGGCGGGCGGCGCCGCTGCCCCTTCCTCCCCCCGCCCCCGGGCTCCTCCGTGCCAGTTTGAGGAGTCCGGAGCCGAACAAAAGCAGGCGGCGAGGGCCGGAGCGGTGCGCGCAGGCCCGGCGCAGGGGGGGCCCAGCCAGCCCCGAACGCGGCCCCAGGGTGGGGGAAAGTTTGGAGCCCTCCCCCGGTGCGCGGGGGCTCCGCCGCGTTCCGGCCGCGGTAGCTCCGGCGCTGCCATCGCGGGCGGCCGCCCCGCCGCGGCCAGCGCTGCCGCCATACATTGAAAAGTATTTTAAAGGGATTTTTTCCCCTTTCTTTTTTCTCTCTTTTTTTTTTTCCCTCCCCCCCCCCCTTTCATTTTTCTCCTCCTCCTCTTCCTCCCCGCCGCGGAGCCGGGCGCCAGCGTGAAGGATAAATAAAAAGCGAAGAGGAAGAGGCTGGGGAGGAGGAGGAGGAGGAAGAAGGGGGGGGAGGAAAGAAGAAGAAGAAAGCGAGCAAGAAAAGAAAGCGAGGAGCCAGGCGGCCAGCCCAGCCGCGCCGCTCCCGGCAGCCAGGGCAGGAGGCGGCGGCGGAGCGGGGCCGGCGGCCGGCGATGGATGACCAGCCGCGGCTGATGCACACGCACAGCGGGGTGGGGATGCCGGGGCACCCGGGCCTGTCCCAGCACATGCAGGATGGACCAGGCGGGGCGGAGGGGGAGGCAGGCAGGAAGCAGGACATCGGAGACATCTTACAGCAGATCATGACCATCACGGACCAGAGTTTGGACGAGGCGCAGGCCAGGTGAGAGCGGCGGGGAGCGGCGGGGGGCAGGTGCCGGGAAGTTTCCCCCGCGCCCCGGCCCGGCCTTTGTTGTCCGGCGGGGGGAGCGCGCCCGGCCGCGGGAGCATCGGGGGACGGGGGTGCCGCTGCTCCTGCTGCGGGGAAATGTGCCGAGGGAGGAAGGGGAAAAGAAAGGGGACCGGGTAATACCCCCCCCCACCCCCGTTTATTATTTCCCATCTTTCTCCCACCTCCCAACTTGGAGGGGTCGCCGCGCCCGCAGCCTCCCCCTCCCTCCATCCACAGACTGGGCCTGGCTTTTCCCAGCCTTTTTGGGGTGGGGGGATTAACTGCGGAGGGCGGTCATGGCTGGGGCTCCGCTCCGGGCTCCTCCGAAAGAGCCACGAAGTGCTGCCCCGCTTTTAGGGCTGCTAATAATGTTCTTTCTTAGGCCCACGTAGTGGTGTTATTTTTTCAGCGCGTTTCTGCGCTTTGAGGATGCTCATAGAAGCTTTGCCTTTTTTATTTTTTTCCCCCGTTAATTGCAGATGTATTTAAAAAGGAAAAAAATAAGGCTATAAGAGCCGGTATCTGAATTGCCCTGCGCTTCGGGGAGTGCAAACCTAATGCGCACCTTCAAAGGCACTACCAAAAGTTCAGGGAGGGGAGGAAAAAAAAACCACCTCAAATGAAGGGATTGGAACAAAAAAGTTGCCCTGCATTGCCTGGGTTACACTTGATATTTCTTCTGGGCTGCAAAGCTGCTTGGTGTGTTGTCCTTCCTCCTGATATTTATGCCCCGAGTTGAAGCAGATTGCTAGAATACATTGTTCCTGGAAAAACGCACCGCACAGCCCCAAAACTCGCTTAAGAACTTGCAGAGGGATAAAAGTGCCCCAAACCTCAGCTTCCATTCTCCTTGCCTCCCCAGATTCTTTAGAGTTCCAGCTTACCAAAAAGGCTCGTTGTAGGGTTGATCTTATTCATTTTCTTATGTTCTTGCAGGGGCAGAGTAGCTGTGAGGAGGAGGAGGAGGAAATCATTCACTTTCTCCCCGGCCAGACTCGGGGCAGTGAGGGGCTCTTCCTTTGGAAAGTTGCAGGAATCGTGTGTGTTCCTGCCTGGATAATTTAGTGTAGTTAATCAAATCAATAAAACCAAAGCAGAGCAGAGCTAGGGGAAGGCTTTATGGGTTTGCCTTGCTGGTCTATTTCAGCTGCTTCCTCACAGTGCTTCTTTTTCTTTTTTTTTTTTTTTTTTGTAAATTATTGTTATTATTTTTAATTCCGAGCTGGCAAACATGGTCTATTTATCAATAACACTTGGCTTTGCATTTCCTCCTTCCGTCCTACTACTGCACGGTTGTTTTGCTGCCTCTTTTTTTTTGTTTGTTTTTTCTTCTTTTTTTTTTTTTTTTTTCCTAAATTAAGTTTTTGGAAGATGCAAAGTGCCAGCATTATTTGTAAGAGGGCCCTCACAGCGTATGTACGTGATTTGCGTATACCCAAATGTCTGCACCCATCTGGGTATGCTGATAAGGGAACGCTGTGGTTCTGCAAGGGTATATACCTTTGAGATTCTTCATCAGATATATAAATCTTTTTAGCATGTTGTGGGTGGTGGGGTAAGTAGTGTGAATGTTTGCCAGATGTTCACATCATCTTTCGCGTGTAATTTTGGTTGGTAAACAGAAATCCCCGTAACCGGCGCCGGATAGCAACAGCCCTGTGTGCAACTGAACCCTTGGCTAAATCACCCTCTGGCTCAAGAGAAAAAATTAAATCACGCTGATTCTTTGCCTCAGAGGGCGCGTGGTGGGTTTTAAAACCAGCCAATTAAAGCGCCCCCTCCCCAAAGTCTCTCCTCAAAACCCACAGGAGAACGGTCAGCTCTGGAATAACAGCAGCCGAAAGGAGCAGCGTTGAATAGCATTCCCTCCCCTTCCCAGAAGCAGACGGCTGTGATTTCCTAATGTGTTTACTGTCCCTATTGTAAAGAATTAAATTTTAACACCTGCAAATAAGCTGGATGTAAGTAGCATGGAGGCAGAGGAATGGGGTTCTCTCTCCATGTGTCCTACTGTGCTCCACGTTGGGCGCTGAAATTTCCTGAATTGACAGCTCTAAGCAGGGGATGTTTCCAGCACTGGGGCAAGGAGGAGTTTATTGCCCCTGTGCCTCACAAATAAAGCAGATGGCCTGGTGTAGTGTTGGAGGTGGAGGCCAGGGAGAGCCCAGTGCTGTCTATTGAACAAGACAGTTGATCCAGCTTGGCTCCCAAAAGCTGCTGGCTCTGCCGTGGAGCATCGCCTGCCTCGCGCCGGCCGTGGAGCTGCTCGGTGGCAAAGGCGCTTTTCATTCCTAAACTGGTGGCATTCACCTCCCCTGCCTTGGGTAGGTGGCTGTTTGCAGCTCTGGGTGCTCAAAGCTGCCCTCGCTACGCCAGCCAGCGTGAATTTGGAAAGTTGTTCCTCATGGTGACATCCTGAGCTCACCCTCCCCTCTTTTCTTTTCTCTCCAGGAAACATGCTTTAAACTGCCACAGGATGAAGCCAGCGCTTTTTAATGTCTTGTGTGAAATCAAAGAAAAAACAGGTAGGAAATCAGTGCTGTTGGTTCTGTATTGTTTTTGTTCTTCGGGGATTTTATTCCTTAAGTTTGTGTCCCCCCCCCACCCCAATGCAGTGGTATTTAAGTGGGGAGAAATAACTCGTTGGTATTTAATCCTTCTGGCAGTGGACTTGCATGATGTGGTTTGTGTCTAGAAGAGAAAATATCGTGGTTTAATTTCTATTGTATAGCCTTTCTTTATTTATTGCTTTTTCTGGGGAGAAAAAAAAAATCAACCCCCTTGTAATTTCTGTCTTGCTCTAGTTTCTTTAAGACATGGCACTGCTTAAAAAACAAAATAAAATGCGAATGCAGAGTGGGTGTGTGGGGGAATAATCCAAACAAAATGAAACTATGCAGTTTTATTACCATTAGTATTCAGGTAAACACAAAGGTTTCTTACTTTTTTTTTAAAGAAAGAGTTGAAATGCTCTTGTCTGCCAATCATCCAGGCTAGCTCGTGTAAGAGCGAGTTGTCAGTCCCCTTTAGTGAAAGCAATATATTAGATTGTTAGTTACTTTAGGGTACTGTTGTTTTATGGCATGGGGTGTTCTCAGACTTCTTTAGAAGCTAATGGCATGAGAGCGTTGGTTCTGCTGTTTCCCACTTTCCAGACCTCCTACCATGTACTAACACACTTATAACACATCCCAGGGGGGCATTTAAATTTTAAAAGCAACAATTAAAAAATAGCAGTCATCAATCAAGGGTGATCTTAAACAACAGATGCTCAGGGAAGGACATTTAGCAACATGCACCACTTATTTATGTATTTGTTGGAATCTGTCCTTTTTTTTTTAATAGAAATGTAAAAAAAAAAAAAAGTGGGGGGAGTGATGGAAATGTGGGGGGTGGTTAATCTCTCCTGTTGGCGTTCTGAGCTGACCAGAGTTGATCTGTGGGCTTTCCCGTGCCGCCGTAGCTGCCTTGTTTTAGCACGCTGCAAAGTACTTGACTTTTCCCCCCCTTCCCCCCTCTTTACAACAAGGACTGAAACAGTCAATAATTCATATCTAAGCCATATAAGCAAGGGCATGACATGAATGAAAGTGACAATAAATATGATTGCACACCCAGTTGATATACATTGATAGTTACACATAAAAGGGGAGCAGCTTTCAGAAACCTGAACTGGCTCTTATATTTTTTTTTCCATTCTTAAATATATATATATATATATATATCTAAAACCACCCAGCATGAGCAGCTGATTGAAAATACAATTACTTGACTCCTGCAATATATATAAAATGACTAAGAGGGCCCTTTGTTAAGCGTTGTTTGTGCAGCGTGTAGCCCAGACAAAGCACCTACCGATGGCATTCGGCTCTCCCGAGTCCTCCCGGCTGCGGGGCCGCCTCTGACCTTCCCGAGGAGTCCTTCCCTACACACTTCCCATAAGAACCAGCAGCGGGTTTGGTATGGGAACCTCCGAACTCTTATGCTGTAATGTGAGAGAGTCTGTGTAGAGAGGTTCAGGATTTTACAGCGTTCCCCCATGCGCCTCCACAAAAAAAGGGAGCTGCCGAGTTCCTTTCCCTCTTCTCTCTTTCTTCTTTAATTTTGTGTCCGTTTTTGCCTGTCTCTTCTCTAAGTGTATTTGGTGCTCCATATGTTGCTTGTGCAGGGACACTTTTTGGCTGGGATAACTGTTTAATCCCAGCTCAGCTTCGCTCTCAGCGCAGTGGCAAAGTTAGGGAGCAAGAAATCTGCTGGGACCAAACTTAGTGGGGAAAGCCAGGTGAGCTCAGGGATGCTGAGAGGTCCCAGTGAGCTGAGGAGGGATGAGGAACTGTGCATAGCCACAGTGACAGGGTGTGATAATTCCTGTCTGCTAAGGAAAAATGGAAAGAGATGGTAGCGGACGAAGAATGCTGCTGGAAATAAGGATATTCAGGTGTGACCTGGGGCTGTTTTACATTTTTATAAATGCTGTTTGTTGGTGTTGTGCCTGGATTACTTGGCTTACGGGGCTGTGCTGTGGAGGCCTCCAAAGAGGTTGACTCGAGATGGCTTTTGGAGCGTTATCTACCCTTGGATATGTTTTCGGTGAATTCTTTCACTTTGCGAATTCAAAGACCTCCTCCCCTCTCCACCCCATCTGCGTCCCCAAAAGTCACACTTCGTAAGAAAGCAAACAGCCAGATGGTTTCGGTTTATTTTTATTATTTTTTTTAATTATTGCTTTGTGGGCCCAATGCTAGGAGGAAGTTTGCCTTGTTTTTTCTGGGGCCGAGGGTACCGCCTGCCTCTGTTTGCTTACCCCTTCCTTGCGGGCAGCGGTGTGAAAGTTGAGCCAACTTCTCGCTTCCCACTTTCCATTTAGCTTCCCAGATTTTTGCATGTGTGGCGCTTGAAATCCTGGTGATTGTTTGTGGTCACTGGTGGGTGTTTGAAAGTGCGTGCGTACATCTTCCCCCCGGCGTTATGATGTGCAGAAATGTGCGTTCGGTTACCCCGCTGCCTGATTTAAGTGACTCCAGAGCCTTACAGAGACTTTACCACCATCTCTCGCAACATTATGGCTACTATTTCATAGTGTTAACCTTGTCTTGAGCAAACCCAAAGTGTCCATAAAGTCCTTACAAAAACAGGTCATCTCTACTGGCCAAAGAGTCACCTTTTGCATTTGGGCTCTTCAGTTATTTTTAAGTGTTTGTTATCACTTAAAAAAATTATAATGATTAAAAAAAAAAGCTCAGGGGGTTGCCTTTTGTCTGCAGACCTTTGGGGTGATATCTGTTTAAAAGTAATAAAAGTTGAGAGGTCTGATCCAGGCAGGAGTATTAGGGAAAGGAAAAAAATTGCTGCTTAAATATACATCGAAGTTGTCGGCGTTCATTTGGTGTGTTTTCACTTGCTGTTGGTCGCTTTGTTGCGAGGGAAGGGGCAGGACTGCCTTCAAATGGCTGGCTGGCTTTTTGGAATAATAATTATGGAAATGGGAGGCATTGTTGTCCTAAATACAATTGATTCCTCTATCAATAGGGATTGAAATCGGAAATTGCATTCCTGATTTATAAAAAGTTTGAAGGCAGGGGTAGGGTCTCTGTCTTTATGGCTGTTTATTTTTTTTCCCCTTGTTTTTTTCCCCTCTCTCTTGGTATGTTTTTTTTTAAGCTGTTCTCTGCATGAGCAGAATAGCTAAGCAGAAGAATCAGGCAAGGCGTACGCAGACGTGGGGTCCTTGGATGGCAAACTGGAAAATATCTGCTGTCAAAATGCAGCAGCATCTATTTCAGCTGTGAGCCTTTCCCAACTCCCATCTCGTTCAGCGGGGACCGGTGGGGAGAGGCTGAGCACAGGATATATGACCATTTAATCTGATTCCTCCTCCTTAAGAGCTTTTCCCATCGTTTCACTTTCTCCACTCATTTGGGGGAGGTGAGGGCATCGGGCAAATTCTACTTCTTAAGAAGACCCTGACTTTGCATTTGAAATCCCACAATTTATATTTTCTCACCCTCCTCTCCCTCCTGTGTTGAAGGAATTCAGGATTAAAAGAAAAATGTACATAGCACCAATGGGGGGGATTTACAAAGTGGAATATTTATAGACAGCACTGATTAGCCGTGCAATTGTTGTTGAATAATGGGTTTGTTGTCTTTTTTTTTTTTTTTTTTAATTTTAGAGCATAATAGCTATATAAGGTGCCTCTTAGCTACCTTTCCCTGTGCATTATCTTCACCAAACTTAACTCAAATCAGATCTTTGGAGGAGGTAGGATTTTTCCCCTTCTTCTCTTCCTTAACACCCCTTTGTTCTCTCCAGCTCTGTGTTCAATTAACACCCCCATCGCAGAACTGTAGTCTTTTTTTTTTTTTAATGTCTGTTACTGTATTTCACTTCTGACACCTCTCTTATTATTCCTGCCTGCTATTTCTCTTTAATATAGCAATTATGATATGGGGTTTCTTTTTCTTCCTCCCTCCCTTCCCTCTTTTCCCCACGCCCCCAAGTAAAACCCCACCAGGAGCAGCATGGGGAGAAGAGGGGCAGATGTGGTGTGTGCAGTGCTGGGGTTTTTGGGTTTTTGGGGTGTGGGGCAGAGCTTTAACAGGGGTACACTGGCAAGCCCAGCACCCCTTGGGTCAAGCATTCCTCCCAGCAGGATGGGGCAGCTTGCTTTCCTTCCCCCCAGCCCTTCCCCAGGGTATCAAATCCTGCCCTCCTCCTTATCCTGCATTTCCACTGAGGAGGTTTCCCAAGGCGCAGGAGAGAGTTCAAAACCCCGATTTGAATTTCAATGCAATTCTTGCACCTAAGGCATCATTCTGCTGCTTGGAAAGAAAGCTCATCAGGAAAGTGCTCGGTCCTCCAGCCCTGCAGGATCCGGGTCCCCCTCAGCTTGCTGAGCTTTGGGCAGGTCCAGCCCTTGCCTGGCTGCTCTCCCTCCTGCCCCTCAAAGGGGAGGAAGCCTTTGCTTTGATATTTGTTATTACTGATTTTTTTTTTTTCCCTTCTAGTTGAAAGGCTTTGAAGGCAAAAGTGATGTTTCTCCGTGCCAAGCAGAGTCTGCAGGGTCCCTGGTGTGGCTGCCCTGGGGGGAAGTGAAACATTTTGGGAGAGCAGGGCCTCCAGTCCGATCCACACTGCCTGAGGAAGCCTTGCTATAACTCACAATTAAATTGCTTCCAGAAACCTGATGTTTTCAAGGGAAAGAAGGGGAGGGAATGTGCAAGGGACTGGAAGATAGGGATGGTTTGGTAGACCTTGTCATGGTGGAGGAGTGGCTACCTCTGGGACTGGAAACCCGTTATCCTGATGGGAGGTGGGACGTGTCCCAGTAGGTCCTGGCAGCTGGAAGGAGCAGGGTCTTCAGGGCTGGACCTGTCTCTAAAACAAGTTTGTTTTCTGGGCTTTTATCTTCCAGTATGGTGGTGTCCATCAGGGATCTGCTGGGGATGGGTGGCTTTGGAGGAGCGTGCTTGCGGGCAGGCCTCTCTTTTTTACTTTTAATTTCATATTTTCTTCTTCTCCCCTGGTAGCATGTGGTTGGAGCTCTTTGAATGGAGCAGGCTTAATTAGTTTAATCAAAATTGGCCTCCTGCAATCCTCCAGGGGAGGAGGTGGGAAGAACAGGGCTGCCAGTGGGCTCTTCTTCCCACCTCCTCTCCCTCAGCCCTGCCATCAAAGCAGAGAAACCAGGCCTGGCTCTGGCATAGCATTCCCACTCCTGGGGGACTCACCATGATTTGGGGTGTACAGGAGCAAACCTGTTTGCTTTTTATTTCAAGATGCCTGATGTTGAGCAAACTTTGTGATGGCAGCAGAGCAGGAAGATGCTCTTGGAGGGTCTGCTGTGTCCTGTTGCTCCCAGCCCTGTCTGTTTTTTTCCTGGGATGAGCCAGTCTTCCAGCTCTTGATCCCCATGTTCCCAGGTTTCCAAGCCTTTGCTTGCACTGGCCTCCCAGGTTTTGGGTGGCTTTGGGTCCAGGGAAGGAGGGTTCCTGGAAGCAGCCCACTCTTTAGGTGATCCCTGCTGACAGCATTGAACGAGGCACGGAGAAGAACAAATCTGTCTTCACTATTAATGCGTGCTGGAAAAATACCTGTATTAACCAGATGTGGGCATAAATAGCAGCTAACCAGAGCATTCTCTTCCATAAATGTTGGGTGTTTTCCCTTTTCCCTCCAGTCCATCTCCCCTCACCTCTGCATGATCCTGGCAGCAGTCAGTTTGTGGGTGAGTCCGGGGAAAGAGATCCTGTTATTTGGCCTTGTAGCTCCAAATGAGAAACTCAGAAGATCTTTCAGGCCTAAATTTCTCCTGGGAAAAGTGGTTCAAGTTCCCTTATTTGAGACCTGCAGAGGGATTTCCTCCTTGGAGTGCTGAGTGTCTGCAAGCAGAGCTTTTCTAAATGCTCTCAAATGTGAGATTTATTCTTGTTAGCAGGGCTCGTGCTGGCCCTGGTTTGAGGGCAGCGGTTGTAAACAAAACACTGAGAAACTCTGAGACAATTTCATCATGGTTTGTTTTTTTTTTTCCCCCGTCACAAGGAAATTACTGCATGCAGCAATCCTTGAGGGGAGTAGGGTGGTGGTTTAAACATAAATGGGTTTGTTTGCAGTGAGATATAGTAGGCTGTGCTGCTGGTGGTGCTTCTGCTGAATCAGAGCTGTGGATTTTGGCAGGGAGAAGGGAGGAAGACGGGATTCCTCATCTGCCTTTGGTTCGGCACCTTATTCCCCAGTTTCTCCTTTAATCTTGGAACTGCTGCCTTCTCTGCTAATGAAGCTCTGCAGAGGGTTTCGTGATCTCTTGGAAATCTGCTGAGAAACATTTTACTGCTACCTTTTTTTCTTTCTTGTGCTTGGAGTTGGGGTGCTTTGGGAGACAGGAGAAGCCCGTCTTGTCTGCCCTGTGCACAGAGGGGTGGTTTGCAGTTCATGCAAAATATGAGGAGCCCCATAGGAGCAGGGGGTAGTTTTCCCCTGAAGATGTGATATTATCTATTTCCCACCTATTTTATTATTTGTAATTTTTTTTTCTTACTGCTTTGCATTCCCATGGCAGTGAGTTTCTCTTGGTAACACGTTTAGCTTTGGGAGTTGCTGTGGGGAAGGTGGGCTACACAAAACTGGCTCCATGGCCCCCAGAGCAGGATGCCCACACTTTTGGGCTGAGTCTTCAGGCGTTTGGGTGCCGTGCAGGGAGAAGTGATGCTCCCTTGTGCTGCAGGGATGTGCCCTGTACAGCGCCTAGCTCAGGGGGACTCCGTGCTGGGTCAGGGTTTGGAAGGAGGTAATGTGATTTACAGCAATGGATCTGGTTAATAATCTCCAGCAGCTTCTGTATACTCAGGGGCTGCTCGTATTCCCAGCCAGGTGTTTGCAGACCAGATCAATATGGCCCTATTTGCATGGGGCTGTCTGTAATCTAATAAACCAACCTCAATCTGCATCCTTTGCTTTCCCCAAGCATCCATCGGGTCCCGGTCTGGTGAGTGTTCCCTGTGCTGGGAGAAGGTGTTTGTGAGCACTGCCTGGCTCCTGGGCTGCCAGCCTGGGGTCACACATGGCAGCCCAAGGCTGCACCCTCTGCCAGAGCCCGGGCTGTGTGATTTTTGGGTGTGTTGGATGGGTGTAGGTGCTGTGTGGTGCTTTGCAGATGACCACCTCTCCAGTGTGCCCCCGAGGCATCAATATTGGGGTTTTTTTTTGTAAAATTCACATTTCCTTTGAGGAGCATCTGCTGGGAACTCCCTTGGAAACCAAAGCTGATGGTTTTGTGGGCTGGGTGGTCGGCAGCTTCTGCTCAAAACTGCCTTGGAGGTGCTGCATCCCCTGGTGACTTAGAAAATCCAGGGTGGCGGGTGCTATAGGGATAAATTACAGAAAGCTGTGGCCTGAGGAGGCTGTGGACTGAATACATTAGTGTGTGTTGTCAGGCTGGGCTCAGGAGGGACTCAGGTGATGCTTTCTCCCAGTGCTGGGAATCGCTTGGCCTGGAATTATTGATTTGCAACTGTGTCAAGTGAAAAAAAAAAGGCATAATAATATCTCTTGGCCTTGTGTTTGTGAGCTGTGCCCCTGTATGGCGTATGTGTGTGTGTATATATATATTTTTATTTTTTTTTTTGAGCTGGAACAGAAAGCCACTTCTCCTGGCTCCTTTTCCTGGTGGGGAAGGCAAGGCAGCCAGGGAATGGGCAGCCCAGTGGAGGGTTTGGCTGCCAGGGAAGCCGTGCCTGCCGAGGAGCAGAGTGCTGCTGGTGATGCTCTGCGTTTTGGGGAGGCTGCCACCACAGATAATAGAAATCCCCTGTGACACCTTGAGGGAGCTGTACATTGCCACTGTCCCCTCCCTTCCCAGCCTTTTATTTATAGGAGAAACCTTACCCAAAATAGCTTTTTTGCTTGCCCTAAGCTGATGGGCTCTTTCCAGCCCCCTCCACCCTTTTTTTCCCCTTAAATCTACTGATAAATGGAAAACCCTCGGAAGAGCCAGTGCTGTGAGCAGCTGCTCTAATCTAAAATGATAACTTTGCCATTTTACTTCAGCCTTGCTGAAAAACGAGCAGAGCTGCCTTTGCAAGTGGGATCAGCCTGTTTAAATGCTGGTGCTCGGATTTTTGTTTCTCACCCAAGTAGAAGCCTGGAAACTCAGTTCATCATTTCCACGTCCCATTTTTGGTTTCGCACAACCTGGCTGGCCTGCCCATCCTCGTTACCAGAAGAGGAAAATCAAGTTTCTCTCCTGGTTGGATAACATTTTGAAATTCCAGAGTGATGTCGATTAGCAGAATTAGCAGTGGCAGGTTACCCAGCAAAAATACCCTTCCAGTTGTGAAGTGTTCCTTGCTGGTTGCTGCTTCTTTCCCAACTCCAGCCGTCCCAATCCCAGCCATGTCTCCACAGCATGGGGATTTTTCTCTCTTTAACTCAGTGCAGTTGTTTCCTTTTGACATTTGATATTTACAAGGCTGGAGCCAAACTGAAAGTGAATCTGCCCATAACTCTACTAAATGTGCCTTTCTAATTTCAACATTAATGTTTCAAAACCCAAGCTGCTGGTGGGTGTACCTTTGCTTGTTTACACACATCTTTTTTTATTTTTTTCCTTGTGCTGTGATTCTCTGGTGGAACATTAGGAATGATACAATACCTGGAGCTTCTGCATGGATTGGTCTCTGGCTTTCAGCTGTAAATTTGGCTTTTAACCCCTAAGTCTCTAATTTTAAAATGTTGCAAGTGTTTTAGGTTAGCATTTTTTTGTTTGGGAGGAGCCTGCTTATATGCAAAATTATTATTGTAATATCTGACTCATTACAATAATATTGCAAGAATTTTCAATAATATGATTGATTGCAATATTGCAATAAATTGCAAAAATATTATTTCAAATACTGCGATAACGTGATGAATTTGCAATACTCTGATTATTGCAAATCTCTAGACAAAAGGCTAGAGATTGCAGTTCACAGGGTAAAAGGAATTAGCTGGAAAGAGCTGTGGCTGTCAATCCTGACTTGATAGCACAGGACACAGCCCTTCCCCCGGCAGGTTTAGCGTGAAGCTGGTGCTTTCCAGAAGAGCGCTTGTTCACATTTAGGAAAGTTACAGGCAGTGGGACATGCTGCACTGGTTGGAAGTGTGTTTTGAGGGGTTTTTGACCTTTGCTTTGAAGGGGTCACCTCTTTATTTCTGATACAGATTCACGAGGGTGCAGCGTGGTGCTGTGCATGTGCCTGCAGAGAGCGAGGAGCCGCTCCCGGAGCGGTTGCGTGTTTGGGGGGAGCAGGTGGCAGGAATGGTGTTTTCACTGAATGTATTATTCCCCTGGAAAATCCTGGCTGTTAGATCTGGTCAGCAGATGTGAAGTGTCGATCGGTATCGGTGCTGGGAAGGGACTTGCAATACACTTTGCTAATGGAGAAGAACCTGAGGAGCAATGCCCTGATTTACGCTTTCGGCGATGTGAAATGAAACCGGCTGAAGCGCTTTGCTCGGCGAGCTCTTAGCAGACCACTTCTTCCTCCCTACTTCATGCAGATTTTTCCAAAGAGGCTGTTTCTTGGCTCCGTTGCTGCATGGACAGAGGTGGCTGGGAGGCATGGACCCCTTAAATGCATCTGGAGGCACAAAGCATCCAGCATGGGGAGCAGGGAGCAAGCAGCGCCTGCTGTAGCTCGCTCCAAAGCCCCGGTGCAATTCTGTCCCCAAGTGGCTGAAAAGGTCATTTAGCGTAAGAGCAAACGTTTATTTTTTTCATTCCCTCAAATAGTCAAATTAGCATCCCTCCTCTGCCACAGGAGCTGCTGGAGGGGGCATCCTGAGAAGGATTATAGGTAGGAGCGCCTGGGCCTGGGCTGTTCCTCTCCCGAAGGTCCCCGGCTGCTATTTGCACATCCCAGTGTCTGACTGCGGCTGGCATTTCCCCCGTTTGCTGGAATTTACTTTCTGCCTGGCGAGGGCATTGGGTAACATTTGCACACCTGGGCTGCTTAAGCTGCGGAGGGGCTGGGGGGATGTGTTGGAGAAGGTCAGGGGTCTCTGCTTTCCTTATGGGCAGGAGGGAGCAGGGAGAGCAGCTGCTGGTGCTGTGTCCTCTCCAGAGGCAGCAAGCAGGAGGGGAAAATGGTGTCGTGTAGTGTCGGGATACCTGTGCAACCATCTGCACCTGCTCTGATGTTGGGTGGATGCAGGCTTGGCCCTGGCTCTCATGAGCTCAGACCCTGCTGGGTTTCCTCTTGTGGATGGATTGGTTGGGCAGTGGGTGCCTGGTTGGTTTTTATTGTGATGGAGGGGGTTGTGTTTCCTTTTGGATGGGATTGCAGTGCATGTCTGGCAGGTGCACAGCCTGGGGTGGGAGTTTTCCTCAGAAATAACTCTTCTGCATCCAGGTCTGGAAGGTCATGGGATCCTCACCTGTGGGCTCTTGAGGGTCAGGATGTGCATGCATGATGGCATGGCTGGAGGTTTAGAGAGACTATCCCAAGGGCAGACTGGAATTGTTTACTATGGAAAACTCACAAGAAGTATGGAAGGAGCTGAGGCAGAGCAGAGGGTGGTGGTAGAGCAAGTCCCTGGTCTTTCCACGTGTCCTGAGGCAAATCCACGTGGGTAGAAGGGCAGATTTTTATTTCCCTTTTTCCGGTATTTTTGGTTAGGCCTTGCAGATGTCCTTCTGCACAAGCAGCACATCCAGAGGTCTGAGAGCCAGGGGCCTGGACAGACAGTGAATTCCATGGTGCCACAGTGCTCCAAGACCCCGTTGGGAGCAGCGGGCACTGCTGGCAGAGCACGCCGGTGCTGCGGGCAAGGGCAGCCAGTGGACCTGCTGCATCATCCTGGGCTGGGACTGGGAAAGGAGCTGTGCAATTAGAAGAGGTCCCTGTGGTTTGTGTTTGAGAGGAGCTCCATTAGGGTAATTTTTAAACTGCTGTTTAATCAGAAGGCTGTCTGCTAATAGAGAGGAAAACACTGGGTGGGTCTGTGCTTGTGCTGCATCCTCTCTTCCTGGTTCCTTTTGCTTTTTTTAAATTGCTTTTGCTTCACCCTTTGGGAATGCTACCCCAGAGGCACCCAGGTGCTCATCAGCACCGTTGGGTAGTGCTTTCCAAGGATTTTCTTGGCCTCTTGCCTGTTGTGTGTAGTTGTATCCTGCTGCCTTCCTCTTGCTGCATCTCCTGCCTGTGCACCGGTGCTGGGTCTGACCCTGGTCAGGGATTGCCCTTGCAGGTTCCTGAGGGAAGCCAGTCCTGATGGCTCCATGGAGGGCTCCTAAGAGTCAGCAAGGAGTGTGGAGAAGACCTGAACGAAGAACAAATGAGAACCATATAGAGACAAATGGGAATCAGATTTAGGAAGCAGACGAGACAACCCTTGGAAGGGGCAAGGGGGGATGTTTGCTTTAATCAGTCTCCTTGGGTTTCACGCAATAATAAAGCAGATTTGTTTTCTTTTCCCTTCTTTTCCCCAGCCCCCACTTTTTTCTTCTGTTTCCTCTCGCTGTTCTCAAAACAGCCTTGGACTCAGCAGCAGCAACATCTCCTTCCCAAGCTCCCACTTTCTGCACATAGGATTGCTGGCCAATCCAGTCAACATCCTGTCCATTTTTCCCCCCTCCTTCTGTCTGGTTCTCACTGGTGGGAACTTGTTGCCTTGAGACAGGCTACCTTGGCTGAGCTGCTGGGTAGCAGGTCCCTCCCACTGCCAGATGAACTTTTTGGACTTTCTGAAGCGAGCAGGAGAACAAATTCTTCCAAAAGGGCTGTGGTTTTCTGCATGGAGTCGATCTGCCCTGGCAGGCTCTGCTGTGTGCTTTAGAGGCAGTCCCCAGGGACTGGCCGTGCTTGGAGGAGATCAAAGTTTATCCATCAGAGGTCTTGGGCAATGCCTCTGAGATGTTTGAGTGACCTCTTCACATGTGCTCCTCTGGGATGTGGTGGTGGCTGCAAGGGAGGACCCTGCTTTCCAATCCTTCACAGGCAGGTTGGTTCCCTGAGAAATGTGCTGCGTTCCCCTTTTTCTTTCACTTTTCCCTGGTCATTGTCTTGGTGCAGAGCTGGTGGATCTTGGGAGGGCTGGGGCCGTGTGTAGCTGTGAGTCAGTGAAGCTGAGCCTTTGATCTGTTCCACTTTCTGCTTCTGGTGGTGAGTTATTACCTTCCCAAACAGAGAGGCCAGACTGGAGCTGGGATTAGTGGTTGCTGTGACCATCTCTGCAGCTCTCCTGTGCTGGGCACCACCGAAGGGATGAGATTTCACCCACCCTGGAAGGGAATGTGGGCTCTGCCTGGTGCTGTGGGCCTTCTTGGGGAGGTCTCACCAGTGCCTTCTGCTGGGCTGTGTTTGTTTTCCATAGAGCCTTCTTGTGCAGAACTGTTTTTCTATTTGCTGGTGTTTAAGTTGAGAGACAAGGCATCCGGGGTGATCTCCAGCATCTTTCAGTATATTGTTTTCAAGTGCTCTCCTGGGTTTTGTAACCCACATAGTCTTTTGTAGGATTCCCCATCCTGAAGAGTTCATTCACCCAGTCTGCTGGGATTTCCAGGGAAGGCTGGTGGTGAGCAGCCTCCAGTATATTCCTCAGATTCCCAACTCCTCTGCCTCAGGCAGAGACTGCCAGGGTGGCAGAGCTGGCGTTCCCAGCCAGCCCGTGGGGCTGGGAGTCCCCTCTGGTGTTCAGTGGGTGATGCTGGTGCAGCGTGGTGGGCTGGTTTGTCTGGGACACCCTTCACCCCAGCACTCAGCAGGTCCCTCATGAGTGCTGCAGAGTTGTCTGTGCAGTTGCAATCGTTTTCCTGCCTGGCTTGGCACATCTTGTGCCAATCAGTAATCCTCCACGGAGGCTGTGCCCCATGCCAGGGCAGGCACCGTGGCTGCTGGGCAAGAGCCATCAGGAGAAGGTGTGTGGTTGTTCTGCTGCCCAGGAGGGGCTGATTTACCTAATGTCTGCAAGACTACCACAGGGCTTTGCAGTTGCAAACTGGTTTGGCTTAGCTCTGAAAAGCAGAGTGAAGCAGAGGAGCCAGGTGTGCCCTGTGGTGGCTTTTCCAGGTCTCAGAGGTCGCCACGAGGGAAATCACTTCTGCCCCAATGCAGCCTGAGCCTCCTCCCTTGCTCAGAGCAGCAGAAATCGTGGTTGTAAGCCTTCACCCTGGTACGTGACTGTGCTGTAGGCACTGTTCTCTCTCAGCTCCTCCGGGTGGGTGCCAGGGGAACTCACGGGTGCTTTGGTGCCCTGGCCCTGGCTGCATCCCAAAACTCCCTGCTCTGCGCTGTATTTCATCTTCCCGTGCTTCCCAGAGAGGTCTGTGTGCAAAATACTTCATGTTGCTGCCAGCAAGCTTCCCTTTACCCGTGCCACGGTGGGACTTTTTGAAAAATTTTATTTTATTAGGAAATTCCCATTTGGTTGCTTTAAAAAGCAAGCCCTTGTGGCTGGCCCCTGGCCCGCCGCTAACAGATTTGTTTGAGAAAAGGCTGCGTTGGCATCCTGCTTTATTGAACATGCCTCCTGGGAAGGCGGTTTGAATATCCTTCTGTCTCCTCGGAGCAGGGAGCTCTCAGGACTGCCTGCCGCCATGGGGATGGGGAATGCTCTCCTCTCCCTTTCCCTCCCACCCCTTCCCCTTGTTCAAGCCTCCCTTTTCTTTTTTTTTTTTTCTTCCTTTTTTTTTTTTTGAGGAGAGAGAGCGCTGTGCACGGTGCGTCCCGCTCCATGCGGCTTTTCTCTTTCCCCACGGAGTTCATCCAAAGTTCGTATCCAGACGATGAACAAAGTAGCTCAGACCTTTTCCTGACTCCTCACCCTTTGTCCTCATCACTTAGTGACAGACAGGAATCAAATGCCACAGACAGGCTGACGGGACAGGGCTGTGTGAAAGTCCTTGGAGGAGGAGGAGTGGAGCAGTGCTGGCTAGATGGGGGACTCATGTTTAAACTCCTCTACCCCTCCCTGGGGAAAGACCAGAGCTACTTTTACTTTGGAGGGCAGAGGGGAGGTGCAATGTTATATATATATTTTTAATTTTTTTTCTGTAAGAAACCGGATAAATTTTTAGCCACAATAGACGCAGGGAAGGAGGACCGGATGGAGTTAGGCTCAGTGTTTAGCACTGGGTGTGCCTCCCGTTGGGAGCAGGGGAAGGAAGGGGCTACAGGCCATTATGGATCAGAGGAATGGAGGCTGCTGGCCTGCCTGCATCGCCTCTCTGCCCTAGGAGCAGCCCTGGCTTTGCCCTAGGGAGGAGGGGTGCGTGGTGCTGCAGCCTGACTGTTCTTAAAGGCTGGCTTGATCTTCATTTCCCCTGGCTTTGGAGCTCTCCTCTGGGTGCTGGGTGGTACCTGAGCAGGCAGGGAGCTGGGGTTTAGTGGGGACCTCCCTTTGTCCAGGCACCTGCCCAAGGTGGGCTTCTCCCTGCTGCCAAATCTGGGGAGGGATCAGAGCTGGCGTTCTGGGTGCTCTGGAGACTTGCTTTGGCCTGTCAGGAAAGGAAAGGAGCAATTTAGCCTGTTTGTTCGTTAGCACTTGTCTAACTCATTCGGCTGTCAGGACTGGGATGACTCCTGATAGGTGTATTTATCCCCCTTCCAGATGTCCTCCCCAGACTTCACCTTTTTTTTCTTTTTTAATGGAAAATAATGACAAGTCCCAGACAAGGAAAGGGTGGAAGCACCTCATGGCAGAGATTTTGTGGAGGCTTTTATAGAAGCTGGTTTGGCTGTAGCCCAGGTCTGGCAGAGTTTTGGAGGGTAGGGCTTCTAAGCATCCAGGGAGAGGAGGTCTCCACAAAACACGTGGTGACCCTTTGTTCAGGGGTGTTCCTCGTGAGGTGCTGTGATCCAGCAGACGTGCTGGTGCAGGGGCCACCCTCTTGTCAGGGAGATGTGAATGTCCCTTGCATAAACCAGCTCCGTGGCATGAGGCACGAGTTTGGGAGGGATGGGAAACACTGCTGTCAGAAAAGGACTTTGAAGGGACCATTTGCATTTGGTCCTTAAATCCTGGGAAGTGCTGTGGGGGAGAGGAGGTTCTCCTGAGTTCAGTTTGCTTGTGGAGAGAGACTGCTCGTGGCTTAAATGAACAAGGTTAACCTTGTCTTCCTGTGTTGCAGAGGAGAAACAAAACTGCTCAGCAAGCCCCAGGACTGTGTTCCCCAGGGAAGTGAGGCGACCACCTCCTCGCCCCAAGGCATAGCAGGCTGAGTCTTTATCCCAAGCCTGGCTGCAGCATTCCACATGCCTCTGGCTGCTCTCCTCAAGCCCACACTTGTGGGGGTCATCTTGGAGGCAGCAGGAAGGGGCCGGGGTGGTCCAGGGTTTGCCCTCTTTTGTTTGCTGATGTTGCAGAGCTTGCTGATCTGGGTCCTGGCCAGCGAGGCTGACTCACAGAAATCCTCTCACGAGTCTCCTACACCCTCCATTACCTGATCTGAGTGCTTCCTGGCGTGAAGGGAGCTGTGCATTTGTGCAGCTCGTGTCTGCCTCAGGCTGCTGTGGGCAGGGACCACAGCCTGGCTGGCCCTGTCACCCTCTGCACTGCTCGCTCCCATCAGCAGTGACCATCTCCCTGACCCCGCAGACAGTCCCTAGGTGTCTTTAGAGAGGCATTTGCTCTGCTTGAGAGGTCAAAGGAAAGACCTCCTTGCCCCTTTAGGATGGGGGTGTGTGTGTGTGAAGTGGTGTCTGCATACCTCTTAGTTGGTTTTTTTAGGGCTGCTGCCTTTCTGTTCATCAATGCAACAAGTCAGACCTAGAGGGAGTTTTTAGGATCCACAGGCTCCTTCCAGCATTCCCTATCTCTGGTAAATGGCTGTGGGTCAGCAGGAGGTGACCACAATCAAGTCAAAATTCCCACGTTTGGTGCCGCAGATGCTGCGGTCCCTGTTGAGCAAAGGCGGGTGTGATACACTTGCAAATCCCCTGGCTTGCAAGCTGGGCAGTCTCCTGGAGTTCCTGCCTTGCCAGTCGTGCTGTGAGGCTCTTTGCACACAGCTTTACCTTCTCAGGGAAGCGGCTGGGGCATGTTCCCATCTGAGGCTGTACCCCTGTGAGCTGCTTGGGTTGGCAAAGCGCTGCTCTTGCGTCAGGCTGGGCTGTGCCCAGTGAGCTTCTCATGCCTGTGGCAGGAGCATCGCTCAAAATAGTTCCATCTTGTGGCTCCTCTGGGGGCTTGGGGAGGTCTGTGGCTTTGTGGCTTGTTTGCATGTGCTACACGTGAGTTTCTGTCCCGTGGGTCCTGCTGAGTTGCAAGATTTGGGTGTTTGGTGGCTTTCTGGCCTGTGGCTGCTAAGCTGTGTGTGATGTTGTGCAAGTGGTTTGCATCTTGTGTGAAGTTTGCAGGCACTTTGTTGGGAGCTGGAGAGCAGAAAGGTGCTGATTTGGTACAGTCAGGGAGTCACATCCCCACTGAACCATAGAACAAACCTCTGTGTATTCCAGGGGGCAGCCTCACCTGGCTGCAGTGGCAGGGAGGCATTTTTGGGGTCTTGCAAGCCAAGAGAGACTCCCTGTTGTGTGACAGGGGCCATTGAGGGGCTTCACTTGACTGATCCCTCACAGAGAGGAGAGTCCTGGATGTCCCTGAGTGCTAGAGAAGTGGGAGCAGACTTGTGCAAGATCAGAAGCTGGAGAAGCAGTGCTCTCCCCTCTTGCAGTGAGGTTATGCCAGTGGTGGGGTGCACTCCTTTAGGATGGTGGCTGAGGTTTAGGTCTCCCCTAACCTGAGCTTCCCACTTGGGGGGCCTTGATGCAGCCTGTTGCTAAAGAGGAAAGTGATGTCCTGAAAATGCCCTCCTAGATGACTTAAGCACTGAGGTCTGAAAATGCCTTCCTAGGTGACTTAAACACTGCTGGTCAAAATTAGCCACTTGTTCGAGGCTCTCCCTTAGGCAGAAGTCTGCGTGCATGGGTACAGAATGAGATTTGGGGTATTGCAGGGGAGCACTGCTGTGTGCCTTGAAAGGTTCCCCGATCCCGTTGAGTGTGGCAGTGTGATGGGTGGCAGAGCCAGCCCCCAGCTGAGCTCCGTGTCCCCCTTGCCCGCTGTGTCCTTTGTCAGGCGGCCAGGGCCCCGCAGCCAGCCTCCCTCCAGTGCCAGCCATGCGGCGCTCGGGTCCTGGCCCCACTCCTCGCCTCTGCCCCAGCATTTATCAGCAACCTCCCTTCCCTCCCAGCCGCCAAATTCTTTCTCCGTGCCGTCATCCTCCAGCCAGAAGCTGCCCCATCCCACTCTCTCTCCCCGCCTCCCTCCGAAACCAGCCCAGAACTGCTAGGCAAACATTTTGCCTGTTGTTATTACAGTATTCCCATCTGCATACTTAGTCATAAACCCCTTTTAATTCCAGCCTTTTTCTGGGGCGGGGTTAAGAGTTCAAACCCATCATTTTTCTTTTGGGGCTGGAGGCTTACAAAAGCAGCCCGTGGCGAGATTGTTCAGTAGGATGGGGCCAAGAGTGAGTTTAGGGAGAGGGACGGGGGGAGGGGGGTTGCACACAGCAGTACTGGCTGTGCAGCCCCTCGTCCCCAGGGAAGCCTTTGGATGAGGTCTGTGTGGGGCTGGCTGGGGCAGGGGGTGCTCTCTGCCAGCCCCCCCCCTTTCCCCTTCCAGCAGCCCCAAGCCAGAGGTGGATGGGGCTGGCCCCTTGGTGGGGAGGTGTCAAGTCATGCTGCTGCTGGTCTTGCCTCCTTTGCTGGAGTCTTTGGATAATGGAATGCCAAAAGGAGAGTTCCTGACTGTGCAGGGAGGGGAGCAGCCCTGGATCTGTGCAAAGGTCTCTCCAGGAGAGCTCCCCAAGAACAGCTCGATGCTGCTGATCCTTCAGTTATGCAAAGGATGCTGTCAGACTCCCTTCGCCCAGCTCTCCATGCCTTTACTTTAAAAGGCTGTGCCCTCCTCACTTGGGGTGGTGAGGGTCCTGCTCCACACACACTGTCTCTTGCTGTGCTCACCTCCTGCCCTGTGCAGGCATCTCCAGGCTGGATGAGCCCAGATATCTCTCCACATCTCCCAGAAAACATTGGGTCCTTTGCTTGTGAGCCTACCTGGACTTACTAGGTGGCTGTAGTAACAGTTGCCTGTTGCCTTTGGGGTGTGGCTGATTTTAATTCCCTCTGTGGCAAGGGTTCCCAGGTGCTGGCGCTTCCCACCAGCCCAGTGCTACCCCATGGTGAGGAATTCCTGCCCTCCCTTGGCTTCCCTGTGACCTGGGTAAGGCAGAAGGAGGCAGAGAGCTCCTGAGGGCTGTGATTAATTCCTCTGCCAGGTTTGGTGCCTGCATTCTGCCCCTGGAGCTGCTGCTGGACCCCTACACTGGCTGCTGACCTGGTCTGGTGGGAAATAATCCCTCCTTCCTCTTGCCTGTTGCAGACACAACGCTGCATCCCTGTGGGATGGGATATGGACCAGTTATTAGTTTGGGGCTTGAGAGGCATTGACATCTCCCTGTCTTTGGGCAGGACAAGGTCTTTCCCTGCCCCCCTCCAAATTAAAAGGTCTCAAGGAGGAAAAGAAATGAGAATGTGCATTTGGGTTGGCAGAAATGTTGTAGAAATTTGTGCAGCTCAATTTCCTGATGTGTTTCAGTAAAGAAGAATCTCCTGCTTTGCTTTTTGAGAAGCATTTAAAAAGATGGAGGCATTTCATATTTATGTTTTTGAAGTTAGGCTTTTGCATTCTTTATTAGAAGTATTTCTCTGAAATTTGACTTCAGTTTTCAATTACAAATACCTTTAATGACAAACACAGCTCTGAAGTGACGCTGTTAAAAGTCCTGAAAGAACAGGTATTTGGGCAGTTGTGTTGGAAGGTTGCTCAAAGGCAGGAATGCAGAAACAACTTCCACTTCTCTCTGCATATCCCACCATTCCATCTGTGGTTGTTGCCCCGCATGGACTATGTGACAGTTTCTCATTGTAGTTTTCCTGCCCTCTCCACTGGTTTGCTTAGATGGAGGGTTTTATCCATCACACTGTGAATATTGAACAGCCACAGGAAAATAATCTAAGCAACATGCTCTGACTTTTAGTGGATCAGGTAGGAGCTTTCTTAAAAAGCACTGTGATCTTGCAGCTGTACCCAGCTGTACCCAGATCCCTGGCAGGATGAGTGGTCCAAATTCGCATCTAAATTATCTTTACTGCTTGATCCCCTAAATTGCCCTTCTAGGTGGAGAGATTTTAAGTTTTCTTCCCTACGTGGATGCTGAATGGTTATTAAGCTGCTGTAGAGGGAAGGAAGCTCGTCACACGAGAAATTTGGTTTTATCCCCCATTAATCTTGGAGGCATTCATTCTGCTGGCCTGAACACTTGGGTCTCTTGATGCGATAAGCCTCAGCATGTGTTAGATCTGCACTTTTCTCTTTGCAAGTGCAAGGGTGGAAGGGGAAAGGTCCCGCTGTGAGCCAAAGCAGCTTGTGAGCCTTTCCGCACGCCTGTGCCTGTGTGGGGAGCAGGAGGGGGGGCTGTGACAGCTCCTTCCAGCTTCCAGCATGCCCGGGATTGTGTGCTCAGAGCACGGGGCTCTGCCTACCTGCCCTCAGTGTGCCTGGCAAGCCACGGCTTGCACGGCTTGGCAGGTCCTGCACACAGCCTGCCTCACTCCCTGCAGCCTCCCCCGGCTTCGGAGGGGAGCTGGGCAGCTCACAGCCAGCCACCCACTTCTTGGCCTTCCTTAAGGGGTGCTGCTCTTGCCCTGCTGCCACGTGGAGTTTTGGGAAGCAGCTTTCCTCTCCACAACCAGGGCTGAGCTGCTCTGGCTGTTCAGAGATGCAAGAGGAGAGGCTCTGCAAGGTGCACACGGCGTTTATTAGACCTGTTTAACAGGAAGCTTATGTCTCCAAAAAGGACTGGCTGGGCTGCCTGGTGCGGGGCAGGGGAGCGGCTCAGCCCTTGAGCAGGAGCCAAAGGAGGTGGTGTAGGTTTGGTTTCTGGGCAGGCCGTGCTGCTGAGTGATGCTGGTCAGGTCACTGTGCTCCCCTGCTGGCCTGTCTGTGCACAGGGACATCTGTATCTGCAGATCGTAGGGCTCTTTGATCGATTACAGCAGCTTGCGTTGTTGCAGAGGAGGGAGCCTGCCTGGTGTCCTCTGCCTGCAGCCCTGCCTTGTGCAGTGAGGGTTTTCGGGCAAGAGGAGAACACTGCTGGAGTTGGTTTTGAGTTTTCTTCAGGGAAACAGACCACTGATCCAAGAGGAGTTTGAGATCTTTTCTCTCTTCCACATCTCCATCCTCAAGGTAGCTGCATCCTCAGGATTTGGATACTTGCAGGCGTTGCTCCCTGCAGGTGCCAGCAGGGACATTGCAACACCATGTCCTGCCTCCCACACAGAGCTGCTCCAGCAGGAGAGGAGCTGGTGTGTGGAAGGGCACTGGGGTTACGTGATCTGTGTTTGAAGATTTCATTAAATCAGGATTAGTTTAGAGCTGTTCCTGTGTACAGTCTCACATTCTGCGAACGGGCACCTTGCCTGTGCTAGGAATTGGAAACGTGGAGTGTGCAAGGTCTCCTCTTCCCCTCTCCTTTTGTTTGAAAATGAGAAGGCTTGTGAGATATTTTTTTTTCCCCCCCACCCTGTGCTCACCTGTGCCTTTTGCCTTTCTGCACCCAGTGCCTTAATTGCAGCTGAGGAAATGATGTGCCAGTAAATCTTGGGAGAGGTTGGCCATGCCAGCCCCGGGACGTGGACGCGCCATCCTGGCTCCAGCTCCCTCCCGACCACGAGCACGTTTCCACCACTGCTCCTTCAAGCTCTCTCCCTCTCTCCTTAACGTGCTGCTTGTGTAATTGTTGGCTGTTTGTCCGCTAATGATTATAAATTAGCGGCCGAGTGTATAAAAAGTTAATGAAGTTCTGTTGGTGGAACCATTACGCCTTCCCAGGCTGGCACGTACAGGTCGGCCAAGCCGGTAAGAAAAGCCAGACACCGAGTCCGGCCTTTCAGGGGATCAGGTTTCAGCTCGCTTGCTCTTTCCTGCTGTGTTTTTTTCTTGCTGGATTGAGCCAATGTTGAGTGCTGGGAATGCCAAAAAGGTGGCAGGTGATATTTTCTCTGCTGTGGAGTGCAAAGAATCACCACAGTGCTTGGATTCCTCCTGCCATCACTTATTTCCAGCCCTCTTGTTCCACTGTCCCAAGGGCACATCCTCTACTTGTCTCCTTCCTGGCTATTTCAGGACAGGGGTCTGAGGATACCCTGGACTCCTCAGTTCTGGCCTATAGCACATGGGCTTCTTTGGTTGAGCCCAAATACTTCAGACCCCTTCAGCTTCTGCTGCTTTGCTTCTTGAGCATCTAACCATGATGTGGCAGTAACAGCTGCTTCCATCACAGAGCTCGTGTACAAGGTGTAGGGTGGGTGTTGGAGGAGATGGCATGATCATACAGGTATAAATCTACCTGCTGTAAACCGCCCACCCCCTTAGTTTTTTTTCCTCAACACTCAGAACTTGGCAGGACTTTTAAGTGTGTGCCCTGGCATTTCTCTGGGTGGAGGCAGGCTTGGCATAGGGCTCGCTAAAATGAGCCGAGTGGCTTAGGGAAAAAAGTGCTGATAAAAAAAGAAGGCGTCCTCCCTTGCTGTGGTGAGATTTTTTTGGAGGTGTCTCTTGGTCTCTGGCACCCCTTCTCTGAAAGAGCTGTGGAAACTTGGCAGTAAGGCTGTCTTGTGTCATCCTCATGAAAATTCAGTTGAATTGGGAGCAGATACTCGTCTGCTCGGCAGGTCTCCGAGGAGCCCGCTCAACATTTTGGCAGCCAAACCCTGGAGAGTGGCTGCCAGCCCCACGGAGCTGCAGGAGAGGGGTCCCCTCTGGTCATTCCTCAGTGGAACTGTTTCTGAGCAGTGGCTGCTGTGGAGTGGGAGCAGGGGGAAATGCAGCTCATGTAGCTCCTTGGAGACAGAACAAGGTCTGCAAGGTCAGAGAGACTGTGGGATCCTGCAGTGGATGCATGACCTGTGGCGTGGCCATGCCATGTGGTGCCTGAGTGCCTTGGAGAAAGTGCCATCTTTTCTGCCAGACTCTGTTTTTTCCCAGATGAGATGATCTGTGCTCTTGTGGTGCTCAAAGTGTGAACACCAGTCTCCTGGCCTTCTTCCAGGCTGAGTGATCGCTTTCAGCATCCCTTATTTTTCCCCTGCTGGGCTGTGCTCAGCAGGGCTTCTTCCTGGGCCTGGTGGGTTTCCCTCCTCCTCCCAAGGAATGGAGAAGGTTGCACGGGCGCTGGAAGGATGGCAGGAGGAGCATGAGCCTTGCCAGACCACCAAGGGGTGTTTTGGGGTGGGCTGGAACCACTGGCCAAGCTGCCAGTGTGGATAGCCAGCACAGGGCCGGGGAGAAGCTCCTTGCAGTGAAGCAGGAGCCTTCCCTTTGACTTGTCTGGGGCTCAGATAGGCCCCTGGATTTTGGGAAGGACTCAGCGAACCCCTGTGTCCAGCTGCTGGCACGGGGATTAGCGGCAGGAGGCGTGGGTGAAATCTGGAGCTGGGAGCGGTGTGGCAGCAGCCCGGTGGCCTTGGGCACGTGGTGGGGATTAGGGGCAGGAGTCCTCCCTGCTGGCTGCATCCCTGCTGCCGGCTGCCTCTTTGGGGCTGGCCTGGGGGTTTTGGGGTCTGCACATCCCAACCCACGGATTTTGGTTGGGAAATGCTCCTCCCGTGGATGAGACAACAGCCAGGAGCTGCTCGTTGTTGCTGGGGAGCTGCCAGTGGTGAGGAGGGTGACTGGGAGAGCCCCCAGCCCCTGCTCCCAGGGCCGATGCCTGCCTCTGCCCAGGGCTGGTTTTCCGGGGCGCAGGCATTCCAGGAATTTGTAAGGAATTAGGGAGCGGGTGGGGAAGAGCGGGAAGACTCCTGCAACATGAACCATCTGGCCTCTTCAGTCTCTGCGCGCGGCAGTGTCTGGGATAAAGGAACTGATCGAAACCAGACATTGTTTGAGACAATAAAACCGTATTACACGTTAATGAGAAAATACATCGGAGAGCCGAGGGCCTGGGGCAAGCTGGGTGTTCTCCTCCCTCTCCCCTCGACCCGTGCGTGGCCTGGTGCTGTGCTACCCACGGGCAGTGGCAGCTCCTTTTCCTCTGCCATGGGGTGCTCGGCAAGCCAGGGCGCTGCAAGCAGCCAGGGTTCAGGCAAGGCACGCTTGGCTGGGGTACATTGTCCTGTGTCACTGTCTCTGAGGGTAAAGCACCATCCCAGCAGGAAGGCAAAAATCAACCCTGCAGCATTCATGGTCCTGGGGGGCTGCATTTGCACCTCCTGCACTCCCATTTGCCTCAGGCTCCTGCAGTTCTTCTCTTGAAGTAAATGGAGTGGATTAGGGCTCGTTCCCTGGCTGTGGGGCGAGTGGCACAGCCTGCCTCCCATCTGCCTGGCGCTGCGTTCCCTGAGTGCTGTAGGAGAGCCCCACAGCCTGTGCCTGGCCCTGCTGCACTGACAGGCTCGGGGAGCCTAGTGCTGTGCTGGTTGTTAGATCCTGCAGCCCTGATTTCCTTCCATTCTTCACCTCCTGCCTTTTCCTGTGGGGTGGGCAGATGCTCTCTGCCTCAGGATGTGGGGGCTTGCTTCAGTGTCCATGGCTTGGCAGAACCCCTCTCGGGTTCCCTTCTCACCCTTCACATCCTGGGCTCCCTCTGTTTTTCCATGCAGGAGCTGGGCATGGGTCTCTGCCTGTCCTGTGCTCCTCATCCCCTCCTGCGAGGGAGTTAGGGACCCTTGGGAAGAAAGCCAGGATGGATCCTCACCTGGAGGAAACTATTGACTCATCCTGGCTTAAAGTCAGGCTTTAGTGATCCAGTGGCTGGGTTTTCAGGCTTCCTGCCACTTTTTTTTGTTTGTTTGTTAGTTGTTTTTTTTTCATCCTAGTAATGGCCAAAATTTATAAGTAAGGGAGAAAGAAGAGTTTTGAAGGTGGGGATGGAGAAGCAGAGGGTTGTGGGGGGTGGCATGTCTGGAGTCTGCACCTCCCAGCCGAACATTTTTGGAGATCTTTCTTCACCTCAGGCAGGAGCGGGAAGCTGATGGTCCATGACAAAGGCCCCTTTTCTTCTCAGGGCTGGTGTTTTCATAGTGTTGGGTTACATCCCCCTCACTTTGGGGGTGGGTGGGAAGGGGGCATTGATAGATCCTGACACAGCTACATGATGTAATGTTATTTTTTCGGTACCAAAACGAGGCAATTTTTCACTCAAGGTCAGCAGAATTTATGTCAAGCCCTGCTGGAGGGAGGGAGCCCGGGCTGGGGGTACAGGATGGGGTGTCTGACCCAACCCTGCACCCCCACACCCCCTCTAGCCCTGCCACAAACACTGCTGCAGAGGTAACAAGGACATCACCCCCAGACTTTCCCCGCTCCCCCTACCCCTTGCCTCGTGCCTGAGCTGAAATATTTTAATTAAAACGGATTCTGTTGGGAGCGTGGAGCCAGGGAAACCCGCTGCAGACCCTGCTTTTGGTCACTGGGCCCTCAACATCTGTTTCCTATTGAAAGCTCCTTTGGAAAGGAGAGCTGGCCCCTCCTCCCATCCCCAGATTCAGTCCCTTTGGAGACCAACATGCAGCCCAGCTTTCTAAGGGTTTGTCCCCTCCCAGCCTTCTTCCAGCCTAGCCTAGCTAAAGTTTTGCTTAAATAAAAATAAACAAGCAGAGTTGATTGCAGGCAGCAGGGAGGCTCAGGTCCTGTTGCATGTGTGAGGCGTTATCGACGTGATCCCCCCCAGTGTTGCTGGGGGTGAAGATGGGGTCTCCACACTCACCCAGCAGGGAGGGAAAAGAATCAGTAGCTTTGATGCTGGGGAGCTGAAAAAGCTGAAAAAGTAGGGGTGGTTGTGGGGAGGGGAAAAGCTATTTGTATCCTCTGAACAAGAGCTCTGCCTGTTCCGGTGATGCCACTGGTGTGAGCGTTTTTGCTTGTTGGTGTGGAGCCTGCCCTGGCCATGGTTTGCATTTTGGGCATCACTTAAACTTTGTTTGCTCTTTCCGGCTGAGGTGGTCCCAAGATGTGGGGAATTCTGGAGCAGCTGTGGTCTGGGTGGGAAGATGTTAGGACAAACCAGCCCAAGTGGGTACAGTGGTTGTTTGTGGGCCCTGCTGGGGTGAGGTCTCCTGTTCCGCAGGACCATCACTGCAGTCTTCCACAATGTGTTAAAATTGTTGTTGTTTTAGGAGAGGCAGTTCCTGTGAGGAAATGTGGCTGTGTGGATTGTGGAGAAACTGGTGCACATAGGGGAGGGAGCACTTGGACCCCCATATGTAGGAACATGATGTGATATCAGTGACCATCTGATTTGGCCCGTGCATGGCTTGGAAAAGCAGAGCATGGACCACCTCATGCTGAACTGTCTGGGGAAGGCTGAGGCTGTGTCAGGCAGTGTTCTGCTCAACAGCCTGGGGAGAGAGATCTGGTGGACCTGGTGCAGCACGAGAAGGAAGAGAAGTCACCAAGGCTTTTCCAGAGCTCCAGCAGAGATGGTCATGGGTCTGTAACCTCTCTGGGCTGGTTGCATCTGGTGGACTTGGTGCAGCACATGAAGTAAGAGAAGTCACCAAGGTTTTTCCAGAGCTCCAGCAGAGATGGTCATGGGTCTGTAACCTCTCTGGGCTGGTTGCATGATGGATATGGTAAAAACACTGCAGGGGATGGCAAGTGAAATGAGTGTAGGATTTGAATGGATTTGTTGATGTTGAGGCTGTTTGCTTTAGTTATTTTTATTTTCTAGCTGGCCAGTTTGTAGTCTGGATCCTGTTCTCCTTGACCCCCCTTCAGTCTCCAAGCAAAAGCTCTCTGGGCTGAGGCCTGTGAGAGCTGTCAAGGCAAGGCCTGTCTGGAGGAGCTGCACCCCTTGTGGTGACAATGCCATGTCCCTAGCGTGGCTGGGATGGAGTTCAGCAGAGGGACAGGAGATGGGTGGGTCGGAGAAGGGAGGTCAGAGGACCACGATTCCGGGAAGGTCACCGCACTGCCGGCGTTCGCCCTTGAAAGCCGGAGGTTGCAGGCATGTCCAGATGTGGAGAGGTCAACCCAGCGCCCTCCTGCACAGGGAGGGGAGAGGTTCCTCCCTGGCCATTTTAGTGGAGTGCTGCCACCATTTGGAAGCGTGGGAGAGGGGGGTAAAGATGACTGGAAAAACTAGAGAGGAAAAAATATAAACCTGTAACCTGTGAGAGCTGATTCTCACCATATTAAAGGGTTTTAAAGAAAGTTGTTTCTCTTCCCTTTCCTGGAACTTTTTCCTGACCTCTTTCAAATTGAACAGCTTTATCAAATGTTAGTGGCTTTTCTTTTTTGTGGTTGTTGCTTTTGGCTTGAAAGGCAGGAGGCCAACAAAAGCAGTTTGTGTTGTGCTGACTGCCATGACCCCGCTCTCCCCAAAACAGTGGATGCTTTCCAGTGTCTGCATTGCAGTGCAGTGTTCTGGTTGGGGTGGCAGGGCAGAGAATCTGCTTGGGACTGAACAGATACATCTGCTTGTTTATTGAGACCTCCTGGTCCTTCTCTGGGCTGTTGCTGACCTCCTTGCAAAGTGCCTGGATGTGGGTGGTACCCAGTTGTGTGGTGATTGTAGAAGGGAGATCTGGCTGAAATGATGAGATGAGCATGTCTTGGTTCCCTGGTGCCCTTCCATCTCCCAGGACATGCCAACATGCCAGGCACCTCTAACACTCTCCCGATAGCAAAAGACGAGGCACAGACACCCTGTGCCTTCCCCAGAACCATTCCCAGAATGAGTGGTTGGGAATTAAGCCCCTTCCCTAGGATTCCTGTTCCTATAGGCTACCACCCTGTGCTCTGCTGCCCTGTATTTTATCTTCTTGGTGATAGTTTCCTGGCTGTGATGCTCCTCTGATATCGAGACCAGCTGCCGCGTGAAGGCGCGCGCATGTGCGGGATGCAAAGGTTGTGCGTATGAATGAGTAAAAACTTGGACAGAGTCTTAACACTGCCTGTATCTCATGGAAGAGGAATTTTTTGATGAAGACTCACAAAATCATCCATCTTCCCCCTGTTGTTTTGGCAGTGGTGTTGCCCACGAGGATGCGTTCTGCGCGTTCCTTAGGGACCTGTGGGGGTCTCTCCAGACGAGTGCGTAAAAGCCCCCAGGCTGCCTTTGCCGAGTTTGTTTTATGTCTTTGTTCTAATGAAAGTTGTGTTCTGCTTCCCATTTCCAAGCTGTTGCTGCGGTGGTGGTGGTGTTTGCTCTCAGCAGCTGAAGAAAGGCTCTTGGTTGTTTCTTCCCCCCCACCTTTGCATTAACATCTGGACAAAGATAAATGCACATGCGGGCTGTTTTCACTTGCTTCAGTGTCTTCGCAGCTTTAATGGAAAGATCATTTCTGCCGTGGAGGAGCAGTGGCCCTGATTGCAGCGGGGTTTGCTCCCCACCTCTCCCCAGACAGCGAGCGAGCAGCGTGTTGGGAACAAACTCTGCAAACTTGGCGCAGGCGGGGGGAGCGTAAGTGAAAGCTAATTGGAAGCAGCCCTGACTTGCACTCTGCTGGAGCTATTTACAATATCTTTCATGCAGTGACTTATTGAGTTATTCTCTCAAAGGAAAAAAAAAAAAAAGCCCCTGCTTATTTATAGCAACGGTGGTAACCACTGATACATGAGCTGGCTTGGGCATGGAAGCATCTGTCCTGGTCAAAGCTTTGCCTGTTAATTCACATCTCTACCCTGGATGCATTGGAGCACCCCTGCAGATATTGTCCTATTGAAGACCTCTCAGGCTTTTCTTTTATGTTCTTGACCAAGGTCCTGTGCTGTTGTGTCCAGCCTCCTTTATCTCCTGCTGTGTGATGCTCGTGGGTGGTGGTTTCCATCCTCAGGTTAGCTGGGGTGGTTGCTCAGTGTTGTGCAGTCTGATCTGCTGGGGTGAGGCTGGTGCTTGGCATTGCCTCAGATCGCTTTTGTCTTTGGGCTGGGGAGAGGGAGAGATTAATGCTGGTTTCAGGAGGGAGGAATATGGGTGTCTTGCACTGGATTTTGGGTGCAGGGTATCCTTGCAGGGAGCAGGGCTGGCCTGAATAGGAGTGAGGGGTGTCCTGGAATCAGCCAGACTGGAAGGGTTTAGCTGGGGCCACAAATCTGTGCCGTGGGGTCTCTGTAGATCCTGGCCACTGCTCCCATTTTACCCAGATCCTGATGCTAATGGTTCAGGTCTGTGATCCTGACTCATCCCTCTACCTGTGCTGTATCCAGATCATGGGAATGTTATCTTAGTCTGTGAAAGACACGCAGTGTGTGTGAAGTATTTGCCTGCCTGGAAATGCTTGTTTCACCTTCCGCATCACCCTGGTTTCCCAGCAATTGGCTTCTGCCCCAGCTTCTCGCTGATCTTGTTGTTATTTTTTTTTTTTTAAGCCTGGCACTGATGCTTTTGATGTTCCCAGCCTCCTATCTCTGCAAGGCTCCTGCAGTACCAGCCCCGTGCCTTTCATTACCGCATTAACAAACTCGAGTCGTGCCTAACGAGGACGCCTCATACGTTATGCTAATGATCAAGAGACATGTTAATGATATTTTAGAAGCCTAATTAGTGGAATATATAACTATATGCAATTTGGTAATGGACTGTGACAAGAAGTTGTTAAAAGGGGGCTTGACAAATCCAGTTGCATGTGGCCTCAGACAAACAGTTGCTGAGAATAGATGAAGAGGAGCGGGGTCTCTGCATGCGTGCGGGTGCTTGCGTCTCTCTTCCCCATGCTAAGGGGTGTGTTTCTTGGCGCCTGCGCTCGTCAGCCTGACTGACACAAGCTGGTTTCTTGGCTCTAAATTTTCTATTCTGCTTCTTGAACTGACGTGACCAAAGCTTCAATTTATGGGCACAGTAATTTTCTCGCTCCATCTGTCGATATCTGCACGAATACGTATAAAATACAGTTGGTCTGTCTGCACTGAGGGTGGCCAGAGCTGTGGTTCTTCACTACTTAGGAGGAGGCAGAGGAGTTGTCAGTGCAGATCTTGTATGCTCAATGTGCCCCCTGAACATGTAATTTAATGGCAGCACTTCCCCAGACAGGTACACAGCCGTGCTTGAGGGTACATGACTGTTGGGCTTTGGGAGAGACCCACAAGTTGTGCAGGACTTGTGTCAAGCAGGTCCTGAAAGCACCACCTTCGATGTGAACCTCAGCAGGAGATGGTCTCTTTGGTTTCTCTTCCCTGAGCAGTGGAGAGAGTAGTCTGGCTATAGAAGAAATCTCTCCATGGGCAGTGGAGGTAATTCTCAGATGGTTTTGGCTGACGTGCTTTGTGCAAGCTTTGAAAGCTGCTTGCCTGGTTCAAGGCCAGTGCCGAGTGTTTGGAAATCTGAAGTTCAGTCTTGGCTGGACCAAAGGTAGTTTGAACCTTTAAAAAAGCCAGTGGATATAGTCTTGAAGAAGTGCCAGCTGGAGGGTGTGATTTGGTAGCATCCCTGAGAACTGGTTCATGAGGTCTGTCCATTGGGGTGTGAAAAACACAAATCTGTGTCTCATGGTTCCCCTGTCACGGATGGGAGCAGAGGCAACAGCTGGGTGGCTGTTACCCATCCCATTGCAGACTTCCTGAGGTTGCAGGCTGCTTCTTTGTGTGTTGGACATCTCTTCTGCTTAGCAGAAAAGGAGCTGCCTTCCTGCATCCCATGGGAGAGGCGAAACCTGGTTTCTCTTCCAGCCTCTGCTCCATCACTGCCGCATGACCTGCGGCAACTCGTGTTGCTGCTGTGCTGGAGCCTCTCGTGTGGCAGGGAGGTGACTGTCCTTGTCTGACAGCAACGAGGGCAAAGGGTTAACGGTATTAATTCCCATTGCTTATGAAACAGTGCCAATTATTAGATCTTATTTCATGATAGCAAGCCTAATTTTTGTCTGTCCTTAATGACTTCCCAGTTTTCCCAGCTGTATCCTGAGACCTGCACCGTTTCATTACTTTGTGCCTCTTCACATGTATGAGTTATGTACCTGCCCTAAAATCAAGACTTTAATAAGATTAAATTCCCATTAAAACTCTCACTTTCTTATTATGTGAATATATGCACTGTGCCTCTCTTTGGGAGGAGGTGCTGAACTGAAGGGACAGGGAAAGATGTGCGTGGCCTTTCAGAGAGTTTCCAAGTGGAGGGATGGGTGAGAGGAGTGGGATCACTTGGTCCCATCCCTGGTGTCTCTGTGGTCTGGGGGATACTGCCTGTTCCATCCAGGAGCACAGATGGATCTGTGATGGGAATCTGACCCCAGAGCAGCTTACTGCCAATGGGGCTGCCTGAAACATTTGAATCAAGAATTCGCCGCTGCTTTGAAGCTCAGAAAACTTTCATCCTGTTGATTTTTCTCCTCCCTTTAAAATACATTCTTTCAAAAAGATGTTAAATTTCTTTTACTTATTTGGTTTCTTTTCCCCCTGCTAATAACTAAATTATAATGAGGCTCCCAGTGGGATTTAAAAATATTAAGAAAAAAAAAAAAACACATAAAAACCCCTGCAGAAATTATTCCCCCCTTTTTTTCTTTCCAGTGTGATCCGTTCTGCATAATAGCTCTTTGTCTCACTGGCAGATAGGCACGGGGGAGGCCAGGAGCTGCGGCGACGCAGCGGTGCCGTGCACAAGAGTTCCCTGCCATCCTCAGCCAAATGGCACAAAGTTCCCTTTGGGGGCACAGTGCCAGCTCTGCACTAGGTGGGTTTTGTGCCCCAGTACCCCCCAGCCTTGTCTTTACTGAGGCTCAGATGAGCTCACCTCGCCCAACATTCCTGCCACGAGACAGGTATAATAAAGCAGGAGAATCTTTACACTCCGCGATTTCATTCCACGGATCAAAGATCAAAGCAGAGGAATACACAGTGACCATAAAATTAACTGCTTTTTCAATTTTACAATGCTTTCGGTGATAAAGAATCATATAAATTTAATATTAATTAAACACTTAGCTTTTAACCTCCTCCTGCATCTACTTTTGGCTCCTTGTTGGGGAAAAATTAATTGGGCATCTTAAATCTTGTGTTACTAAATGCTTTGACAGGGGGTTTGAAAAGCACTTAGAACTTGAGCAAAATGTATTTGCTCAATTCGTCCTTCCACTCACCTAATTGAAAATCTTGGAGGGGGCAGGGAAGAAGAAAGGGAAAAAGTACCATTTTATGGGTTTGTTTCTTGAAAGGCAAAAAAAAAGGTGGGGGGGAAGGAGAAAGGCATAACTTATAGCCGCTCTTACGTTCTTGGCTTTAATTCAATCCCCGTCACACTTAACACCTTGCAAAATGGATGCCATTGATCTCCTATTGCAGATGGCCTATTGATCGGGAGCTGCCGCTCGCTCCCGTGCCTTCCTTCCCTCCATCCCCAAATTCTCCTCTGCAGAAACCTCTCCCTGTGGCACATGGGTTGTGAGGGCAAGACATAAAACACGAATCCGTGCCTCTCCCTGCCGTGTGGGAATGTGTATGATCAGCTCCTGACCATCACAACACATCTGCCTTTGGGGGAGAGCCCAGCAAGTGGCTTTTTAGTGGCAAACGGCAGCACTTCATGAATGTGTGAGGAATGAATTGCAAAATACTACCCTCACGATCCAAACCGGAAAGATTCAGTGGGAGGAAAGCCCTTGGAAATCAGTAATGTTGCACAAGACCTGAGGAGCACAGCGGAGAGCAAATTAGATGTGTTACTTGCAGTGTGGTTTGGCAGAAAGGGTAGCAGTGGGCTTTCTGGGCTGCAGAGGCCACACTTGATAGAGCAGGAGAGATCTTAGTTCCTTTTCCTTACTGGGTATGGCATGTGTCTCCAGACATCTTACTAATGCAACGATACTGGTGAAATGAAGGGGGTTTTAAGAGCTCCAGATGTATGGAATTGGAGCTAGGAAGTTACAGAGAGCAATTCTCCCTTGGTGGTGGAGCCTCATTAATTTCTGTGGCAGAGCAGGAGACCCACCAGCCGCCCCTCTCTGAGGGGATCTTAGGTGTTTGTACATGGTAGGAAACACCTGGATCAAGAGAAACCAAGAAAATCAATTAATGAGCAACAGGGTGTTGAGTAGAAGCTTGTTGGATGAATGATGCTTTACCTGTTTGTACTGAGTTTCCTAGGATTTTTTTGGGAAACAAAAGAGTAACAGCAACAGAAGACCTTCTACAGGAATCTCTCATGGTCTTGGTTGCAGATTATGGACAGTCTCTGAGTGAACATTCATAGAGCTGCACGAGCATGATGCAGTAGTTGGTACTCTATTTGGGATTCTCCATCTGAGTTTGAACCCAAAACTCCCCCTTGATTTTGGGGATGCTTAAAGATTTTTTTTTCCAAAAACGAAGCCCCCCTCTTGCCAAGTTCAAAGAGCAAATATTGCTGCTTTACTTCTCCCTGGGTGAACTCGGTGGGTTGTCAGATGGTGAGGAATTATTGAATGAGTAACACAGACCTACCCCTGGACTAGGAGCTAGGTGGTGAAATTCTGGATGGACAAAGAATGAATTGAAAAATGGGGCCAGAAACAGGCTCTGAGTAGAATTGCAGGGGCTTATACTGTGGGGGGCAAAGATGTGAGGGGCTGGAGATCTTTTTGCAGCACGCTGCATGGTTGGCTCTGTTCTACATAGCTCCTCTTCTGTGTCAAGATCCCAATTCCTGGCAAGGTTCATTTTAAACTGGGGAAAGGGAGGGAAGCAGAATAACCTGGTGCAGATCACCATGGACATATCCCAGGAGGATGGTCTGTTGGTTTCTTTAATGTCTCTTTTTTTTTTAAATTGTTACTAAATTTCTTTGAGCATTTCCCCATCCTGTTCTTGGCTAGAACATTGTACATTTTTAAGAGGGGATCTCATGCTTGATGCTGAGAACCTTGTGGTCCAGCAGAGCAATTTAAGGACTTATCATTTAAAGTGAGCAAGGCTCTTCACTGGAGGGTTGCAGCGTTCGGATAACAAGGTAGGGCCAACAGGATCTCTCCTCTTCCTCTTTAGGCTGTTGGAAAAGCCACCACAGTCATGGCACTGGTTCTTTGTGGCCAAGCAGTGCCCTCTTGCCTCTCTCCCAGGCCGTAGCCCTTGGAGATGGGCTCGTTCCCATGCTGGCTCCCTCAGTCCAGCCCAGGGAGAATGAGCTGTGACGTGTGTGCGGACGTTGCCTGACAGGGTCTTGCCCTTTACTCGTGAGTGAAGGGCTCACACTCGGACTCAGTGTTTTGATGGATTGATTTACTCTAAAAAATGTCTTGGGCTAGAGGGAAGACATTAGGGGAGAACTGGGGAATGTAGATGCTGCAGTGATTCCATGTGAACCTCATAAAAGGTGTTTGGGAGGGATAAGGGACATTCCCATCGTGACACGTGTGTAGACAAATCTGAGGCTCTGTATTTGGGATGTGGGACTTGGTCCTTACTTGCAGACTGATTGTTGGCCTGTTCAGTTGCAACTCGGCATGTGTTTTCAAACAGGACTAGATGAAGAATGCCAAAGACACCTCTGAGGTTTGGTGCTAAGCATCCCTGTCACCACAGGCCCTTGCTTGCTTTTCTCTTCACCCCTAAAAACTACCAGTGCTGGGCTGGAGGCTGCAGTTGCTTAAATAAAAGGCTTAGGTTACCCCAGCTCTCTGTATGCAGCTGTGGAAATGCTTTGATACAGCTTATCCTCCAGGATCCATAAGAAAAGTCATTGAGAAACAGCATTGCTCCAGTGAGGCTTTTCTAAGTAGTCCTTTGTGCTTCGGAGTGTGAGATAACGTTAAGGGGAGAACACGGAGCGGTGCTCGCCCGCCGTCCCCAGCAGCAGCAGCACTGAATGCAGGAAAGTGCTGCTGGGCCCTGCTTGCTCCCCTCTCCCCAAAAGCTCAAATTTTAAGGGTTCCCATGTCTTTAGAATTGCTGGCTGCAGAGAGTGGTCTCCTGGATTAGAGGTGACCTCAGGGTATGGGGGAACGCCTTGCTGTATCCTGCTGTGGCATAGAAAATGAAAGAACCTGGTATGATGGTCAGAGGGGCAATGCTGGAAAGGAAGTGGGGGAAAATATAGTGAGGGATTGACAGTGGGCTTAAACCAGGCTATTCCTGCTGGTGGTGGAGCTCTACCCATTTATACTAGCTGGGACTCCTCTTGTTTTTCTGCCATGTGGCTGCAGCTGCATACGGGGCATCAAGCGCAGAACTGCTGGGTTTGGCTTGTGTTTAAACCCCTTTGGTAATGTTCCTGGATTTCCCAAGACTTGCTCTTTGGAAAAGCTGCATTCCTAGCCAGCTTTGAAAAGGAGATTTGGGGTCTTGAGCAGCTCAACTGCTTTAGTAAAGTTGGTGTTTCTTCAGGATCTTAATTCTGGATCAAAGGTGTGCAGAGGGTGTGCCTACAGTGTGCCTATGTGCACGTGCAGCCTGTGGTGGATGTAGCTCAAGCCTTGTCAAAATGATTTCATGCTTTAACAAAACTTTTGACTAATTTGGAGTTTGGTAAGAAGAGGAAACATTTCAACTTTGGTTGGTGCCTGAGGCAAAGCAGCTTTGGGTGGTGGATTGCTGCGGTGCCAGAGAGGCTGTGAGCAGCATGGAGATGTTCAGGGCATGTTTGCAGATGCAAAAAAGGAAGACTGCAGTAAGGTTTATTTAAAAAATCCAAACCTTTGGAGTTCGGCAGGAGCAAGACATAGACCAAGCTTAAACCTTCTCATCCTGTTGATCCCATGGCATGCAGTGCTTGGGATGAGTGTTTGAAAAGATGGCATGGACCACCCTTGCCTATACCTTGGATGGGAGCCTGCCATCATGGCAAGGCACTCCTGGCTCAGCATATCCCCAGACATTTTCATTCTGGGGGCTATAATGAACCCTCAAGTGTTGAGTTTCTGCCTCCTGTGTTCAGGCTCTCATCAGTGCAGCACAGCAAGGATCTGAAGGCAGCTCCAGCTCAGCGCCGGTCGCTTTGCCAGGGCTGGCAGGAGGAAGAAAGTGCTTGAATTTGGGTCAGTCACTCACCAGTGCTCCTCAGGGAGACTCTGGTTTCTGTTCATACAAGAGTGGGATTGCCCAGTTATGTTCAGAAAGGCTTGAGAAACGTGCAGGAGTTCTTGTTACCTGCTCCAGCCATGGAAAATTAACTCTGAGCATGCATTTTGCTCTGGGGAACTTTGCTCTTTTGCTCTTAATTCATGGTATTTTCTAGCTAGCTTCCCCCTCTAGTCCTTTTTCCATAAAAGTAAGTAAAAGAAAAAAAGGCAGGCAGTGGAGAGGAGAAAGTGGCTGCAAAAAGGCTGATCCACCAGCAAGGGGCATAAACCTGTTTGTCAAGCCCTCGGTCCTGCTGAGAGCTGGAATGGGCTGTTCAGCCCTCAAAGGGGGGATTGAAACCACCCTTGTTGGGGCTGCCCTGCCCCTTGGCTGTTCTGCATTTCCATCCCCATCCATCCAAGGCCCATTTCTCCGTGGCCCCAACACGTGCAGCATCATGTCCCTCTTGTATTGCCCTGCCTTTGTAGGGTGTAAAAAGCTCTGTTCTGTGACCAGGCACATGGAGAGGATAGGAGACCCTGCCACCCTTCTTGGGCAGCTCATGGGGACATCATCTGGCCTCCCCTGTCCTCTTCTTGCCCACCACCCCCCCCTCCTGCCATCGGAAGGAGGGAAAGAAAAGGAGAAACAACCATATGAAAAAAATGTTAATTTATTAATCACGGAATATATAGCAGTTCATCTGAAATGCTGTTGCTATGCCAACACCCTGGGAGTTTATTTTCTTAATCCAGGAGCGAAGCGTTTGGTCCCCCGCTCTCCTGCTGAGCTATTTGAATATGTTGCTGCTGCCGCCATATCTGTTTAAAAGGGAGAAGGAGGGGAAAAAAGGAGGAAAAAAAAAATAAAGTAGGCTAAACCACCAAAGCAGTCAGATGCAAAGCAGTAAGAAGCCTTTCTCAGTACGACTTAGTAAAAATGACACAAATTAATATACTCTACTTAAACCAGACCAAGATTAATGCTTCTCTTTCAGAGCAGCTTAGTCCAACTGTCACTCGACAAGCGTTCGTCGGACAAAATCAACACTAATCAACATTTATTCCTCTCTTGCCCTTGGGTCTGAGGAGCGTAGAGCGGGCTGCGCCATTCTCCGGCTCGTCTCGCCACGCTTTTCACCCTCCATCCAGCTTTGCCATATATCACCCTTCCTCTCTGTGCTTCTGCTTGTACGGATCCACACGCTCAGCTATCAGGCTACATTAGAGGCATGATAGATTTTCTGTTTTAATTTACATCTATTATATTACAACATAACAGATCTTGATTCAGTGGAGAGCGGTGTCTCCTATAGCCAGGCTCTTTGGGAAGGTTTCTGCATGAACTTTTTAAGGCAGGTTGCAGAGTGGCTTCAGGTGGACTCTTCTTCTTCTTCTCACTTGTGAGTGCTGAGCGAAGGTGTCGTGTGCCCAGCTCAGGAAAACCTGTGGCTGGGTTGGCTGGCTTGTCACGTTGCTGGGAGGTGATGGCTTTGGAGGGGACAGGCTGTACTGGATCATTCTTTTTCTGTGACCTGGCTGCCAGGCTGCTTTGTAACTGAAGCCTGGAGGAGCCCTTGCTGATGCCCTGTGCCACAGACCCCCTGATGGGGTGGCAGGGAAGAGGCTTGAACCCAGCTGCTGATGTTGGGAGAATAAGGTCACAGCATGCCCATAGGGCATCCTCCCATCTCCTGTGCAGGGATGCTGAAGCCATGAGTGTCTGGCATATGTAGGGTAGAAGGATTTTGGGAAGATTCATGGCTCATTTCTGGTCACCGAGGTACTACTTCCTGCCATCGCTTTGGAGCAGAGAAAGGACAGGTCTGACCTGAAGTCTGGCTGATTTCTCAAGATGTTGGTGGGGTAATGCTCCAGCTGGCTTTGCTGCTGAGCATTACATTTGTCTTCTCTGGTTGTCTGGAGGGTCAGTGGGGAAGAGAAAAAGGCAGAAGAGTGGAAGAAACTGCAGCCTGTTGTATTCATTTCCTCTCCGATGAGCGGAAAACTGGTGAAGGTCATGATGCTGCAGTGCCCAGCTCAATGTGATTTTGAAGAGCTCTTCCTGTCCTTGCAGCACTGGGTTATTAAAATGGGAGGAGGGGAATCCCTCCTTCACCTTCCCAGTTCTACACTTTGTGTTCAATGCTTTTTTTTCCCCCTGATTTGTCTCATAGAGCACTCATTTGGGGTTGGGTGGTCTATATTTGACTTTTTTCCAGGCCCACATAGCCACAACCCTGGCTAAGTCTTTGTCTTACAGTCACCTAGATGGGAGTGTGTGAGGTTCCTATGTTCCTGGTCAGACTAAAATCAAGGTGGTTCTTGCTCTCCTTAGTAACCTGTTCCTTAGGTTGTGTGCAGGTGTAAATCCATCTGGGAAGGTGGTAGACTCAGCTTTTCAGTGGATGTCTAATAACAGTTTAAAATATCCATCAAGGATGCTCCTGTTCCAGTGCTAGATAAAGAATAGTTCTGCATGTATCTGCCCCAGCCCTTCCATTGCTGATTTGGGGTTTGAGGGGCCAGTGTGGTGTTGAGCCTCCTAAGTTGATGGTGATGTGGTTTCCATCCATTCTGTTCCTGCAGTCCTGGGTGACATGCTGAGATTGCCCTTTATTTAAATGGTGTTACGGGTAATCCTAAGTCTGGAGGTAACTCTTTTGGAGTCTGGGGGTCCAGCACATGATATCTTGATTGCTATGGCTGAGCTTGTCTCCATAGCATGCTGTAGGTGATGGATCAGCAGTCTGAGGGATGGGATCCATTTAGGAAGTTGCTGTCAGTCTCCCAAATCAAAGCAGAGCTCCATGATCTTGCCGGGAATTCCGTGTTCCTCTTCTGCTGTAGGTTGCTTATGCCCTGTTGCTGCAGTCTGGTTTGGAAAGTTGTGATTTCTCCTTTTTCCCTGGAAACACTTAGATCTGTGCAGGCTGTGATACAGAGGTTTCTGCTGCTCTATTCTGCCCTCATGGCACCAAGCAGAGGCTGCTGGCTGGCAAAGCACTGGAGCGCGCTCCTTCCCAGCCTGGCTGGACTCAAGGCGGGCTCAGGGAGCTGGTGGCATCTCCCTCTGCCTCTTCCCCTCTCTCCCTCTGTGCTGGTGTGAATGAAGATTTGATTAATGCGGGCACTTTAGCACAAGTGCCATTTTCCAGGCTGTAGCTCTTGGCACGGGGAGCGCTGCCGGCCCGGAGCAGAGGAGAGCTGCAGGCAGCATCTGCGCGCCTGCAGAGGAGTGCCCTGCTCCCCTCCCTGCTCCTCATTGCTGAGCAGTAAAGTAAATGGGGCTTGGTATAACTTTGCACTTACAGGACTGCAACTTCATTTAAAAACAGCCCCAAACTCCGGGAACAGGAGGGGGCTCTGTAGCCAGCTCGTCTCTTCAAACCCACCTCGTTAATTTTAATGGTGGGAGAAATTCTGCAGCCAGGGAGAGAGGCGAGGCAGAGATGCTGAACTTGGAGTGCCAGCAGCCCTCAGGGATGGGAGGACAGCAGTAAGCCCCAGCCCGTGGGAGATTGGCCAGGGACAGATTTCTCTGTCAAGTCCTGGCTCTTCTGATGACTTCTAAATTATCCAGGCTCCCACTCCAGCTCCAAACAATGGTCTGGAGCAAAGGCATGGTGGCACCACAAGCCTGCGTGGGGGACTGCTTGCTCCAAGGCTGCTCCAGGCTGTGGGCTTTGCCAGCTCCTCAGGGAGGTTTTGGAACGGAGATAACGTGTAGGAATTAATGCTGTTTGTAAAGCACTTGGTAGATGGGAAGAGCTATAGGAGAGCTGTAATTAATAGAGGCTGGCTAATTTAATGTTCTGCCTTGACATCATCTCAGCTGATATATATGTAAAGAAAAGCACCTCCATTAGTGCTGGGGAAAATCATTCCCCCTCCAGTGCCGAGGCTAAAGCAACCAGATTTATTTCTCTTTATTGTCCCCAGGAACCAAAATCCACACATTTGAGTCTTGGAAGAGGCTGTGCCTGTGAGAGAGCAAAGCTTTGCAGAACGTTTTTGCTTTGGTCAGATGCCCAAGTGTCCCATGGCTGAGGTGCTGCCACTGGCAGAGAACAGCCCAGGTCAGGGTTGGGGGAGAAGTTTGGGGTGGTCGTGATCAGTGAGCTCTTAATGAGAGCTGCTTGGGTCTGCAACAAACTGGTTTTTACTGGGAAGAGGGGACAGGTTTGTTAGGGGGATGGCACTGTGCCAGCCAGGATGGCCATGGGAGTGAGAGCTTTATTTGGGTCCTGGGGAGACTGTGGAAGAGGGCATTTCCTTGGTGGCAGCATCTCAGCTATCAACTGAGGGATGATGTTTCTGCTGCCCTCAGTGGGATGCCCAAGGAGATTTGGAGGCAGCCAGTATGAAATGAGTGAAAGGAAACTGGTCTGTCTGCTGTGCATTAATTGTTATTGCTCCAAAATTGAAAGATTTGGATGCTTGTTCTTTTCCTTCCTGGATTTCTTGTGTAAGCCAGATTTGGGTTGTTGGGAATGCCTAATGCTGCAGTTCTCTTACTGAGAGCTGTGGTGCTCAGTGATATTTATACTGCAGAAAGTCTTGCTTTTGTTTTGTTCGAGGATCTCATGTAAGCTGCATCTCTTTAATCCATGCTCTCATTTACTTTGCTGCTCTGGAATGGCGTGAAGAGGAGGAAATCTCCACTTTTTGCTTTTAACTGCTGTAAATCCATTCCCTAGTTTTTTGGTAGCATGCCCTGTTGCTGTGTCTCAAGAGCGCTGGTCAGCACAATCCTCCCACCCTCTTCTCCCAGGGTAAACCAGAATCCATATATAGCTCTTGGAGAGCTTTCTGTGATGCTGGCTGGTTTCTGTCCAGCTTTGGATGTGCTAGGCTCACTGGGAAGCCGGGCTGTTTCCTGCACCTGAATATGGCATTGGGGCCTGCTCAAGTCTGAAGCCATTGGCCTTATATGCATAGAACAGGCAGCTTCTATATAAATGTTTTTATAAGGGCTATAAACCGTAGTGCTTTGGAGTGTGAGCCAAGCTCTGCGTGCTGAGCTTGGAAGAAACTTCCCTGTGAGCATCTCATCCCGAGCTCCTTCTCCATTGGGCTTGTTGTGATGGCATGTGCAAACTGGGGAGCTGCCTGCAGCAGGACTGGGGTGGCAGGAGCAGACAGAGGGGATAGGGAGACAGGGCAAGGCTTACCCTGCTCCTGTAGGAAGCAGCCCTGAAGGAGCTGGGCTGTGAAACCAGACACCTCGCCTGGAAAGTTTGTGGGTGTCTGTGTGTGTGCACATAGCCACGGCCCCCCAAGGGCATCAGCTCGCTCGGTAAGTGACCTTCTCCCAGGTCACTGCCTGCCAGGGTCACTTGGCTGCTCAGCTGCATGTCAGGGATGCTTTTCCCTGCTGCTGAAAGAGCAAAGGAGAGATCCTGCTGGAGGAGGGGAGGGCTGGCATCCCCCACGGGCCGGCTGTGTCTGGACCTGGTCCAGAGGAGGTGTGAGAGGAGCTGGGGAAGGGGGGTGGCTGTGCAGCAATCAGACTGGTTAGTGCAGCATTTCACGAGCCTCAGCTAGCCCCCAGGGCTGTCTGTGCCTCAGTTTCCCCAGATGTAAAGCCAATGATCTTGCAAGCCAACTCACCCCTTTTTCTTGGTGGAAAACACCATTGAGACTTGGTTGAAAAGTGCCAAGGGAGCCTGTGCAACACGTAAGCCACGAGTGATGGTCTAGATAGAAAGCCTAGTTGCCAAGGCTGACTTTTTCCTGATGGAGATGCAAAGCCACTGCTGGAGCAGGTCTCCCTGCAGGAGGCAGTCGGACCCATCTGTGTTTAATGGGGACCACACAACACGGCAGCTGGCCCTGGGCCCAGAGATATTCTTGTAACTTAATAGCGCCCTGCAGAGTCAAACACTGCTGTAAAGGGGGGTACAGATTTTTTAAAAGGTATTTAGAAGCCTGGGGCTACTGAGAGTGGTCCTGTGGACTGTTTAATAGCTGTGTGCTGCCCACCTTGGTTGTCTGTCCTTACGTATTCCCGAGCCACTGGGATCATGTTCCTCCAGTGAGCGCCTGGCTCGGGGCCGCAGGGGTAACAGGTGCTGTCCTCTGCTGGGGCCTCGCCTCCAGGCAGGGATGACTCAGCCTCAAAAGGTCTCCAAAATGAGCCCAAGTGATTGGGGAGCTTGTGGTCTAGGGTTTCCAGCACGACAGGCATTGGTTTTGAGGACTCCACGTTGGATGATTTTGTGTAAGGTGGACAGAAGTCTTGGCCCTACACAAGATCTTCTCCACAGCAAGTGTACTTGGGAGTGTGAGCTTGGAAAAATTAGGTGATCCATGGGGGATGTTGCTCAAGGCCACACATTTTTCCTTTTTGGTAAAGCAGAGTAGGGGGACAAGCCTTCCTTGCAGAGGGATCTGTGGAGAGGGTTTGACAGTGCTCTGAAGGGTGCTTGGGGTATGGAGGGGAGCTGGCCCTGCCTGGTGGCCCAGCACAGCTGCTGCAGGCCGTGTCCCCTGAGTGTGAAGGGGTAAGCTCTTGGGAGGAGCTGGAAGGAGATGTGCCCAGCCTGCCAGGTGGATGTGTGGAGTGCTGGGGCTGGGAGCTGGAGGGACATCCATCACCCTGCCCAGCTGGCTGCTGGAGAGGTGTCAGAAGGCAACAGCTTTCTGTCGCCGCTGGCCTGGGCTGGGGCTGAACTTCTGACCTGGAGATAAAAGCCTTTCCCCTCCCTCCCTGGCTCCTCTGCCCTTTTCCTCAAATTGCCCAGGCTTTCCAACCCACATCCTTCTAGGCTTACAATGGAAAAAGATCACCTATTGTGCTGTTGCCCTTCTGCATCCCATTCCCCTGGTACCTTCACCATGAGACCATCTGGCTCTACAGAAAGCCTACCTGCCTCCTGCTTTCCTTCCTCATCCTCTGCTTGCCACAGCTTTAGCACTCATCCACAGAAACCTGACAGCAGATGTGGTGTGCCAAGGTGAAGAGAGGGGGGCTGGTGGTCCTCGGGCTCTGGTGGGAGAGCGCTGGTGGACAATGTAGTTCCATGCTGCAGAGGCAACTTGGTGATATCTGTAGAGATTTTGGCTTTGGTTTGGTCCTCAGAGCCCGCCAAGGCATAGGCATGAAGGTGGGAGAGGTCTCCTTGTGCTTCCTCTCCCTCCATCCTGCAGAGGGAAGGGATGAGCTGGGGAGTGAGAAACAAGGTCCATGCAAATGTGCGTGATGTCTGCCGCTAATTTTGTGATTGGAAACGCAGCAACAAAGGGAGGTGGTGCAGCATGAGGATGGTTTAACCTTGATAAAACAGTGATTTCACCAAGGATGATGTTCTCCCATCTATCTTCATCCATCAAGGCGCTGCTGAAATATGCTGATGAAGCCTGTGGATAGGAGTACAGTGCAGTTAAATGGGGCGTTGCAAACTCTCTCTGTACCCCCGTGACAAGGTGGCGTTGCTTCGTGTCCAAATGTGGGGCTGCCTTTTGCTCCATGGGCTGGGGTGGGATGCAGCCAGGTCTGTGTCCCTCTGTGGAGAGGCAGAGATGGCAGTGGCACCTCAGCACACGGCTTAATTTCCTCCTTTTCTTTACTGCCAAGGAGAGCCAGGAGCGCAGCAGCAATAAACAAATTCAGCTTCACTGTAAAAATGCCTTCCCCTCCCTAGCAGAGGGAGACATTCGTTCATGAGCGATACCAGGTGTGCAGGTAAGGCAGGCAATGGTCCTGTTGGCTTCAGCAGAACATTAACTGGTGGGTCTGGTCTGTGGGGGAGTCAGGAAATCCCAGGGCTTTGCTGTTTGTTCAGCTACCACGCGTTTTGCCTGCGCGTGCTGTGTCGGAGGAGCAGCAATTAAGCTTTATTTATCTGGGGTTTCCCAGCTTGCCGGGTGGGAAGTGGTGCTACGTGGGTGTGAGCGCTGTGTGTGAACTTCTCCTCAAGTCTGGGGATTAGCAGCACGGGCCAAGTGCCACAGTCTTTTTTGGTCAGGTATCTGGAGGTGGTTTGCTGGCCTTGTACGAGTGTAAATGTTGATAGGTCAGTGGTAAACTGAGCCCTGTAAGCCAAGCTGCTGCTGTGCCCAATCCCTCTGGGACTACGGCCATGGACGTGGCTGCAGCACTTCCAGCTTGAGTTTCAGCAGTGGTGTCCCCGTGTCTGAGCTGGGCTGTGCCAGTGCTGGAGTGTGCTGGCATCTCCACGCCCTGGGAAGGTGGAGCTGGCAGGGAGAGTTGTTCCATTCCTGCCGTGCTGCAGAGAAATAATCTGGTGCTGCTGGTGGCGTGGACCCATCCTGGCTCCAGGAGGAACTGAGGGTTCAGAGTCCTCTCTGAGTGCAGGCATGGCTCATCTCCAGCCAGCTTCTCCTTTTGCAGCTGGGTTTATCTTCCTACGTCGTGCTTTCAGGAGCTGGCAGGGTGTGAGTGCTACCTCCAGGCCTCCTTCCAGACTTGAGCTAGCAAGAAGGTAAAGCTATGTGCAGTGCTTCTGCAGTCAGCAGGGCTCTGACACTGCTCCAGAGCTCTCCTCCATAAATAGCCCAGACAGGCGGATGCCTCCTCACAGACCAGACGTGTGGTGAAGGCTGGAGAGCTGGCTCTGGACCTGGAGAAAGGACATGTCCATCCAGAACGTCCCAAAGCTGGCATAACCTGCCATGAGAGGGCAGAAAGCCTGAGCAGAGCTGCCACCCCCACTGAGGCAGCGACCAGAACAGATTTCACACTGTCAAAGTTCCCTCCATCTTTGATCTCCTGGGCATCCTGGTTTCCCTGCTCCATGCCAGCCTTGCACCATTCTCTGGGCTCTCAGTTGTTACTCAGGATGCTGCCCAGCTATACTGAGACCATCCTAAGCCTGACTGCTTTCAGATATGGGCAACAATGCAGACACAGCAAAGATTTTGAGCACACAAGGTCTTTATGCCACCAGCAAACTCGCTGCTCATTGGTAGCTCAGACTTTGTGGTGGCCTCCCTCATCCTCAGCCATCTCGTGAGACACTTGGGGAGTTGGAGTGATGTGCTGGTCAACTCTAAGCAAGGCTGTTTCTTCCCCTCCTCAGCCTCTTGTGTTCCCATTCTCCTATTGCTGCTTCCACTCCTGATGCTTTCGGGAGCATTTGGGGGAAAAAAAAAAGTTGACAAAAGAAATGAATTATGCATAAGGAATTAATTTCCTTGATGAATAGGGACTTACAAACTCAATTGCCATTCGCTTTCAAGGAATGCTTGGGGGAGGGGGGGGCAGAGGGAATAAAAGCAGAGGATGGAGCAGTGGCTGAGAGGCTGAGCCTGGAAGTGTTCTTGGCCTTTAAGTGGACTTTGGGAAACAGCCCTGGGTCATTTAAACCATATGATGGGTCTTGTATTCCCATCAACGTGGGGGGTTCTTTGCTGGAGTGAAAATCAGGGTGGCAAAGATGCAGCAAATCTTGCAGTGCATGTGTTGGTAAGTGCCATTTTTGGTGTGGAATAGAAGAAGAGGGACAGATGAGGATTTAGGTATTTTAAGAGATGGGGAAACTGAGTCAGGTGTGCACATGTGACTTGTTCAGATTGGATACAGGCCAACAGCCAATACAGGAGTGGTACTCAGTGCTCTTGTTTTCCAGAATTTTGCCTTTTTTCCCTCGTGTGCCCTTCCCTCCTGCATGCTGCTGTGTCCTGGGAGCAGAGCCAACAACTGGGAGCACTAAAAGCAGTGGAGTGAAAATGCTGTAAAAAAGCCTTCTGGAAACTTTGCCCAGCCAGAAAAACTTGCCCCCAAACCGAAGCAGAAAATCCAGATTCCTGATGGGAAGAGAGCATCTGTCAACCCAAGTGATCTGCAGGGCATTAAGCTCTTGTGCTGTGTGTCCATGGTCATGGAAATCACAAAGGAATGGGGCAGGTCAGTGTTTTGGAGGAAAGGAAACCCTGGTGTTGCTCTTGGGCCAAGAAGTGAAGAAGTATTTCAGCTTGCAGAGCATCAGGAGCATTGCAGGAGAGTCTGACCTGGGTGTTGTGCTGGCTGATGCGTTGGAGAAGTGATGGGCAGAAGGAAGGCACCAAGAGGAGCTGTGCTGGGCCCTGAGCTAGACAGATCCTTCTAGATCCTGAAGCTTTCCTGCCCTTTGCAACTTGCATGTTGCCCCTCAAACATGACAGTCTCTGTAGGAATGATGTACCTGAGTACTCATGGACTTGGCATAAGGGTTTGCAGGTGAGCAAAGTAAGGTGTTGCTGGCTGCCTGCATGTTGCCAGGATCAAAGAGGGCAGTGAGTGTTGGCAGAAGCTGTGCCCTAGCCATGGATTCCTGTAGCCAGGACACCAACCCCATGACACTGGAGCTTGCTCCTCTCCCCCTCGGTTGCTGCTGTGATGAGCCTGGGGGATGTGTGCCATTCTTGTCTCACCCTGCTCCCTGTCTGGAGGAGGGAGAAGGGTAGCCCAGGCATAGACAGCACCCCCAGAACCCCCACCCAGTGACCAGGCACGGAGTTTGGGATCATGCTGGGAGGAGGTGACTGCCTGGGGAAGGGTGGTTTAATCATGGGAGGGGTGGTTTAATCATGGGAAGGGTGGTATAATTGCTGCTTTTCTTCCCCAGCCGCCCTCCCCTTTCCCAGGCTGAGGGCAGAGGGGATCCGCGGGCAGGGGGCTTTGGAAGCTGTCGCTTTGCATTGCGCGGCTGGGGAAAGGTCTCTACCTGCCTTATTTTGTCCCTTTTGCTGTCAGTGCTGACAGTGCTCATGTTTATTTCATCCTGCGTGGCGGCTGTCTCGTTTCCCTATCCTCCGATGTCATTAGCGCGCCGAGAGCGGGCCCTGCAGTGCTCAGCCTAATGAATTCCGCTGTGGCTCCGCTCTCCCCACCTCGTTACCAAAGCTCAAGGTGTCAAATTAAACCTGGCCGGGGAAAGGAGAGAGGGAACAAGGCGCAAAAGGAGGAGGGGAGGGGGAGGCTGTGTGGTGTAGGGGTTCCTTTGATTCCAGGGTTTCCCCTTTTTCCAGCTATTTTTCCTTTTAAGCTGCTTCCCTTGCAGCTGGGAACCTCTCAGAGGTTGGATGTGTCGTCACACCAGAGGTGGTGGCTTTGTCCTTGGTCCTGAGTCTTTTTCTGTGGGGGTGGGAGGAGGGATGGCCTCCTCTGCAGAGTACATCTTGGCTTTGAGCAGCCTGGGCTAGTGGAACATGTCCCTGCCCATGGCAGAAGCTTGGAGTAAGGTGATTTTTAAAGTCCCTTCCCACCAAAACCATTCTGTGATTCCTCAGTCCCTGCTCTGTCTTGTCCACACAGGAGACAGCAGTGAATGTCAGAGTGCTGTTTTAAAAACCAAGTGGCTGTTTCTTAGCTCCTGCTCCACCTTCTGGGCTGTGCCCTCAAGCTGAGATGAGTTTTGCAAGTGGCTGTAAATGAAAGCTGCCATCCCCTGTCCCTGAGAGCTGGTGAATTTGAAGTGAGCTCCTGTCTGCCTTGGGAGTAGGGGTACTAAAAGCCACACTGGCAGTCTCCCATCAGCTCTGAAGCCATGCTCAGCTGGGTCATGTTTCACTTTTCTTTAGTATTACTCATCCCTGGTTTGCCCAGCCCCTGGCACAGAAAGCTTGGGGATTCCCTGCCCTCCCCAGCCAGGGAGTCCAGCCCTTTGGAGATGGCTGGATCCTGGAGGACACCTGGAGTGATGGCAGCCTGTCCCCAGCACCCCCCCAACCCCATCCATCTTGGCTCTCATTGATTTAAAATAGTTTTGTAATATAATTATCTCCTCGTGGATGGGCTTTCTCATTATGTTGGCTGCTCCAGCTGTGGGGAGCATATTAATATGGGATTAGTGCCATGGTGGAGTGTGTGTCAGCAGGGGCAGGGAGGAACAGCCCTCTCCACTGTGACTGCTCCTGGTGTCCCCACAGGCTGTGCTGAGCCTGGGATCTGCTGGGCACAGAGGAGCAGAGCAAGAGCCAAGGGGCACAGGCCTTTGTAGGATTTTGGGAAGCTGGGGCCCTTTTGCAACCCGGGTTTGGCTTCTCAGGGTCACTGGTGGATGCTGCTGGGAGGATTTGGCTTGGAGAGCACCAGCTTGGGTGACAAAGTGGCCCTGGGGTCCCTCCAGTGACCTCCTTCCCTGTGCCCTCGCTGGGTGTGAAGCTGTGACAGTCTGTGGCATTTGGTTTTGCTTTGTCCTGTTTGCTGGAAGGGGAGCACATGGTGAGAGGGGACAACAGGTTTGTCCCTCTGCTTGGGATGCAGCACTGTCACTGCCTGCCTGGGGAACCTGGATCTTGGTCCCCCAGTCTGGAGAGCAGAGGAGGAACCCCAGACCTGCTCCACTGCCTACAGCAGCAACTTTTGGGTGAAAAGAATGAAAGGAAGAAGGCTCAGAGTGGGGAGAAGGCAGAAGTGTCTGTCTCTTTGTCCCCACAGCTTGCTGGACACGGGACTGTTTGAACTGATGGGCTCAGGACCCACAGCCTGGAGCTGTAGCTTGTGGCAGTGGCTTTTAACCCTGTGCTGGTGTCCAGGGCACAGCTGGGTGTGCCAGGAGGTGAGGAGTGATTTCACGTGCAATTGGACCTGCAGAGGGAGAGCGGAGGGAGGCATGATTTTAATCACCTCAGCTGGCCCTGGGCCAGGGCCACCAGGGTTCAAACACCTCTCTGTGGCAGGAGATGCCGGGGGAGTATTAATTGCCATAATTCATCAACTGTTTGGTGCTTCTTGATGTGTTGTCCCTGCAGTGTCCAGGTGCTCTGGGCTGTGGGGAGCATTCTGGGGAGCTTTGAGGCTGTTTAGAAAAGCAGGTGAAAGCCAGTGGGCCTGGGCAGCTCCTGAGGCCACCACGTGGTGCTTGGGGGGCAATGGAAGGTTCTCCAAAGCTGCCTGCTGCTGAGGAAGGTATTGGGATGGATTGGGTCATGGCTTCTGGTACACTGGGCACTTCTTCAGCAGGTTGGTGCAGGAGGTGAACGGATCCTTCAAGCCCAGCTCAGACTCTCCCCATGCCTGTTTCTGAGAAGGATTTGGACCAAAGATGCTGTGGAGGCCAGACAAGCTCCCCTGGCAGCACCTGGCTTGCCAGCTGCCATGTTTAGTTGGCATGGGCCTTGGAGCTCCCTGGGCTGAAGATCTGAAGAGGAGTTAAGTGATGTGAAAACTTGCAGAAGGTGCAATCTTGAGATAAAGCAGAAATGTTTTCCCTGCACTATCCTGAGGAAAAGGCAAGAGAAAAAGAAAAGCAGTTATTCAGTCTGATATGCCTCTCTGGTTAAAGCCCTCAGCCACAGATAGTGTGAATGCACCCCTTTTTACTGTGTCAAAGTATACTGTACCCCTTTTTACTGCAGCCAGAGGGGGTTAGTGTGGCCTGAACTGCACTCGGCACGAGTATCAACCTGGTCATGGAGGTAGTGCCACTTCTTCTGGCCACGGGAGGCATTAAAATACAGCCAAGTCATCTCGATGTGAGTGGCTCACGTCGTGTCCTCTCAGCTGGCTGGTGATGGTGCAACTGTCTCCTCCTCCTCTGAAGACCTGGGAGAGCAAAGGCTCGGGAGGTCTGAACAGCATCATTTTCAGGGAAAGCCTGGAGGTGTTGCATGGCAAGTACCTGTGTGGTGTGGGTCTCTCGGGGTGGCTGTGCTACCAGGCTGAAGGTGGACCCAGCTGTGTCAAAGCCTGGTGGCAGCTGCCAGGAGAAGGACTGGAAAAGGAGAGAGCCAGAGTGAAGTGCCCCTTTGCTGGTGTACCTCCCAAATCCCAGCAATGTTGTTGATACTCAGCAGAAATTCTTTCACCCAGCTTGGGCAGCTTTTGTTTTGCTCTGGGTGTAAACCTTCTTGTGTGGCTGGGGATAGGTCTCTCTGCACCGTGTGCCTCAGTTTCCCCATCTGGGCAGAGGGGTTGGTGTGGGTTTGCTTTTGCTCTGGAGTGCAGTGAAGACCAGTTCAGTCAAGCACTTTGAAGTCCTCTGATGAAAAGCACTGGAGAAGGACAGAGGCTTATTAATTGTAGTTGAGAATTATCTGTCAGTCCCACGTGAGGAGCTGCTGGCTGAAATTCTGCGGTCTGCAGAAGGTAGTGACAGTAGTGAGACGATGAGAGTGGGGCTGTCATTCTCACAGAAATCGGTCCTGAAGGCTGAAAACCTCCAGATTTCTGGGAACAGTATGTCCAGGTTGTGAAGGGAGACGTAGCTCTGTTCTGGCACACCACTGTGAAGACCTGGCCAGCATTTCCTTTCAGGTACCAGGGGAGCCATGAAGACACAGGTACTTTTTGGGTGTTGGTGGCCTTCCTCTTCTGGGATGGAGCTGCTGCCTGGGTTTTGAGTGCTTGACACTTGTGTTGACAGCAGCCCATGGGAGACTTAGACACAAGTCTGTCGGAAAAAACAGTGCAAAAACAGGGAATTGACACTGTGTGTGCAAAACTGATGGCTCTTTGGAAGGCTGGATCTGTGCCTGACTCGGTGACCTGATAAGCCTCTCCAGAGTGTTAAAACACAGCTTTCTCTGCAGCTGTGAGACCCGTGCTGGAGCAGTGAAGAAGCTCTGGGCTGTCTCACCCTCTGGTTGGATTCATGCGCGTTGCAGAGTCTGCAGCACTGCTGAATGGGTGGTTGGGGTGGGAGCTGCAGGTGCTGTGTCCACATTGGTGCTGATGCCCAAAGAACCTGTGCCTTACACCTTGGGCAAGGAGGCACAGACTGCTCTTGGAGAGCTGTGGAGGAGATTGCTGGGGGACAGAAGGCCCTTCTTCCCCCAAGCCAGCTCATCGTCACCTCTGTGCTTTCACTGCAAGGCTGGAGCATCGGCTTGGCTTGCAGGGTCTTACCTTCCTGGTGGGGTGGGTTGTCTTCCTCAGCCCAGAGGGAATTTGGAGCTGGGAACTTGACTGTTGCAGATGATGTATCCCATAGTTTGGAAGCAGGGAGATCTCCATGCTCGGAAGCTGAGAAAGACAGGGAAGGGCAGAAGTATGCCCTGGTGGCAAACCTAGGTAGGACAGCACAGCCCCTGGCAGTGAAGGCCATGCAGAACTGGCTGACCTCAAACAAGGTGTGTGATTGTGGTGCTGTGATCAGAGCCTGGGCTATCCCCCTGGCTCTGCTGAAGCACCAACCTCCTCTTTGGTTATGGTGGTGCTGATGTGCAGTCCTATCCACCCACTCCAGCTGCAGACTGGGATCTCCCAGACCCGTGTCATCCTTGGGACCTGTCTCCTTTCCCCATCCCTATCCCATGCTTTCACACCCTGCCATGACACTGAACATCTTTCTCATGGACAAATTTGGCAGTGCCAGGCCCAGCTTTCTTGCCAGTGTGGCAACAGACACGGCTCTCAGCTTGTTAGACTGAAAGAATGTGCCGTTTTAATTAATGATATGTAAATATCCTTGAATGGGCCGCATTTGCATATTAAGAGAGATTTGCGGAATCTGCGGAGTAATATATTTTAATTAAGGATTAATTAAAAATAATGGGAATTTCATTTCGCCTGGCAGAATCTGTTTAGATCTTCGCACACGTCTGCTCGGGAGCCCGGCCGGCGCGCGCCGGCGGTGCCGCGGTCCGCAGCCGNCGCCGCGCCCCGGCACCGCCGGCACGGCCCCTCGGCCCCTCGGCCGGGCTGCGGCTTTGGGGGCCGCTTTTTGATATTCTTTATGGCAAAATAAGCAAATGGCTGTGAGACACGGAACACTAGTTGTGTTGGCAATTATGTTAATAGCATGCTATTAGGCTATGATTCTATATGAGCAATTGGGGAGAAGAAATGCCTTACTGAGAGAGAATGATACAACAGACGTCTGTCTTATTGATATAGCTCCAGAGGAGCTTTCTGCGTAATTACACTCGGCCACTTTTCGGAGGTGGGAGAGAGGCTGTGGCCACAGGGTGGAGGGGAGAGCGGCCCCCTGCATGTGCCCGCACCTGAGGCAGAGATACATTGGGATGCCCTCATGATGCTTCCAGGAGGGATTTGTTACCCAGCTGCAGTGGGCTGGGTGTCCGAGTGTCCAGTGTTGGTGTTTTGGTGTTTTGATCTGGATGGTCTTGCAGAAAGGATTTGTCCTGCATCAGTGGCCAAAGGGTCACAGGGGAGCTCTGGGGACCTTGGCTGGACACTGCAGCTTGGTTGTTTTGGTGCCTCAGGTTTTAGCTTTTATATTTTTCAGATTCTGTGCTGCTTTGGTGTGTACTTCTGAGCTTCATGTGAGGGGATGGTGAGCTCTCTTCACAGAGTAGGGAGACAAAATGATTCCTTCTCTAGCTGGAGACCAAGGACAGCCGATCCAGATCTCAGGCCCAAGAGCACGAACAATGTGGACTGAAGAGAGAAAAACAAGAAAGATGGGACTGCATGGGCTAAAATTGTAATTGGACAATTGTGCTGCCCAAGGTGGATCCATTGAGGCCTCCTGATAAATCCCTACTTTATTCTTTAGCTCCATCTAGTCTCTGTTCTAGGTCAGCCTTCAGAAACCATCAGTTTGAGCCACGGTGATGGGGAGCATCAATGGGGAACCTCGTGGCTTCTTTGGGAAAGTTGGCTGCCAAGCCAGGCAGACAGACAAGTGGCTGTGGTGGGACTGGCGAGGAGTGGGGTGGCTCTTGAGGGCTTGAGGTGGGTGGGGAGCAGCAGGAGAGAGCAGGGAAGGGCTGGGGTTCTGCTCCCTCCATCCCACCCGCCTTTTCCCGGCGCTAAGCCGGCTGCAGCACATCGAATGCAAATGGAGCAAATGCAGTTTGTGGTAAGTGTCCGCTAATAAATAACCTCCGAGTCTTCTCCCTATCAGCCAGTGACATCCCGCATTTCTCTTCCCCGCCGCACCAGCCCAAGACATTTAATGATGTGGTGCTCCTTACGGGATGTGCCGCCCATGCTAAATACCTCCAGCCTGCACAAAATGGTGGGCAGGGAGCCCGGGCGGGCCCGCGGCGCTCCCCAGGCACGGGGGTCAGCGCTGCCGGCCCCGCGGCCCCTCCTGTCCCCGGCGCCGCGCCCGCCGGAGGATTTCATTAACTGCACCGAGTAAAAAATAATCAATTTCAGATGTTCCCAGTGTTTGTGGTAATGGTCTCTCTAACCATTCTGATTAGCCGAGTGAAATGGAATTTTTCTTTTAAATTACAGCGCGTTGACATTAAATATAGGGAAACTTTGTGCGTGCAGGGGGAGGGGACTGGCTTTCTGCATTCATCCCTGTCCTTCTCCCCCCTCTTCCATCACTCCCCTTATCTTTCCATCACCCCCTCCCCAGTCACTCAGAAATCTCCAGCGACTTCTTTCAGCTGCCCACCAGACTGGATTGTTTTTCTACAGTGGGCTTTGTGAAACGTTTCTGGTATTTCAGACTGGTGAGGGTGCATTTCCCCCTTTTTAAAAATATTTTCCACCATGCTTTTGGGCTGGGGCCAGTGCCACCACCAGGCTGGGTTTCTTCCCTCCATCCTCCTGGCTTCTTCCCTCCATACTCTGGGCTGTGCACACAGTGTTGCTTCAGTGTTGCTACTCTCCCTTTTTGCTTTGCAGTTTCTTTTTGGATCCTGAGCAGTGCAGTCCAGTATGAAACAGGGGGAGCCCTGACCTTGTGCCTTGGGGATGATGCTGGGCTCCTTCCTCCTCCTCTCCCCACCCCACACCCCTTCTCTCTACCCCAGGCTGCATTTTTCAGACTCCAACCAAGCCTGCAGCAGCCCTCCCTTTATTAATTCCATTTTTTAAATTTATTTTTCATGTCTTTTGCCCCTACCTCCCTCTACTGGCCCTGTGGCCAGCACGTGGTGGACGCCAGTGTGGCAGGGCTTTGGACTTCTCCTTTTGATAAGCTGTCATCCCCCGGCCTCATGCAGGGATTTGATCAGAGCGCTCTCTCGACCCCGTGGAAGACATTAAACACCCTCCCAGACCCTTTTCTCTGTCTCCATCTCTGAACCTTTCACTCTCCTTTAATGAGAATTTCTCCTAATTATTTCAGTGGCTGCAGCACAGGGACCGCAGTGTAGTTAGATCTTGATACCAGGACGTGACTGTTATGCTGATAAAGGCAAAAGATCAATAATTTAGGCCCTAGCGTTAATGGCAGAGCTGAGAGCTTAAGTGTCTGTATTCAGGTTTAGTCCTGAAGGTTCCTGGAGTATTAATGATTTCCAGAGGAATTCCCCCCCTTCCCCTTTCCCTGTGCTGCCATTGCTTTTTCCCCAGTCCTGTCTTTAAACCCCCTTTCTCCTCATATTTTTATTTAAATTAGTTTTGTTTTTCATCATTGTTTCCCTGCTCTGCAGCCATTCTGCTTTACTTTTGGGTCACCCCTCTCTCACAGTTTATCTGGGTTAGGAAACCAAGGGAGGGGGGAACCTCAGGAAGAAGCGTTGTGGGTGGGGTGTAAAAAAATGATCCATTCCTTTCCATTTTGCTTTGGAGACTGCATGATTGCCTTCTGGAGGTCTCTGTGATGGAGGTGGTGGTGCAGGTGGGGTTCTGCCTCCTTGCCTGCTGGATTTTCTCCCCCAGGCCAGCATGTCTGAGCAGATCCAGAGCCTACTGGAAGTGTTTGGAGGCCCAGGGTGGAAAGGGGGAAGTCTGAGAGAAGAGGGAGGGGTAGGAAACATAAACCAGTTTTTTAGTGGTTCGTAAGTGCTTTCTTCATAGTTTCTTTTTTTTTTTTTTTTTCCCAGCCTGTTAGTACTTGAGAATTCAGGAAATACTGAGTTGATTTGAAGAAAGATGACAAATGATGAAGGGAAATTGGGGGATAAAGACTGTAACTTAGCCATGAGGAGCCCTGCCTGGGAAACACTGCTACATGCATTAGCTGGTTAATAGGAATTTTGCCTGGGTTATCTCCATCCTGATTAGGGAAGTAAGGCTTAGGGGTGTGTGGATGTTTGGTTTGTTTGTCACCCTGGGGTGTCCTTTGCTGCAAAGGGAATGGGGAGGATTCCTTGAGAGCTGCAGAGCATCCCTCTCCTGCAGTTCTCCAGGTCTCTCCTGAGGACCTCTCCTCCTCTGCCATCCCCAGTCCAAAATCTGGGCAGGAAATGGCAGAGTTTCTTCTGTCCTAGCAGTGTCAAGAAGCATCTCATATGTGCTGAGTGCCACAAACCAGAGTCCCCAGAGGAGCTGGAAATACTGGTTTGTGTTTTCTAAGGCTGTCTTGAGCCATGGGGGAAACCTCACTGCTGAGTCCTGCTCTTTGCTGAGGATCAGCACTGCTCTGTGCTGTGCTTTCTTTTCTGATACTGTATGTTGTGATTCTCATGGAACTTTGAGGGGGGAAAAAAAAGTCCAAAAATGCAAGTACTGCACTGAAGCTGGCAGCACTGCCAGTGCCACTGAGCTCTTCCTTCCAGCTGCAGAGCTCTGGTTTGTTTTCTTTCTTTCTGCTGGCAGCTGAAGGGTCACACTGGGATCCTGGGCACACGGTGCTCCTTTGCATACCCACCAACAGGCAGAGCAGGCTGGGCCTTGCTAAACACTCCTGGAGCTCCACGGTCCAGCTGGCTCCTCCTCGCCAGCTCGCCTTGGCAGGCCAAGCCAGAGTATAAATTAGTTTCAACTTATTGTAGTCACTGAAGTATAGAAATATAGCTGGGGACATGCAGGGAAAACATCTGGGCAGTGCAAAAGGGCTTGTTGGCTTTTATGGGATGGCATTAGTTGGGACTGGGAGTGAGCAACCTCAACAGCAGGTTTTTTTCAAGGAGTGAAAAAGTGCTTGAGTGCTGCCTGGTTCCATGCTGTTTACAAAAACACATTTATTTGTTTTTTTGCACACTCATAATTGCCTTTGTAGGAATACTGATGTGGAATGATGGGAATGTGAACTGTTGGCCTGGTGTATAAGAAGCTGTGTTGTAGAGGTGTTCCAGGGAGTGAAGGAACCTCATTCATGGTAAAGGGCCACATGTTACATGTCCTCATGCAGGGCAAGGGATGATGTGTCCTCATCCCAAATACTTCCTGTCACTGCTGATAAAATGGAGACTGACCTCGTTGGGAATGTGGCCACCAGGGCCAGTTCCCTGGTGTCACAGGAGGTCATCTCCTTATTGATGACAGCCTGTTATCCAGGCAAGAAACTTGAGCACCATCTTCAGTGTCACCTTGTGTTTCCTCCTTGCTTTTCCTAGCAAGTCCCCATTCATTCTCCTGGGCAGGAGGTACAGCAGCCACCTGGTGTTCCTGCTTGAGTGTTTCCTGCTTGACTTAAGTGTTTACACCTGGATGTCTGACAGCCAAATCCAGCTGACTTCAGGAGGAAGGTATCTCAGGCTGCCCAAGGCGTGTGTTGGATTTGCCAGGCTCACTTAGGAGGTTGGTTTTTGGTTGCTCTGGCCATAGGTTGAGTATTTTTTTGAGCTTGTCTCATCAGCAAGCTTTGCAGAGAAGAGTACTTTTAGGGTTAGTAAATATAGGGTTAGCTAGCTGTAGGTTTTTTGAGCCACCAAACTGGTGGTGGAGTTAGGGGGAGGGTTGCCCAAAGCTCTGCTGATATTTGTGGTGGGTAGCCCTGGGGAGCAGGTATTTGTATCAGAAATGTTAATAGAGAGGCTGAATTGAATCGTGCATGCTGTCGGGGGAGCAGTAAAAGCCATTTACAAAAGAAGCCAAGAGAAGATCAGTAGAAATGCACACAAACCCTAAAAATCCCAATGTGACGCCTGAATAATCGCCCATTTGTCTGGGGAAAGAGATTAATCCAGCCAGGGTTCAGTTTAACAGGATTATTGAATGGGCTGGGAGGGAAGCAGAGGGAAAAAGGCACTGGGATTTTTCCATATGACTTCAGACCATGGATCTTTCTTTTCCAATGGCCCCAGCAGGATGGGGAAGTGTCAGGAGCTGGGCTGGCTCTGCTGGATGTCAATGGGTGAGCTGTGGTGGGACAGTTGGGATCACAGAGTTCTGGCCTGGTCCTTCCCTCTCTGTTGCCTCACTGGCCAGTTTGGAGCTCCCTGGGGGTGCCTGATGGAATATGCTCCTTGTGAGGAGCTGAAATTGGCAATTCAGTGGGTTTTAACCCTACCCAACCAACAATATGAAGTCCAGCTGTGTCTCCATGGGGGCTGCCATCAGGTCCTTTGTGTCCTTTGCAATGCTACTGAAAGTGTCTTTGGAGAAGTCAGGACAGAGAAATGGGGGGAATTTTTAGGAGGAGCATAGAGCTTCATCAGTCTCTGCTGAAGGGTGTGGAAGGAACTTCTGATGGGGCTGGAGTAGCCATTCACTCACCAAGGGACCATCCTGCCTCCTGAATCACCTGGTGTTGATGAAAACCCTTTCACTGGGATCAGGTCCTAGAAGGTGTTTGGGAACAAGATGTTTTCTGTCTGTCAGTGCTTGGCTGCCTTGTGCCCCCGATCATGGCACCTCTACTGTCATCAGCTCCTTTCTAGGCATTAATGTGATTTCTTCTTAAAGCAGCTTTTTACCCTTAAAAAGAGAGAGAGATGCATGGATGAGAAGGGAGACAGTGCTGCTGCCTCCACAATGTCCCCACAAAGCAAATCACACAAAATAAAGCAAAAGGAGAAATGCTCTTGTGTCATTGCCTACATTTATGTGTGTGCCTGTGTCTCTTTGTGCATGCTTCACATTAAACAACTGCAATTGCTCTACAGTGCTCCTAGAGAGCTGATGATGTATGTCAGGTACTGAGACTTCTTTAAAGCCTACCTTATGTGTAGGATATCTGGCATGTTTGGTGATCAGGAAAAGAAGCAGGAGGATAAAAGTGGGAGGAAAAACAAGGGGGCAGCTCTGGCTGTCCACTGTGCAATATCTTCCTCCCCGCCCTCTCCTGTCTTGGCTCTTGAGGTGAATATCTATTTGTTAGTTTTTCAATGGGATCTCTCTTTTTTGGAAGAGGGAGAGCTGTGCTGGAGCTCTCATCTTTTGGGTGGTGGTGGATGTGTTCAGGGTGGGGTGGGAAAAACAAGTTCCATGGCACTCACATAAACAACACCTCACTGTTTCTTCAAGGCATCATTTTCCTGTTTCTGTGCATCTTAATCCACAGTTTATTTTAAAAAAACCTTTTTGCAAGTAGCATCGCCTCTTACAGATGTGTGAGAGGAATAACGTGGAGTTGCCTTCCAACCACTCTTTTCTTCAGCCTGTCTTGCTCTCCTGTGCTGTGCAGCAGAACCCCGTGTCCTTTTCCAGGCCATACCTGCTTCTCATTTTCCCACTCCCAGATGGCTCTGGCACTCTGACACTTCCCACTCTCCATGCCCACCTTGCTGCCTCCACTGCCCAGTTTCTGCCAGCTCCATTTATTCAGCCGTGCCTGCAAGGAGCTGAGGGCTGGGCATGGAGAGAAGACACAGCCATCTGCACCCATACCTGCATTTCCCTGGGGAATGCTGTGAGCATTTTCTCACAGTGTAGCCTGTGTATCTCCAGAACTTCAGTGGAGGCTGCAGGCCACAAATCTGCCCAAATTCTCGATGCTGGAAGCTGGCTGAGGTGTTTCCCAGAACAGTGGTTGTTCTGGAAGGAGGTGGGTGTGGAGGAGCCTCAGCAGCACATCTGGTGCCCTGTCCCTGCAAGGCAAGCCCTGTGCACTGGGCAGGATATTTACTTTTGGTACCACACTGAGAATCCTCTGTCTTCAAGATAGGGATACAGAGGTGGAAGGCTGAGGAGTCCTGGAAGATTCAGGAGTCTTCCAGCACAGATATTGTCCTTCCACCCCTGGCAGCCTGGCACATCCCATGCTTCAGTGTAGCTGCTCATACTCTTCAGAGCCTGTTCCTGAGGCTTCAAGGATTCTGTGGCACCCCAAGGCAAGCAGCCAGGTGAAGGCTGCCTCTTTCCTAAGGTCTGGTCCTTCTTGAGTCATTTAAATAGCAAATGAACTCCAGCATTCTCTGCAGAAGGGTGAGGTTGGGGCTCTGCTTGTCCGTTTTTTTTCCCCATGCCAGGGATGTGCTGAGCCAGGGATGAATGATTGGGAATCAACAAGGTGTTTAAACACCAGAATTGAAATTAATGTCCCCTCATTGCTGGTGAGGTTGCCAATACATTACAGCAAGCACCTTCCTAAAGTGAAATGAATGTTTGTTTATCCTCATGAAATATACATCAAAACATGTTGGTGGGAGAGGCTGCTAACGAGAACTGGACGGCTTTCCCTTAACTCCCCTCTGGGAGCAGGCACTGCTCCTCTCCTTTCCTTCCCTCTCTGAGCCTGAGTTTTGAAGCCTACCCTCTCCACAGCTGTGTATCCAAAAGCATTAATACAGCTTTAATGAAAACTCTGGTTGATCTGTCCAAAGATATTGATGAGTGGTCCTCAATGGTATTAATCTTCTGATTGCGGGAGGAAATGAAGGCAGCGAGCGGGGCCGTCAGGTGCTGCAGGAAGAGGAGGGTGAGCCAGGAGCAGGGATGGCCACAGCCAGCCTGGCCCTGCCTCCAGGGCTGCACCTTCTCCTGCTTCTGCCTGGCTTTTTCATATTTTTTTTTGGTTCTCTCAGAAAGTGGAAATGAAGGGTGGACTGCAGGACGCAATTCCAGGCCGGTATTTAACATTCAAATCATTAAATTTCCGCCAATAAATCCATTACTGTTAATTATATTGAAGGGGCTAACGATCCGTCAACAATATTCCGCCATTGATTCCCATTCCCGTCCAGTGGCCACCTCACCTCCAGCCCCTGCCAGGGCGTGTTTTTGGGGGATTCCCCCCTCCTTTGCAGCTTTCTCTGTGGCACGGTGCTCCTGCCATCCCCTTCTCCCCGAGCGCAGGCTGCTCCTCGATAGGAACACGCTACACTTCTTTATGGCTTATGGCAAACTGCCTTGATTACTTCTACTGTTGTACCCATTATGTGAATTAAATATGTATTCAGTTGCATGCTGCTTGCGTTGTTATTGCAGGGTGACATATGGTAGTGACTCAATTAGAATGAAACTAGCATTAGATAACCCTTCTGATTACATGCATCCCAGCCTGGCTGCTGCCGCCACCGCCGCTGCCTCGCCTGATCTGCGGGTCCCATCAGCCAGCAGCACATCCAGAGGTGGGCTTCAGGCAGGAGGAGGCTGTGCAGGATGAGTGTGTGGCCCCTGGGTGCAGTTGTGCTGCCTGCAGCAGGAGGGATGCTGGCACTGATGCTCACAGCGATGCTCAGAGCAGTGCAGCGATGCATTGTTTGCACGCTGGGCTTGCCGTCCCAACCCCCTTTACCTCTCCTTGGCAGCAGTGTTTCAGAACCCAGAAATTCCGCTGACAGGAACCAGTGCCACCCCTTGGCACCAGGATGAAGCTCCCAATGTTTGATGTTGTCCTCAGAGCAGCAGCAGAAAGCACCTAAGTTTGGTTTGGTACACGGCTGCGTGTGGCTGCTGAATGGCACCAAGCTTTCTGTGAAGGACAGGGATCAAATGGTCAGTGGTGGTGTTTTCCTGCCTTCTCCCTCTCTGTGAAAGTGCCTGGTGGGAATGTCTTGGCAGGAACTGGGTGCTCAGGGCTTTCAGCAGGGCAGTGCTGGGTGGCTTTGGCACTGCTGCCCTCTGGTGCCACGCTGGCTGCTCCCTGGGGAGCCCTGGTGCACCTTCATTGGACCTAGAGCACCTTCTGCTCCTCAGTTTCCTTCTGCCCTGCAAAAAGCAGCCTAAACCTTACATGTCTTGAAGCTGGGAGGGCTGGGTTTCCCTGCACGCTGCTTCCATCACTTCTGTCCATTGGAGGGCTCTGCTGCAGGCACAGCAGAAGATGCTGCTGGTCCTGCTTGCAAGTCTCCAGCCTTGAATTTTGGTAACCAAACCTGGAAGGTTTGGCTATTCCACACAATAACCACGCTTGCTGTGTCTATCCACAGGGCATTGGGTCTCCCCAGAGCTTGGGGACTGAATAAAGCAAATTGTGAGCCCTCCCCCTTGCTGCAAACCCACTGATTTTGCTTTATAGCTCTGCAAATTGTTTGTCAGCAAATCCTGATGCAAAAGTAAATAGGAAATGGATTAATTGTATAAGCATGTGTGGGTTTCAGAAACAAATCCCAGCCTGTTTGCAAACATGTCTCTCCAGGGGTTGCTCTCTGGTTAGTCCCAGCGCCCAGTTTCCCCTCTCGTGTTGGGCAAAGGAAGGGCCTTTTTTTTTGATTTTAATAAAGCCAATAATGGCAGCAATCAACGAGCAAATAACATACTTCCCAGTGACAGGACTGAGCTAAATACAAATTTTATCTGGGTACATATATAGCTATTGAGAGGGATGTTTATGAATGGGAAATAATACAGCTCCACAAAAAAAACCCCAAACATTTGTGCGTTTTTCCACATCACAGCTCAAGTGTTTGGTTTGCACCTTTCATTGCGCCTTCATTCTTTGTATTTCTCGTGCCTGTTCCCTGTGAGCCTGTGTGGGGGTGTGTGTACACAGGGGCTGCACGCACATTATGCTGTCAGACCACTGCGGGAAGCTTCATTCTTGCTTTTGCCAAGTGGGAAGTTTCTTTTCGCGGCGGAATAAAGGCCTTTCCCAGCGGAGAACCAGGAGGCTGTGGTAAGGTGGCTGCTCCTGGAGCCCTAATCCTTTAGCTCATTTCAGACAGGAGCCTAAATCCCATTAGCATCCTTCCAGGCCCAGGGGTTTCTGAGCAGCTCTGGGGCTTTGCCGCGTGTCTCAGCTCGTGGTGCAGAGGACAGGCAGGGTCTGGCCTGTGAACCAGAGCTGTGCTGGGTGCTGCATGAACCCCCCAGCTCTGGGGGAATCATGGAGAGGATGCTCTTGTGCAAACATTGTTTCTGTTTTGAAATCTTCAAATTTTGGATGCTCAGAGGAGCTTGGTGGTGCTGGTGTTGCCGTGTGCTCCTGAGGTGATGCTCTCCCTTACCAGGAGTTGGAGCACCGGGTTCAGTTTCCAAACCCAGAGCCTTTCTGGTTGCTGGGTGTGTTTTCCTCCCCAGGCAGAGGTGGCAGGGTGAGCTGGGGCTGGTGTTGAGCTCTCAGAGCAGGATCTGTCCCTTCATTGCTTGCCTTGCTATTGCTTGGGTTGCTTTGGGCTAGAAAACCATCAGCTCATACAAATGACTGACAGCAGCCAGCGTCAGCCCTTGGCAGGTATGTAAACAAAAGAGGGAACTGTTTTCTGCTTGCTCTTTTCCTTTTTTCCCCTCTTTTTTTTTTGTTTTTAATTTTTTTGTTTGGTTTTTTGGTTTTTTTGTTTGTTTGTTTACTTGAAAGCAATGTGGGGTGATGTCACCCTCTGCATATCCCCATTCAGGGCTGATTGAGGGCCTTGCCTGGTGTCAAGCTGCAGGGTATCAGCTTGATTTTAAAGCTGCTTTACACAAAGGAGTTGGAGAAGCAGGTAACTGGGGAGCTGTAGTTACCTGCTCCCCATGTTTTCTGAGCCCTCCAAACCTCCCTCTCCTCTGAGCATCCCCTGCAGCCTCATCCTTTGACTGCTGGCGGGTGCATCCCTGCTGGTTTCTGCAAAGCTGCCTGGTGAGCACTGCTCCCAGATCTGCAGGCTGTCAAGGGCCATGTCTCTCTCCAATTGATTGGAAAGTTCTTGTGCATCTAATTATTTTTAAATTCTTTTTTCCCAGTGAAGAGCACCACCTGAGCAGGTCTCTGTTTGTCAGGCTGGCGTGGCTCATGCAGAAGGGAGGTGAGCTTGCAAGAAGTGACTTAAAATGAACACCAATGCAGTCCTATCAAGGAAAAGCAAAAATACTGGGAAAAGGACATTTTTTTCTGCTGGAATTTTGCTGTCTAAAGTGCTAGGCAGTTTCTTAAGGTGGTATTTATTATTTTTGAATTTGTTATTATAAGCTGGCAGTACTTATTTGGGTGGGTTCCCCCTTTCCCTCCCTGCTGCTGGGTGCTGGGATCACCTGTGCAGCTGCAGAAGGGAGCAGGCAAACCCCTGGCGTGGCAGCCTGATTTCAACCCCAGGGAATTTCACAGGAGTGAAAGGAGATGAAAAACACCGCCAGGCCACTAAGCCACGAGCTGGAGTGGATTATCTAAATGGATTAGGGATTCCTGGCTGGGGCTGGTGTGGAGCAGATGGGGTTTTGCCTGCTGCTGCTGTGGGGTTATGGTGGCCAGTGGTAGATTGAATCCTCCATCTCCAGTATCTGCAACCCCTCTCCCCTTGCTGCCCAGCCTCCACTCCCCCCGGAGAGCTTCTGTGATTGCTGCCCAGCCTGTTCCTGCCCTTGGGTGTGGGCAGCTGCCTGCACTCACTCACCCTCAGCTGGGCTGGGGAATGGTCCCCTGTCCCCCTTTTTTCAGCCATTGTGTCCCCAGGGGATCTGGGCACAGGGTGGGCACAGCAGGCTCCCTGTTCCACTGAAGCACCGTGCTCATCTCTGAGCATCTTTTAGGTGGGAAGGAAACTCAGGCCTGTCTCTCTCCACATGTAACATGCCTGCACTTTTTTCCCCTTTTTTCTCTCGCTCTCCTATTTTTTCCCTTCCTCAAAAAAAAAAAAAGAAAAAAAAAAGAAAAAGAAGAATAAACTAAACCCCCAGCAGAAAGCAAGCTGTGATACTGTCGGGCCTGGCGTTGATGTTATTTATTTTCCTCAGTTGCTGCTCTGGAAGCCTGGAGTTGACAGAGCGGTTTTGTAGAATAGAAACATTATAGACTGTTACTGTCAGAGTGTTAAATGTGATGGATAGAGAAATACAGGGGAGGGAGGGGACTTTACACTAGCCATGTCTGCCAGCGAGGGTGCTCATGGGAGAATAAACCATCCGCATATAAGAAATGAATGAGGTAATGTGGCGGGAGGTAATGGACTCTTGCAACAGAGATGCGCCTTGCCGGCTGGACTTAACCCTTGCCACGCCACTGGTGCCACAGGGTGCTGGGGGCGTGCCTGCCCTGCTCACCTGTGGCCCTGAGATCTGGCCAGTTCTGGGCCAGGTGTGATAGGAAGAGCTGGGTTGTCCCTGTGGAGCGAGGGGAGCACTGCCTAAATCCGTGCAGACCCTGCTCCCTCCCAGCAGCTTGTCACAAGCCCAGGGTGGAGAATCTTTGGTGAGCACCAAGAGATGCATTGATCAGCCATTAGCAGAGGAGCCTGTGCTGCTCGGGAGGTGCAGCTGTGGTTCAGCAGCAGCCCAGTGGCTGGCTTGGGGTGGATCAGGGCTTGGAGTCCTCCTGAGGGTGGGTTTGGAGGTCTTGGAGTTCAGTCAGCAAGGGTGGGAGAACAGGTAGCTCTTGGCTCTTTTGTCAGTGGAGAGGTGCTGGGAAGCTGAGGGGCTTCACCTGCATTCGTGGCTGGCTGTGCAGAGTGCTGAGTGGGGATCCAGAACCAAAACCCCATGATGTTGGTTTGTGTTTGAAATGTCATTTCTTGTGTTTGGAGGGATGGGTTGGGTGAACCAGGGGAGAACCTGTGGTGGTTGGTGCTCTCCAGCTCTGTGGTTATGTCGTGGGAGGGAGGGCAGGCTGTGTGTATCTCTGGCCTCATTTTCTGGTTCACACTGATGATTTTTCCAGTCATCCAGTTAGCTGACAAATTGTGTTTCGAAGGCTAATGAGTGCTTGGTGCTTGTTTCCATCGCTCCTTCTCGCAGAGTGTTTCCGTAGTTCTCCCTGTGAGGAGATCCCATGGATGGCACTACCTCCTCCTCAGGACCACAGACACAGAGTGGTTGGGGCTGGAGAAGGGACCTTGAAGATCATGTTGTACTAAGCCCCTTGTCACATACAGGGACACTTTTCAGGAGATTAGTCTGCTCAAAGCCCCATCTGAGCTGTCCTTGAACACTCCCAGGGATGGGACATCCACAACTTCCCTGGACAGCCTGTGCCAGAGCCTCCCCACCCTCACAGCGAAAAATTTCTTCCCAGTGCTTAATCCAAACCTACCCTCTGTCAATTTGAAGCCATTCCCTCTTGCCCAAGCACCACAGGCCCTGGAATAAAGTCTCTTTCTTTCTTCCAAGGCTGCTGGGCTGGCAGGGGTGAGGAGCCTCGGGGCGGGGGGCAGCCCTGGCAGCTCTCACTGCCCCTTCCCTTCACGCTTGGCTGCCCGTCCGCCCTGGCTGCACAAAGTTTGTCGTAGCCAGTGCGTGTGAGTAATCGAATTACTTCCTTGTGCATTTTACCCTTGCTGACTCCATCTTATCTCCAGCTCGTGGAGCTTCATTCATGTCCTTGGAGGAGGCCCTCAGCCTTCACGAGTCCTTGCTAAGCCGCGTTGCTCATGTTCTCGTCAAACCCAGCGCTGCTCGCGCTCTGAACCTGGAAATAAACTTATTAAGCAGCAGTGGGCAAACCTCCTGCATCGCTGGTCTTGTTGAAAAAGCCATTTATTTCTACTCTCTGCCACCTTTTAACCAACCTTCAGTCCTTGCTTTTTCTGCGAGGAGAGTTATATTTGTCAACTGAGGAAACTTTGGGGCACTCCAAACGATGCCAGTGGTGCTCTGTGCCTCCTGTTGCTGGGTGCACAGCAGCTGTAATAGATTGGCCAGGTACATTTCTTCTTCCTTACGGGCACTGCTAGTTAATCTCGGTGGTATCATGTCCATCTCAAGGTTTTATCCTATCTATTTATCATCTTAGCCTGTACTGAAGTGAGACTCAGAAGTCGGTGAATCTGTGGCTCATCTCACTCCATTTTTTAAAAATAGGGTATGACACTTTGTGTCCTCTAGTGTAATGAGAGATTGAGCTGCTAATGAAAATATGCAATCATTTTATTTCTGAGTCCCTGCAGAACTCTAAGGCAGGTATTATCTGGTCCTGGTGACTCCCTCATTTTTCATTTTCCAAACGTGCTTTAACATCACTTCTTCTGACATCTCAATCTCTGATTGAGCCTCATCTTCCACCTGAAAGATGGCAAAGGGTTGTGGATCACATGGTGTTGGGTTGCTGAAGGCTGAGGGCTGGCTTCTCCTGCATCCTTGCACCCCGTGGCCACTGCCACAGCCACTCCTGCAGCAATAGGCCCTACATGGATGATGCCAAGGTTCAGCCTTGCTGTCAGTTTTTCGGCAAAATTTATCCTCGTGTTCATTTGTGAGCTCCTAGCTAGTTAAAGAGTAGAACTGATTAAAGCATCATCTGTTTGTGATATGGGTGGGTTTGAGGATTTCCCTTGTGTTTGCCTGCTAGTTCTTTGGGGTCTGGATCAGATTTCTTAGGGGTTCAGTGGGAATTCCCAGAATGTTTCTGTCCAGGAGGTGTCTGTGTACTCTGGCTGCAGCCACTTGAACCTGGAGATGCTGGTGCTGGACCTGCCCTTGCAGAGAGGCAGGAGGAGCTGATCTCAACCCAAAGTCTCTTTCTTGTGAAGCAGCAGTGGGGGCTGCCTGCCCTGGGCCTGCAGCCTCAGTGGGAGCCACAGGGACATCACCATCCCTTGCTGGATTGCAGCTGCTCTTACCCCAACAGCCAGTCCACAAATCCCTTCTCCTCTTTTTTTGTTTTTGAGCTTTGCTCTCCAAATCAGCTTGATTTGGCAAAAGGCTTCCATTGCAGCACGTCACAGGTAATTTATTCCCGGGTGCTGTAATCTGAAGGAAAGCAGAGCGAGGGACCTCCAGTCACAGCCGCGCGCGCACGCAAAAAGTTAAGTATTCTTGCTTTCGCTGACAGTACAAAGGTGTCATATACGAGAAGGATTGACACAGACCAAAGGGTCTTGTGGGAAATATGATAATAACTATAAAGAAGACAGATTATTCCCCAGTTGCCAACATTCAAACCTTTTTACAGTCAGTTCAAACATATAAAACTTTATTGCTGTAGCAGAAAGGGGAACAATTTCTGGTTGCACAGCTTTCCCAGGGCTGGGTTTATACTGTCTGTGTTATTGCTCTATAGTGGCATTTTAAAGTTTATTGAACAAGACTTTTACAATTGAAGGAAGTATATAAAACTGTAAATTTATTAGATTTTTCAGGATAAGTGCCCTTTCTAGTTGTGCTCAAGAATTCGGAGCTACAAGAAACTGCTAGTTACAAGACTTATTAATATTAAAGACTGAGAGAGTGCACATTTTATACCTTAACTGATCTAAAAAATAATATTATGATATTACTGAAAATCGGAGCTGTCACCGAGCAGGGTGCGTGGAGCATTTGTATGGTTTGTGTATGTATAAATAGTTGCTACCTACATGCAGATAGAGGGGGGTGTGTGTGTGTCTGGCTACGCCTCCGGGGGTGTCCCTGCTCCAGGAGGGTGTGTGCACACACCACGTGGAAGCACACAAGTGCCTGTGTGTGTTTGAGCATATATGTATATATAAATCTGTGTATTTCTGTGCTGTATTTTATTTTTATATGGGTTTATTTCCCGTATCCTGCAGTGCTTTCCAGTATGGAGTCTTGGTGTGCACGTAAGGCTTTAGGTGATGCATAAATACAATTAATGAGGTGCCTGGGTGGGTTTGATGGTTTTATCATGCTTGGTTGATGTGGTGTTCACAGGCATCTCTGTGTAACTCAGGGATGAAGGCTTCTAGAATGTAAAACTCCACAATTTATAGCATGCTCAACCATTCACCTGGTCTTTTGTGCCTAAAATCAGTGAGTACACGAGTAACAGTGGGGCAGTGTGTTCCTAAAGGAATGCCTGCCCCCATCCCTTCTCCTTTGGGCTGTGGCTGAGTAACACTGATCATAAATTTGCAGGGGCTGGATTCTCTGGTCGGCACATTTGCTCAGGGCTGCTTATGCAGCAAATCTGGGCTGCAGTGCTGCCAGAGACAGCCCTCGGAGAGCTCAGTGCAGTCTGAGGGGAAGCCTGCTCTTGAGGGGTTCCTGCTGTAAGCTTGGAGATCATTTCACCTAAATGTGTGACTCAAAATAAGTCATAAATCTGCCTGTGGTGCATCACCTGCCCACTGTGGTGCCCAGCACTGCTGGGGCGACCATGGGGACATCTGAGAGGAGTTTGCTGTGGGCTGGGGATGCCTTGCTGGGGCAAAGACCCTCTTTAGGTGATTCTCTGCAGGGCTTGGGGCTGGGAATCCATCCAGGAGGAGAGCTTTCCTCCACTGCCCTGCACAAAAGTAGATTCAACTTTGGCATCTGTGATGGCAACTTGCAAGGGGCAGAGCGGGTGCTCTGGAGGCTGAGCAGGAGCACCACGAACTGGCAGCGAAGGCAAGGAAGTCAATAAGCCCTGAATCTTTTATGAGACCTTGGATATTCTGATCACAGCTCTGCTGGCACTGAGATAGGAATACAGATTATCTGAGGAAGCGTCCGTGACTTGAAGCTCAGTCCTGGCTCTTCCTAAGGTTTTTAGCTTGTCTCCACAGATTAACATTTTGCTGTAAAGTTGTTTTTTTGGGGGAGGTTCCCCTTTTCTCCTGCTTTTTCCTGCAGGAGGAATGGAGCTCAGGTGTGATTTCTGGAAGCTAGGTCTGGCTGGAGAAGAAAAGAAGGTTAGTGTGGCTAATGGGGCTGTAAGAGTGTTATCTCTGAGTATTGTTAATAACAGAACTGAGCAGCAGCACCGCACGCCGGGAATTGGAAGAAAAGGAAACCCTCGGATCCCTTGTAATCCCGTGCTGCACAGCGCGACCGTGCTGGAATTGCAAGGGTTCTCACTGAATTCATTTCAGGTTTGGAGAGAAAAGAAGGGAGGAAAAGAAGGAGGATGGGGAGGGGAAAAAAAAAAAAAGACCCCTGCACTGAGATGAATTTATGCCTAAGCTTGTCTTGGGAATGCAAATGTGTTTAAGACTCTCTGAGCTAAACCACCCCTTTTGGGAAGAGGGAGGGAGGAAAGGGGGAAAAAAAAATAAGTATGACACAGAAGGGACACTGGGAGAATATGAAATGAGGGTTTGCTGCCCCTCCTCCCATGCCCTGCCTGCTGCCGAGCTGGCACACGGGCAGGCAGCGGGAAAGGCCGGGATGTGTCCCCCAGGGGGGATCCAGGCCCGGGGGTGCTGAGCTCTGGCCTCCATCCCTGCGGAGGAGTGGGCAGGGAGGTGTCACCCCACCATCACAGCAGCCTCCAGCCCCAGCCTGGGGGGTGTGAGGTGTGACAGGGCCACGCTGGTGCCACCACGTTCCACCTGCAGAGGCGAGGGTGCTGCCTGCCCGCTGTCCCACGGGAGCTGGGCAGGGTGGGACATCCTTCCAGGGCTGCTCATCCAGGCTCTGCACAGGCCAGGGGAGCAGCAGGGAGAGCAGCAAAGCAGCAGCAAGCAGGAGGGAGGAGGGCTGCAGGAGGAGATGGAACCCACTGCCAATTGGGCAGTTGTGTGTGTTGTCTGGAGGCTGCTGCTAACCACTCGTTACAATTAAAATGAAGTGTCCGTCAGCGGCTATCTTCGCTGTGTGGCCCATATGTTTCTGAGCTGATACTGTCCGGATTATTCTGTTTGGGAGAACGATAATGGCTGTTTATAACCTTGGCAAAGACTGAGCCCTAATCAGGCTGGAGCACATTTTCACCGACTGGCTGATAACGGGCTGTTAGCTGCCTTATCGCTGGGGAGAGATAGGCCAAAATAAGCAGATCTGTGAGCACAGGAGCCCAACCAAGAGGCACATACCCTGGCCTGGCCTTTATTTTTAGATGCTCTTTTCTTTTTTTTTTTCCCTTTTTTTTTCCCTTCTTTTCCTGGCTGATTTCAGAGAGAAGAGGAGATTATTTCAGCAGAAGGGGAGGGAGGTGATGGGTTTTGTTCACTTCAGTAAATGAGGTGGCAAGAAAGGCATGAAAAAAATAACACAGGGGTGTTGTATGGCTTTCCATGTGCCCCTCAATTACCCTGTGGTGCCCCCAAGCCCCTGAGGGAATCTCCTTCTTTGGGAGTAAGAGTGGAGTACATCCTTCCTCTCAGCATCCTTCCTTTCCTTGCTTTCTGATTGCTTTGTCCTCTTTTCTCTGGGGCTGCCTCTCCCAAACAGAGCAATGGGCTGGGTTTGGTTTTGTGTAGAGGAAGGGAAATTTGAAAGAGGGCAATTCTGATGAGTTTTTTCTCTGAAACAGGCTTGTTTAAAAACGTGATTTATAGCAGCAAGACCTGGGCATTCCTGCTGCAGATGCCACATTGGGCCAGAGCATCTTGAAATCACGGGTGATTGGATACCTAAAGAGCCCAATTTCCCTGAAGGAAGCCTCACATTGAGGCTGGCTGGAGCATCTTCCCAGTCTGCACTGGCCATTCCCAGCAGCTGGATTAACCCAGTGCTGTTAGTGGGACAGGTGCTTTATCCCAGCCATGCCATCCTCTTCCTTGGCATAGCCCAAGTCTTGCTCCATCGCACCTGTGTCACTGCTCTCGAATCTTCCAGGGAAAACGGTCCAGATCTCCCAGTGCTGCTCCTCCCTCCCTCCCTCCACTGCTCAGGCTCTGTTCTCTGCCTTGAAGTCTCAGGCAGGTGTTCAAATAAATAATGCAGCTAAAAATACCTTTTGGCAGCAGCTGGGAGTTGTTGCGAGTGGCGCTGCCGGAGTGGTGGGAATACAGCATCGCGGCTCCACGGGCAGGTGTCTGTGTGCTCTGGAAAAACGAGAGCAGGCGCTGCAGGGACGAGGCTCCCCTGCCTCCTGGGCCCCCTGTGGCCCCACTGACAAGGAGGTGGCATCACCTTCACTGTGGCTGGCTTCCAGTGGAAGGAAGGGGACCCAGCAGCTCCATCCCAGCTCCTGGAGGAGTGTCACACCAGCCCCGCGCTCTGGCTGTGTCAGGAAAGGATAATTTGCACTGTGGTAGCATCTCATGCCATTTCCCCTTTGGGGAGCACTTAGCAGGCTGGATCATGCAGCTGCCTCCAGGGAAGGGTGCTGAGCCCTTCCCAGTCGCCTCCAGGTGCTGAGAGAGAACCCAGCACCTCGGGCTTTCAGTCTGGTCTGCTGTTTAAAAACCTCCCCCAAAAACCCTTTGCTGGCTGCATTTTGCTAGAGAGTCATCCCAGCTGAATGTAGCTCCTGGTGGCTTTTCCTGTGCCCTTCACCTGCCTGGACCTTGATCTGGCAGCCCAGGGGGTGCAGGGGACTCCATGTCCACTAGCGCTCATCTCCTGGCACTGCTTGGGGACCTTTTGAGAACTGCCCTGGCAGCAAATTGTTGGACGACAGATTTAATTATTGCAACAGAAATGTTGCTGGGGGCAGTTGGCCACAAACAAAACTGACCTTGGTTTTTCCTCTTGCCCAACTGATAACAAACCTTCGCTGCTCCCGAAGGTCAGAGCTGCTCCCGATGCGCACAGGAGGAGGAGGAGGGATGCTCAGCTGTGATGTGTCTGTGTCCATGCATTTTTTGGCAAGGGCCGGCCACTTTCTGCACCACTTGTGGCCCTTTTGGTGGGTCATGCTCGTGCTTCTCATTTTGTAGAGCAAAGTGGCGTGTTAATGAATCTCAGAGAAGTCGTTGAGGAGTACAGGGCCTGCCAAGGTCAGGGTGCTTCTGGGTTTCATGCTGCTCCGTGAGGGCTGAGACCTGGTCCTGATCACCCTTCAGAACCTGCAAGTGCCCTTGCTTTTCTAGAAGCTGGGGAGCTGCTGGTGGGGCTGACGTGGTGGCTGAGGGTCACTGGTGGTCTGGGCAGTGCTGGAGTGATGCTTTGAGTCCCGCAGTGCTGCCGCCTCATTGCGGCTTTGGCCACAGCTCCTTTTGAGATCTGAAAAGATGAAGCCAAATGGCGTGTTGGAAAACCTTCCCAGCTCTGAGAGAGATGCTGTCTAGGAATTGCTGGCTGCTTTTCCCTGCTTCTCCATGCTTTTTGGGTGTATTTGACCTGTTTTGACAGCAGAAATGCAATCCCAGTGCAAAATCAGCTCAGGGTTGGGCAACTTTTGGAGGGAAAACATGGTCCAGCTGTGGCATGGTGACCCAGCTGTGGTGTGGTGGTCCGATGCGTGCCCCCCCAACCCGTCTGCTGTGACTTATCTCAGTCCCCAGGGCTGGGGGGTTTGCTGTGGCTCTCCAGCCTGCTGCTGGCCCATGAAATGCAGTCAGAGCTCCGCAGATGCCATGAGCCAGGGCAAGCTGACTCTTCCCATCTCATCCTGCAGAGAACAAACAGAGCTCAAGGTAAAGCGCTGAAATTTCACCGTGACCTTTTCTTAAAGCATTATAATCAAGTTGAACGTTTCCAGTTGTCCCACTAATGTTTGCCCCATGGGAGAAGGCGTCCTGCTTTGAGGGAGGATGTTTGTGGCGACGAGCGTGCCGGCCCCGGGAGCTCGTGGCACTGGATGCCAAGTGCCTGCTGGGGCTGGGGAGGCGGGGGGCAGAGGGGCTGCTCCCTGCCTCCTGCTGTAATGCAGCCAGGGGAGGGAATCTGCTGAACGCTGTGCATCTGCTCCAGCCTGTGCTCAGGGCTCTCTGACACATGGATTGTGAAGCACGCAGCGCCTGGCGCGTGGCCGGGCACCCGCCGGGCCTCCCACGTGTGATTCCCGGGCTTGGCTCGGGCTGGGGGCTTGGCAGCTCCTGCCTTGGGGGGCAGGTTGGGATTGGCTTGAGGACACCTAGGGCTGGAGCTGATCTGGCTCAGTCTGAGGTGTGGGGGCAGAGAGAGCTTAAAGTCCAGTTTGGACAGCAGAGGAGTTGTTTCTGGGGGGAAGGGATGAGCTTGGTTTTGCTGCTGTGTCTGCTAGACCTGTCTTCCTCACGTGGTCCTGGGCTCTTTCTGCTGGTGTTTCGTAGTGCTGGGTCTGGGGGCATAGTGTTCAACCTTCAGCTTGAGCAGGCAACTGCTCCTCCTGTGTCCCCTGGTCCCTGTGACCCTAGTGCCACAGACCCTGGGGTTTCAGTGTCCCACAAGTGAAGAAGGTGACACTTTCTCAATGATGAAGTCTCCCAGAGTGACATGAAGGGTGACCCAAGTGCTCCATGAAGGTTGCCCTCCCAGGCACAGCAGTATGTTTCCTGTGGGATTGAGAGGGGAATCCAGCTCACACTGTGGAGGGAAGATGTTTTTGCTGACCCTTCCCCATCCAGGATTCTCTCAATGAGTTTGGCTCAAAATGCCCGTGACCACCTGGAATGGTTTTCAGGTCCCCATGTAATTTTTGAAAGATATTAGAGGGATGAAGGATGGAGGCAGTCATCCCATGTGTGTGGGACTGCTGGTGGCTTGAGCACCAGCACCAGGGGAGTTGCACAGGGGCTTCCAGACCCACCCAGGCACCCATGGGGCTGCAGCCTGCCCTTCAGCCTCACCAGCCTCTCCAGCTTGCAGCCACCTCCCACCTCCCAGAGCCCACAGCCACATCCCTGTGTGGGGTGAGCCCTTCCCTCCCCTGCACCGGGTGCTCTGTGCCTGCTGTATCCCAGAGCACCTCCCTTTGTCCTGGGAAGGGTCCCCTCCGGCTGCCTGCCTCCGCTGACATTTAGCTTGCAACCATGCATATGGATGAGAGCAGGAGGAGGGTGATGGGGGGCTGGCCCCGCGACCCCGCAGACACCAAGCTGCTGCTGCATGTGGCTCCGGGGGCTTTGGTTTTATTTTTGAATTTTCTCTTTGAAATGTTCCAACAATCCTGCTTCAGATTTGACCGGGAAGGAAGGCAGGCTGGCTGGGTGGGGTGCTGCTGCTTCCCAGGGGCTTCCTCCAGGCAGCAGCTCTGTTCACACAAGGCATTGGATGCAGCTGTAGTGTTCCCAGCAAAGCTCCCTTTTAAGCATGGAAAATCGAGTTCACCACACTGTTGAGGTCTTGTCTGAATCAGCTGCCATGCAGTTTTTTTGGGTTTTATGGTCTGAGTGATGCTTGGTACCTTTGGGAGCAGCATTACCCTGTCTGGTTGGTCCCAAATGGTGGCTCATGGGGTGCTAGTGTTGGGGGCTGCATGCTGGGGGCTTTCAGGGTGGCACCTCCTGGGTGATCTTGCTTTCTTCCCCTCCTGTGCATACCCAGACACGATTGTGCCCTACTTGATGGTTTCCAGAGGGTGGATGATGCTCCTGAGTACAGCATTCCCTGCTGCTGCCCTTGGAGCAGAGTCCAGCCTGGCTTTCAGGGGCAGGCACCTTCACATCGTGGAGCTGGGCCGTGGGCACAGCGACTTGGCAAGCTGCTGCCGTGGCTGGGATGCAGTCACCTCTGGATCTGGGAGGTGGGATGGTTGGGAAGCCAAAGCTTGGGGCTGCTCAGTGGGGTAGATTGAAGGCAGTGGTCTCTGTGAGAGCCCACAGCAGGGCAGGGAGGTGAAGCATGCCCTGGAGAGCCCTGTGACAGGCAGGCAGGTCTGCTCTGTGCGCTTGTGCCTGCTTGGCTTGTTCCTCGCTCCCAGACACTAATTGCTGATGGAGCAGCAGTGTCCCCTCCCCTCATCCCTGCCCACCCCCAAGTCCCCAGTCTGGCTGTGGGTGCCTTCCTCCCCGAGGTGACGCCGCTCCCTCCTCCTCCTCCTCCTGGGCAGGTCTCCCTTGCACAAAATGGCTCCCTCCGAGCTCCCCCCGCTTTCCCTTCCTCCCCTTCCCCAAAACTTTCTTGCTCTGGGGTTCGCCGCAGAGCTGTCCTCCGTCTGAGTTGTTCCCGGCTGTCAGAGGTTATATATATCCGCTCTGCTCATGCTCATCCTCTGTAACCATTTTCTGCTACAGAATCTTCTGGCTGCTCGTTGAAGCCTTAATCCGTAATGCAGCGATCAATGGGTGTGCGCCTTTACCACTCGGATGCTCATTTTTTAATCCCCACTGCCTCCTTCAATGTCATCCCTTCCCATTTTTCTTTATAGAATTTCAGGTCTACTGTACCTGCTGATTACTTAGCGGAGACCGCTGGACATCTCCCTTAATTAATTCCATCGATTTCTCAAATCCCACAAGGTTTGGGGTCCTTAGATTTCTGAAGCAGCTAAATGGAATGTCTAAATTCCGACATTTTCCCTCTATAAATTGTTTTGCCAGGGAGACGCTGGGAGGCAGAGCTCCAGCTTTATTTATTTGGAGGCGACGTTAGCCCCGGAGCCCTCCCCGTCCTTGCTGCGGGCGCCGAGGAGGGCATTGGGAGGGGGATGCTGCTCACCCTCATCCCCGGGGTGCTCCTGCAGAACCCCAGTCCTCTGCTGCCGTGCATCCCAGCAGTAGCATCCTTCTGGTGAAAGGAGCGGGGTGGGACCAGCCTCGGGAAGGGAATAAAGCTCCTGGAAAGGGCCTATTAACCAGTTGGGCCCTCGCCGCGTGCGGCTGGGGAAGACTCTGTTGCTATGCGCAGGGAGCTTAATTTTATTATTACTCTCTGCTATTTAATGTCTGTCTCTCAGGCAGCTGGTGATGTTTTAATGAAGCTGGAATTGCGTAGTCTGTAGCGCTGGATAATCGTAAGCTGCCGAGTCAGAATCAAATTAATAATTCATGAAATTAAAGTGTATAATTAATTTGAACCGTGCAGATGAGTAGGGACCCGAGTCTTTGGCCTGAAAGGAGCACACACATGTCTGTGAAACGTGCCTGTGCTGGTCTGCAACGAGGGGCAGATCTGCCACCTCTCACCTCCCCAGCCCAGGTCCTCAGGCCACGCTGCCCTCCTGGCCTGTATGGCATTGGAGGCTCAGTGTTAATTGATTTTATTTGGGGTTTATTTATGTGGGGTTTATTCCCCCCACTCATATTTTATTTTCAGGTTAAAATTTCTACACTAGCATTTGGTCCAACAAAAGGGTGGTTTATTGATGGCTGGGGAATGCCACTGGGTATGGCTGCATCTCCCATCTCCTGGAGAGGAGGAGCAAGATGTGCCTCTCCCCTTCCTTGGTATTTATGTGGTTGGATTTGCTTTTTCTGGAAATGGAGCAACCACTGGGTTGCTTTTTGAGGGGCTCCTGAGCAACTATTTGGGGTTGAAAAGATGGAGAGGGTCAACTGTGGAGTTCAGAGTTACCCAGCACGGCAGGGATGTTTCCCATGGTGGTTTCCCAGTACTTTGTAGTGCAAAGAGCAGCCATGTGTGTTCCCAACACCTCAAGTAAAAGCCAAAGGGACTCACAGGGCCACTGTGAGGGATGTGGGCTGGGAATTTTGGAATGTACCAGTTGCAGGCAGGTTGGGGCAACTGGGCTGAGCAGCACTGGATGCTTTGGGAGCTTTTGGCTCTGTGTTTAGTTGGATCCATCCAGTGGCAGCATTGTTGATGCATCTTGCATAATTGTCTTTGGAGCCATTTCTCTTGAGCCTCTCAGTGCACAGGGAAGGGTTTTCCTTATGTGTGCAGGGCACCAAGTAAAATTGGAGGAAATTTGGATGTAGGACATGCACAAGCTGAAATGGAACATCCACTTGGTTCTTGGGAAATGCCAGTCCTACCATGAGTGTTGAGTTGTCCATGCACTGAAAACTTGATTATTCACCCAAGCTGAGATGTTAAATACTTTGCAGCTTTGAAGGCTGCACTTGTAGCATCTGTGGTCTGAGGAGAAACAGGCCCAGGCAGGCTTCCCTGCCTTTACCATTAAATCATCCAAGGTCATCATTGCTTCTGTAGCAAAGCAATGTACTGCTCTCTTTCTGCCTGGCCAGAGCAAGCGTTGCCCATTCAATTACAGCTTCCCAATTTATGTTATTTTTGTGCAAGGCAAAATGTTGGCACTGTGGATTTGGGGCATGAATTTCTTGAAGACATTTGTGAGGCAATCTTTTATTCATACGAATTTAAATTTTTTTTTTAAGCCAAAAATCTGGCTGCAGCAAGATAATGTGATTTGCTGTAAATGCCATGGCTGTGAAGGATCTCAAGCACAAAGCTGATGGAATATCTACTTAGAAAACTATTGAATGGAAGCAAAATTGCACTGAGATGATGGTATGAGTTCATTTTGGAGGTGTGAATCAGGACCCCTCCCCACTTCTTAAAGTTGGTTGCAAAATCCTTTTTCCCCTGATGGGCACACAATGTTCTTGCTGCAGGCACAGCCATCTCGAGCAGTATCCGTGTCTGGGGACCTGCCTGGCTTGGGAAGGGCAGATTTGATGCAGCATCACTTCAGTTTGCTTAATCTTTCCTGCTCTGTTTGACAGCTGGTGGCCATGGTGGCTGAGGAACACCACATTTCTTCTTAAGAGAGGAGGAAAGCTGTGAATTCCCCTTTCTCCAACCCAAACAGGGTCAGCAGAGTGTATTTCTGGACAGTTGGTAGACACTGACTGATTTGTAGCTGTTCCAGTGTTTCAGTGGTACAGGGCAGTCCTACCCAGTGCAGAGTAAAAGCAGAGGTGGAGAAACCACTTTTTTTTTTTTCTGTTTCTTTTTCTTCTAGGCTCTTGTGCAGGCAGGAAATTCAAAAGGTTGCTTTTATTTTGCAGTCAGAGGCGAATGTAACTCTTTTTCATGTTTCATTAAATGAGGTTCTTCTGATCATTTCCAGGGCCTGTTGCAGCTGTTGGCTTTGGCAATCCTGAATGGTTTTAGTTCCAGAGGAAAGACAATATTTCAGTATTGAAGGGGTTTTTAACACTGCCTGTCTAGGTTTCAGGAGCCTGGATATACCAGCCATGCACCCTGTGTGATGGAAAGGCAAGATACACAGCACCTTCATGCTTATTAATTGCATGCAATTAAGCCCTGAAGCTTTTGCAATACCTACTGAAACCAGGCAATTGCTTTTGGAACATCATGGTTGCAGTTCTGCTTCTGAAATCCCATTTCTGCTTTTGAAATCCCAGTCTCTGTCCCTTGATGGAAATCCCAGGGTTTGGGGTGCTGGTGAGTGGTGTAGTTTGAGGACCAGGAGTGTATAAGATATTTTTATGAATTTTCCCCAGTATTTTTCTAACAGCTCAGAGTCAACCATACATCTTGGCCATGTGGGAGGGAAGGCATGAAACCAAGTCAGGCCACCACATCTTGCTCCCTGAGCTTTTGTTCCAGTGTTGAGCACAACAAGCTGTAGCCTGTTTCACCTCTCTGTCTTGTGCTTTCTCCATTGTGGGAAGAAAGGGAAGGGCAGGATTTCCCCCTCCCTCTGAGCATGGCTCAACATCAGCAAAGGCACTGGGTAAATGCTGATTGGTATTAATAATAACCTGCCCTTTTTGGCTAATGTGCTCCCCTTTGGAGTTCTGGTCTTTTTATTATTATTATTGTTATTATTATTATTATTATTATTATTATTATTATTATTATTATTATTATTATTATTATTATTATTGTTATTATTATTATTATTATTATTATTATTATTATTATTATTATTATTATTATTATTATTATTGTTATTATTACAAGCTGTTACAACACAAGATGCAGGGAAGCTGAGGAGTTGAGCTGGCTGCCTCCATCCTGCTCCATCATCTCCTGCCTGTGGAGTGGGTGGTTGAGGTCCCAAGCCCTGAGCAGTCCCTGCTCCCTGGAGGGTCCCTGGCCCTGTGCTCATCCCCACCAGGTGGGGATGCTGGGAGACCCTCGGCTCTTGGCTCAGAGCTGCCTCCTCCTCCTCCTCCTCCTCGCACATCCCGGCAGCTCTGAGGGGGCAGCTGGGGAGGGAGAAGGGGGCAGGGGGAGTGGGTGTGGGAGGGGTGCCCGGCAGAAGGGGTTAGTGCCAAACACAAACAAAAACACGATGCAAATGAGCTGCTTGCAACAGGTAGCCTTAATCAGATGCTGTCAGATGAATTCAGCATCTCTCCGATTGTCGCCTGCACTAGCCTCCCATTCGGAAGCCCTCATCTGCTCCAGATGTGGTTTAATTTACTGCGACTTGGCTAATTACTGTAATTAAGGATTAATTACTGTTAATTACTTTCACATAAACTCAACGCCAGTCAAAGAGCGGAGCCTTATGAAGCCTGCCACAGCAGCGAGCACAGCCACGGCAGCCTGGGTGGGCTCTCCTGCTCCTGGGGGCCACCCCGAGCTGGTGCCCCCCGCCCTGCCGGCCCCTGGCATCCCCCCCTGCCCCACGGGTCACCCAGGCCCTGCCCAGCCCTCCCCAGGCTGGTGGGCAGGCATGGCAGGGCTCCAGATGGCATCCAGCAAGCCAGCCACCGTTATTATCGTTAATAATTAGATAGAGCAGGGATTTGCTGTGCAAACCCTGCTTGGGAAGGGGAGGCCAGCGGCGTCTCTGGCAGGCTCTGCAAAGATGCAACAGATTCATGCCTTTGCCATCCTCAGCCCTTCCCAGTGCTCCCACCTGCTGTGTCCTCCACCACCCTGTCCCCAGGTGAAGTCCCTCAGTAGGTGAGAGATGTAAAATTCTAATTTTGCATCACGCAAGCAAAAGGTGCTTTAGCAAACAAGGGAAGAAACCAGCCGTGTATCTAAGGGAACAGGAGCTGGAAAAATCTGTGGTGGGTGAGGGAAGGAGCGCCAAAATGATTCATGGACAGTGCAGTGTGTAGTGTTCCCATGGGAAACAAGTGTCTGCTGGTGCTGCCCTGCTTCCCTGGCTCCCTTAGACTTGTTAGGCTCCATATCTATTGGCCTTATTAGTTTTAAAAGTCCTGGGGCTTTTTCCATTACAGCAGAGGGAGGAAAAGCCTTGGAAGGTGGGACGTGAGGTGTGATGGTGACAGCAAAGGCAGGAGTGGGCCGTGCCCCATCTTCACCCATCGCCTGCAGCCCTGGCCCGGCTCGTGGCCACGCGTGTAATGTGAAGGCAGGATGGGAGAGAAAAATCGGCATGATTACATGGGTATTGTTCTATTAGATCTCTGCCTGCTTGCTCTTGTGTCTCAGCATTTGAAGATGAAACATATTCATTTAGCTCCCAGGATGAATGGTTTTAATAAGGGGAGCAAGATGAGGTGGGGTAGTCCTGATGACTTCAGAGACCCATCAGCTCTCCCCCTAAGGCCATTTTGGTGATGACATGGGCCACACGACCATTAATGCTGCAATCAGGACAAGTTTTCCGTGTCCATGCGAATCCTTCAGCTGGGAAGAGCGTGTTTGGGAGCCCAGGAGGAGATGTGTATCAGCAGTAATCAGATTGAGCCTGCAGGGAGGGCAGGCAGGGGGTGAAGCAGGGCCTCCCTGGATGTGCTTCCTGGGGGCAGGCGAGGAGAAGCAGAGATGCAGGCAAACCACCCAGCTAGTGGATTTCCACCTTGCCAGCATCCCAGCCCTCCACTGATGCCATCCTGATCAGGGGCTGAGACCTCGCAGTGCTCATCAGTAATTCCAGCAGCGCCCACCCTGTGCCATCCCACGCGCTGCCATCCGCCTCCAGGCTGGCTGTGGCCTGTTTAAACCCCAAATCAAGATCACTCCCGTTATCAGGAGCGTGTCGGGGGGCAGGGCAGGGGACCCACGCTGCTGCTGGTGCCCTCACAGCCCAGCCAGGCCGGCTGGGAGCCGGGGAGCGGGGCAGCACGCTCCGGTGGGCGAGGGGAAGGCAGCCGGCGCTGCGGCTGTCAGCTCTGCTCAGCCCTGCTGTCAGGCTCAGGCGTGCCCAGGCCCTCATTGCTTTAATTGACACCTTCCTCTGGCGTCCATGCTCCCATCCCCGTCCTGGCCCCCCTTCCTGGGGGCTACCAAACCTTCATGGGGGCCGCCGAACCCTGCCAGGGCCACCAAATCCTGCCAGAGCCACCAAACCCTCCTGGGGGCCACCAAACCCTGCCAGGGCCACCAAACCCTCCTGGGGGCTACCAAACCCTGCCAGAGCCACCAAACCCTGCCAGAGCCACCAAACCCTCCTGGGAGCCACCAAACCCTGCCAGAGCCACCAAACCCTCCTGGGGGCCACCAAACCCTCCTGGGGGCCACCAAATCCTGCCAGGGCCACCAAACCCTCCTGGGAGCCACCAAACCCTCCTGGGGGCCATCAAACCTTGCCAGGGCCACCAAACCCTGCCAGGGCCACTAAACCCTGCCAGGGCCACCAAACCCTCCTGGGTGCTACCAAACCCTGCCAGGGCTATCAAACCCTCTTGGGGGCTACCAAATCCTCCTGGGGGTTACCAAATCCTCCTGGGGGCTACCAAACCCTGCCAGGGCCACCAAACCCTGCCAGGGCTATCAAACCCTCTTGGGGGACACCAAACCCTCCTGGGGGTCACCAAACCCTGCCAGGGCCGCCACGCCCCTCCCAGCCCCATCCTGGCTTCCGCCTTCCTTCTCCTCTCCAGGAGGAAGCTGGAGTGTTGTTGTTACAGGACACAAAATAAAATTACATGCACACCAGAACTTCTAAGGTAAAAAGAAGGGAAGTTTATTTTTTGATTTTAACATTTATAGATTTTTAAAAGTGGCATTGTATTGGAGGATGAAAGTGCTGCTTCTCCAATGACACTGGACAAATCAACAGTGTATCAAATTTTTGTTTTTCTAGAAAAGAATGTAAAACAATAATTATTTGCATAAAACTGTGTGAGAATCTTCATTACAAGAATGTAAACATCAGAAGGTTTAGAAGAACAGGGCGACAGGGTATGGTCCAGCCCTCTTCCATGTTGCTGTGCCCCTGGAGCCAAGGCTGGGTGAGAAGTGAGGAGACAAGGGCTGGACCAGGATGGGTTCAGGAGGGTGGCCAGCGTCCCTCCCACGACACTTTTGTGCATGCTGATGTTCCCAAAGGCTGGAACATCCCCTGAGGATTTCCTTGCCCCTTTCCTTTACCAGGGCACTGCAGAAATGTCTTGTGGCAGTGCTCTCAGGTAATTGCTGCCCATGGAAGGACCAGAGCCTGAAGAAAACCCATAGGATCTCTGGTCACACGTTGCTGTTTTGGAGATGTCTCAAAAGTGAGGAGGAGCAAGGGCTGGTTGCTCTGTGGAGCATTTTGTGGCTGTGCTGCAAGGCCTTGTGAAGTCCTTGTCACCATGCTCCTGGAGCCAAGGCTGGGTGAGAAGTGAGGAGACAAGGGCTGGACCAGGATGGGTTCAGGAGGGTGGCCAGCGTCCCTCCCACGACACTTTTGTGCATGCTGATGTTCCCAAAGGCTGGAACATCCCCTGAGGATTTCCTTGCCCCTTTCCTTTACCAGGGCACTGCAGAAATGTCTTGTGGCAGTGCTCTCAGGTAATTGCTGCCCATGGAAGGACCAGAGCCTGAAGAAAACCCATAGGATCTCTGGTCACACGTTGCTGTTTTGGAGATGTCTCAAAAGTGAGGAGGAGCAAGGGCTGGTTGCTCTGTGGAGCATTTTGTGGCTGTGCTGCAAGGCCTTGTGAAGCCCACAGGAGGGGAGGAAGGATGCAGGTGGAGGAGCTGGTAGGATGGCTCCATCTTCCCCAGTCATCTCCAGTGCACATCGTGCCACACACACCAGGTTGTCCTGCTGAAGGCCAGGAGAGTTGGCCACTTTCTGGGCCAGGAGTGGGGCAGATGGCCATGAGGTGCTCGTGGTTTGGGGCTGGTGTCCCTTTCCTGGAGGGGACAGCAAAGGGGATTGCAAAGGCATCTCTCCCAGATGAGCAGGAAGCAGCAGAGCTCATGTTTCTTGTCCTTCAGGAGCTGCAGGCACAGCCTGTGACACTGCTTGAACAGGACAAAGACTTCCTTTGGAAAGTTGCTTTAGGGGGAAATACCTGTTTGGAAAATGCCACCTCAGAAGCTCCAGGTGCAGTGGGTGCTTTAGTTCTGGGGAAAATGAGGTGTGCAATGCCTGCAACTGGTGTTTGGACCAACCCTGATGGCAGCCACTGCTGTCAGGTGTGTGGCAGTGAGTCCTGTCCCATCCTTTTCCATAACTTGACCTCTATCCAGTGCCCCACAACTTGCCTACCCCAGACAGCAGACAGATTCCACAGCTGGTCCTTCAGTCGAATGGAGGCTTCAGAAAGCTTTGCTGGGACCACGGTTGGTCCTGCAAGGAGCAGCCCCAGCTCTTTGCCTACTGGGAGCCTGCCATGCAAATAAAAACTGTGCCTCTCTTCCCCATTTGTCCTCACTGGGGGGTCTTGTGAGTTGAGGTACCTCTAAAATTCCTCCCAGGTGGGCAGTGCAGGCAACGGGAGAGATCTCCTGTGAACTGCTCCGTCTTTGCTCTCTGTATTAAAGTTGGGAGCCCTTTGATGTCTGCCTCTGCAGCTCACATTCTGCCAGGAGGCTCAGAGCAGCCTGTGTAATTAGCCCAGAAAAATGCCTCTTTCATGTGGGTCGGGGGACCCAAGCAGAGAAGAGATTTCCAAGGGCTTTGTTCTGCTGCAGGGAAATGTTCAGGCTTTGGTGGGTTTCAACAGAGCTCTTCTGGCCCTTCCCTTTTTCTCCCACTGTGGGGTGGAGCTCGGGGTTTTGGCAGGGAAAGCACACGTGGCAAGCTGCTGCTCCATGGGAGATGGGCCCTTCAGTGCTGGACTGCAGTTTGGGTACATACAAGGGATCAGCCAGAGCCATGCTCCAGCTGGCCCAGGGGAGGAGAAGAAAAAAACAACCCAGATATTGTAGGATTGCTTCCCACAGCTTCAATTTTCTTCCTTATTTGCCCAAGAAGCACTCAAGGCAGGCGCTGCTCTTCCAAGCCCTGCTGGTCCCTGCCTGCAGGCATTGCTGCTGCACCAGTGCAGGGGTGTAAATCCTAGGGGTGTCAGTCAGAGCAGGGTGATCCCTCTCTGGCAGTGGGTTTGTGCTCCTGATCAGCTCTGGTTTTTGCCAGGGTGGGTGGTGGTTGAGGATGGCAGCTCCATGTTTGCTGTCCTGCTGGGGCGTGGAGAGCCACCGTGGCTGTGCTGTGACTCCAGACATCCTTTCTCACACCAGGAGTTTGCTAAAACACAGGAGACCCTTCAGGGTTGCTTTGGCACAGCAGGTTGCAGTTTTCAGCCTCGTCTTTTACCTGCCTTTCCCTCTGCCCTTAAATCAGCACCAGCAGATCAGTGGCAAACAGGCCGTGGGCTTTCCTCTTGCTTTTGGTGCAGGTAGGGCACCTCACTCCTCCACCAAACCTTTTAGCCTCGTGCATCATCCTGGAAGGTCCTGGATCAGACTGAGAAGCATCTTCCTGCAGGTGCTGCTGTCCTGGATGTGCCTTTGTGCCTTTCCTGCCTTTTTTATTTTTTTTTTTTTTTTTAGGGAAGCAAATACATTGCTTTTCACACCATTTATGGGACCCATCCAGGTTGCAACAGGAGTAGCAAAGAGGTGCCAGAGATGCTCTGGCAGCAAAGGTGATGCCCTCCTGCTCTAGAAGGAAGGTTTGTTGGCAAAGTGGCTTTCAGGATCCTGAGGACTTGGTTTGGGAATATATACCTATACCAAGGTGATAGTGAGGGTGTGCTCTAATCTCCCCCATGTGACAGGATCTCCCTGCTATAAAAGCAGCAAAAGGCACAGACATACTGAGCACTGAATGGATTTTATTTTCCCCCTACATTTTCTCCCCTGGGACTTAAAGCATCCCCAACCTGCCTCACCCAACAAACCCAAAACCAGCAGATTTCTCCTCAGACCAGGGCTGTGCCATCTGCTGTGGCCGATTCTCCCAGTTATCTCTCATGTATCTCTTGCTTAAAGACCTTGTGCCATGTTCCTGCCTAGAAGGGAGCCGTGGGGCCTCCCTGGGGATCCCCCTTCTCTTCTTGTTGTTTTTTTTTTTTCCATCTTTTACTCAGGGATGAATGGATGCAATGGAGCCCCCTGCACATGGGGTCCTGGCAGCGTGCATGTGAACACACAGGGTGTGGGTTATGTATGGGATTCTGGTATTTAGATCCCATTAATGAGCATGCAGGAGAGCAGGGAAAATGGATCATTTATGGTTACGATCTGGCTACTGTCAAAATAGGGTGTTATTTTGACGGTTGCTTTGTCTTTGCTCTCCGAGCAATATGAAGATAGTTTCTTAGCAACAAAACTGTGTTCGCAAACAACAGCGGTGAAAAACAACCCCCCAGAAAAAAAGGAGGCAGCCTCAAAAGCACTGCTCCTTGTGTGTGTCCCCGGGCCATTAATTAAGTGCAGGATGTCCTACTGGACAGCAGCTGCTTGTCCATGGTCGTGGTGTGATGCCAGCACTGCTCTGGTCCCTGCTGGCATGGGTTGCCTGGGGTATGGTCATGGTTCCTTTGGCAGAAGGGTAAACTGAGGCAGCTTGGCAAGGGCATCACAGGGTGGTCTTTAGGTGACGTGGGAGGGTTTGAGCTTCTGCTGAGTGCTGCTTGCCACGTGGTAGCTGGCAGGCGCTGCCTCGGACCTTTCTTGGTCAAGGTCTTCTCCAGGGTCTTGTCCCTGCATCTGAGATGGATTCCAGGAGGAGGGCGGGAGGGAGCTGCCTGAGCCATTTTGGCAGCGGCTCCCCCGTGCAGTTTGGAGCATCTCTCCTTTGAAGGAGGCGCTGGGCCTGGTGTCTGTGCTGACGTTGGAGTCCATGAGAGCAAGCGGTTCCTCCAGCCAAGTATCTGCCAGGCTGTGTCGGGAGAACTTTTATCATTTCTGTCACAGACATCACAACTCGCTTGTCTTACCATACATCTTCCTAAATGTGACAGAATATTCAGCTGTTATTAATTGAATACTCTCTAATTTAACTGCTTAGCAGGACAGAGAGCGACTGGTTTGTCTCAGCACTGAGAGCTGCTGTCAGGCACGCAGGAGGTTTTGGGGTGCAGAGAAGTTATTTGGGGAGTGAAGTGGAGCTTTTTTAAAAATTTTTTTTAAATTATCCTCCCGCAATGCTGCCTTGCATGGGACTGATCCTCATCCTGCCAGGGAGGGGCTCCAGCATCTGCTGTGGCTCCTGGTCCTGGGGCACATGGCCAAGCCCAAGATGGAGATGCTGATGGCATTGCTGCTCCTCCATCCCATCGTGACATTACCAGGGTTAAAGAGGAAGGGACATCCTGGGAGCATGGCCAGGAGCTGGTGATGCTCCCTGTGTGCCCAGCATGGAAGAGGGATTTGGGCTGGCTTGTCCCAGTCTCCATTTAGGTTGGTAAATGCCTTCTTCTCTGGAGAGCTGCTGGAAGCAAAGCTCAGTCCTTCAGTGTTCTCCTTGATGGAGTCACATGCCCGTCGTGGCCTGGCCATCCCCTCAGCCCCTGGCAGATCCCAGTTATGACTCCTTTTCTTCCTCCTCCTCCTCTTCTTTAAATCCACATGCAGAAATGCCATGTGCAGACTGGATGTCGTGTTAGGGTTGCTGAGAAGCTGGGATCCTTTGGAGGATGCAGGAGGCAGCTCTCCTTGCTGTCACCTGGGCAGCAGGCTGGTGGGGGACTGTCCCCTCCAGCCTCCCCAGGCCCGTGCCTGCTTGCACACACATGTGTGCGTCACATCTCTCTGCTGCTCTCCCAGAAAGTTCAAACCCAGAGTCAAGTTTATTGTTTCTATCTCGTTTATTTTAAGTATAGTTTTACACTTTATTATATGCTGTGACATCTTAAATGGAGCCTGTCACTCTATCTTGACTACTGCTAGGGGCTACAGCCACTTACTGTGTCAGGCTTTTCGGCAGCCCTGATTAACGATATCAGTGGATCCCAGCACAGGCACAAGCACCAAAATCAAGGGGTGATTTGCATACTCAAATAGTGCAACACATCAAAAGGCTGCAGCCCGTGCAGGTATTGCACTGGCACAGCCCAGGAATGCACATTCCTGCTGTCCTGTGTATGGAACCTGTACATGCTGGTAAGTGCTGTGCACACCTAAGTCTATTTATTCAGTGTCTTCAGCCTAAAGGAAAGGATTTTTTTCATTTCCCTGGACAACATATCAATTAAGATAGTAAAATAGAATATATTTTTTTTCTCGTGTGCCTGTTGGGATATGTTGCAGAATTACCCATACAAATACTTTTTTTTTTTCCCTGAAAGTAACATTTTGTTAGGTTAATTCATGCACTGGAGAAACAAACTTTCTGTTCTTCCAGTCCAATCTCCACTTACAAGTCAGGTTTTTGTAACCCTGTCATTGAAATGCGAGGTAGCCTACAGTAATTTGAATATTTCATTCTGCCGGCTGCTAATGCACTCTGCATTACAGATGGTACTTGCTCCATCCTTCTGGACTGGGTTCAATTATAAATGAAAGTAGGGAGCTGAGATTTGTCTTTTTGTCTGTGCTTAGTTGGAATAACACAATAAAGCTTGATGGGTAAGAATTCCTCAAGCTGCCTCTTCTTTGCCCGCGACGTCTCCGGTGTAGCTTTCTTCTCTGATAGCGGATTCCACTTGCCTTTCAAGTTGAGCTTGGAGTATTAGGCTTGGCAGTCGTGGGGTTTTTCACAAGGAATTTTTGGCTCAGACGTCCCCTTTTTGGAAGTGCTTAGTTCAGTCCTCTTTATTTACCAGGCTCCGCATCCCCCTGTGCATCCCAGGCCAGAAGTGGTGGTAGGAGAAGCCTGCTTAGGCTGGGCAAGAAGGGTTGTGCGTGGCTTTTGGGGTGGTGGGGTTGTCTTCCCTCCCAGTGTGTCCCCATTGACAGGGTCAGCAACCTGGTCTGCAGCCACAGAGAAGCAATGGGGATGCAGAACAGCCCTCCTCAATCCTAGGGTTGCTGCCATGGACTCTTCCCAAAGGCCCTAGGAATAAAAGGGCCCCTAGAGATCCAAAGAAAACATTTACCTCTGCTTGGTGATTAGCAGGAAGGGGGGTTGGAAGCCTCCAGCCCAGCTGCACAGGGGCTCTCTATTACATACAGATGCCTTTTGCGAGCTCCTTGGCCATCCCGCCGGTAAAAGCAATATTGCCGAGGGAGTCGGAGGAGGTGAGGGCACGGCTTTCAATTTGGTTTTACATTTACAAGGACCAGATGGCTTCGCTGGAGATGATCTTTGATCTGGGACGCAGCCGGAGTTGGGCAAAGATTTTCTTTTTTTCTTTTTTCTTTTTTTTTTTTTTTTTTCTCCCTTTTTAATCTCCTCGCTGGTACCTGCAGGGCCTCTCCCTCAGGAGCAGGGGGAGCTGTGTGTCCGTGTGTCTGTCCGGTGGGGCTGGGTGTGAGCCCCCTGTGCCCATGGGGATGGGTGAGTCGCTGGTGAAGCCCTGAGCAGGGTTGTCCGAGGTTGGAGGCAGAGCTGGATCCCGTTACACCACAGCCCCACAGCACGGAAATCTGCGTCAACAGCCTTTTGCATGGAGTATAATTAAACACACGCAGGCGCCTCGAAACAGAAATGCCACTAACTGATGATTTTTACATTTTTTCCCCATTTTTTCTGGCGTCTCGCACCCTCCCAGCCGCGCGGACGTGTGGGGGCTCTCTCCTCCTGCCTTACCTTGCCTTGCCAGCTCTGGGTTCCTTTCTTCCCCCCACATGTTTTGAGTGGAGCGGGAGCGAAGGCAGCCGATCCTATTTCACAAGCGCTTGGACTTGCAGCACTCTCCCTCCTGTCCAAACAGATCGTTTACAGAAGGGGCCTCTATTTAAAGAAGGAACTGAACGTTCAGAGCTGTTTTCTGGCCTTAAAACGCTGCCGACCGGCTGTTGCCTCTCAAAGAGTCGGGCTTTGTCTGGCACGCCCGAGGACCGGCTTCGACGCCAGGCCCAGCAGGTCGGCGCGGTGGCGGGAGGGCTGAGCATCGTGCAAAAAATGTGCTCCTTTGTTTGCTGCCGTCCTTGGATGGCAGCACAGTTGGGTTCAGGGTAGCATCTTATCCGCGGGAGCTTGGTGGAGTGTCTAGGTTTGGGCAAACCTCGCCTCTCTGTGGTGGTGGGGGTGGGATATGCTTGGGAAGCGAGTAAATGGAAAAGGAGCGTTCAGATAGGTTTTGGTGGGATCTGTGTATGGCATGGAGAGAAAGACCCAGAATTGTAGAATCATTGAGGTTGGAAAAGACTTTCAGGATCATTGAGTCCATGTGTTAGCCCAGCACTGCAAACTCCACCACTGAACCCTGCCCCTAAGAGCCACATCTGCCTCTCTTCTAAATACCTCCAGGGGTGGTGACTCCACCTGGTGTGTAAGGGAAGTCTTCAAGGTTTTAAAAGGAACATGTGGTTCTGGAGAGCTGTGCTACTTCAGAACCACCCAGGGCTGACATGAATACAGGCTCCAGGGAGGCTGGGTCTGGTCCTGTCATATTGGTGTCATCTGTAACACCAAAAGTGGGTGCCTGAAATTGTCCAGTGGTGAATATGTTGCATGTAAATGGATGCAACAGGAGTTGGAGTGGCATCTCTGATGGCTTTGGTTGTGGCTGCTTCTCTTGCTTTGCACTTGACCTATAGGTGTATAACTTATTTTCACATTTTTCATGGAGAAGGCTTTGAATTGCCTGCTGCCATGGCTGGCAAGAGGTGCATGAGTGGAGAGATGGTTTCTAATGCTTCTGGAACAAGAGACCCTGGGCCATGGCTGAACCTCAGAGAAGACTGATGACCCATGGTAGCACTTCTGATCCACTCATACTCAGCAGTGGTTGCCATCTCCCCTTATCCAGGGCCATAGGTTTCCTACTGCAAAACCCATCCCTGAGGTTTACACTGGGTGGAGAATCCTTGCTTAATAGTTGCTTCTCCTTTCTCCTTTGTTTCCCCCTTGTTCTCATGCCCCAAAAAAACCCTGAGGATACACTGCTCCTGCAGCCACATCCTTCAAGCACCAGGGAGTGAGGCTGCCTTCAAGTGAGCAAAAGAGTGGCAAGGGCCACACTCAGCTCCTGTGATCATCAGGAGGTGGCTGCTGGAAATGGGAAGGTGTTCTGGGCAGAAAATGTGCCTGTAAGTGGGAGGTGGGGAGGTCCCTTGGCAGCGGGAGCAGTTCCCTGTCTGTCTCCAGCTTTTGTAAAGATGTCTGGTTCTGTGCTGCCCACTTAGGGAGAGAGAAAGGGAGGGAAGAGTGTATTCCATGCAGTGGCTTGGCTCCAATACCTGGAAGATCTTTCCTGTATTCTGAATCTAGCCCATGGCAAAGCCACCAGCTTGGCAGCAGAGTGGCAGCACTGTGCAGGTGTAATGGGCAGCAGGTACCTTCAGAGCACTCAGCAAACCTGAGACTTGAGTGGGACGTTGCCATCTGTGAGCTCCAAGCCAGCTTTCCTTGGATGGAGTCTCATGGGTCATCTTTTTGAAGGATGGCAGGAGAAGGGAATCTGAAACTCAGCTTTTCAACCTGGGCTTCTGCCAGTCTTTCCACTTAGGACTTTCATGCCCCAGCCACTCTGTGCATCGAGCAGCCTTTTGCAGACAGTGTGTCCAGGGAAGATGACCTTTGGAGAGGGGAGCAGGCTGGAAGGGCAGCTTCCTTCTGGGAGAAAACCTCTCTTTGTTTGTTCTCAGGTTTCAGGGCTTTGCCTGGGGCGGTTGAAGTGGGACCCTTGTCCTCAGAGGAGCTCTGGAGGCCCCAGCTTCTCATTAACAGATTCAGCTCATTCAAAGAACCCATTTCTTTTCATCGAGGAGAATTCATATGCAAAGTACCTCGCAGATCCCAGCCCAGCTCCCTTCAGAGGAGGGCGTTTATGGCTGGACCTGACCTGGGAGCAATCCCATCCTTTGTTTGCTGATTTGTTCCTGCAGGGTTTAGGCAGCCCCAGGTCCATGCAGCTCCAGGCGTGAGGAGCACCAGGTCCTCCTCATTTCCTTCAGTGAGGACAGTGGCTTTGTCTGTCCCTCAGTGACCATTTGTTCTCTTGGGGCTGCTGTGGGGACTCAGATCCATCTCCCAAACTCCACCAGGAAAAGGTGAAGTCCTGGCACAGGCTGTCTTGGGGGGACTGAAGCTTTTCTCCATGGTTTGTGCTGCTCCCCTGAGCCAGGCACAGTGATCAGTGAGCTGGGTCACATCTTCTGCTCAAATCTGGCCCAGCAGCAGAGCAGAGTGGTGAATCTCACTGCTTTCCCTGAGCTCCTGCCACTGCTGGCTGCTCTGAGCAGCTGGAGGTTGGTGCTGGCTGTGGTGGGGTGGAGGAGGCTGGGTGGAGATGGCCATGCACCATCTGTACCTTACACTGTGGTCAGTGCAGCTGGAGAGTTTGGGATGTACTGGGGTTGCCCATGCAAATAAGGGATTGATTGTGATTCAGGGCTGTGACTGGAGCCTGCTAATCCTGCCCTGCTTAGGAAAGGGAAAACTGCTCTGTGAGATCAGGGTGTGGGATTGCTCCAGCCAGCCTCAGCATCCCCAGCATCAGCTCCTCAGCCCACGAGCCTGGCCTGGGATTTGTGAGGTGCTCAGTGGGGTGGGGATCTGTGCATGGCCAAAATTTATCCATGCCCTTCCAAGGACAGAGTGTGCCAGTGCGACAGCGTTGAGCCCCTGAGCCCAGAGTTAGGCTCTGGGGTGATGGGTTATTGCACTGGGGGAAGCAGATGTGCTAATTAGGTGGAGTTGTGAGGGTTTCTGCTTTGTGGGACATGGCAGAGGCAGGCTTGAAGCTGCTGTGGTTTGTCCACTGGTGGGGTGTCAGGCTCTGGTTGCCTTGTCTTTAATGTGTGGAAGCACTTCCAGCCTGCTTTCTGCTGCGAAAGGCTCTGCTCAGCCATCTGTGTGTGGAGCAGAAGGTGCTACCTGTCCCCAAATATCAGCTTTGAAAATTCCAGCTGGGGAGTCTTGCTGCCCAAGGCCACCACCCTGCAGCAAAGCATCCACAAGGAAACATGGATTTTGGCATCAGGACTGCAAGGAGAAAACCAGAAAATACCTAAATTTGAACCACAGTCAACCATATCAGTAACTGGGTGTGTGGGGCTGGTGTCAGACATTTCCATGCCAGGCTCAGTCACTGGCCATGGGCTAAACTGGTCTGCAGGAGGAGGGTACAGGGAAGGACTGGAAAGATGAACTCATCTGTGTTCATTCAGCTTCCCCACAGAGTCACATTTCACTGAGAATCTGGTTTTCAGTAATCACAGCAACATTTTGCTTTATTTTTTTCAGCTATTTTAGATCATTGTCCACTTTGTGGAGGGGGGGCGGAATATTTTTTCCACAGAATGTGTTAGTAATAATTTTCCAGATCTTTTGATCATTTTGTTGCCAGATCCTCTCTCACTGTGGCAGCTCATTTGGCATTTGGGATGGGGTTAGGAGAAAACTGGTGCAGACTCTTTGCCAGCACTGTGAAATAAGTGTCTCTCTTGTGCAGCTTCCATGGCACATCCAAGCTGCACCCTCCTGAAGTGATGGAGAGCTGCTGCTGGGAGCTGAGAAACTTTTTGGCATGTGATAAATTCCCTTCTCCCGTTTCCTCCACCCCAAAGTTAAGGTCTGAGGGAAATGCAGCAAATGCAGCCTTTTTTTTTTTAAATTATGTTGGATTCAGCAAATAATGTGGACGTTTCCAACCCAGAAAGATGGGAAGTTACTATTTTTCAAAGTTACGTTTTTAAAGCAGTTTAATTGGTTTGAAATTGACCCAAATTTTTGTTTTAACATGAAAGAGAGAGGGGGGAAATTGATAAAATGAAGTAGGAGGAGATTTCATTTTTGATTCAGGAAGCATTTTTGATTGATCTGAATTTGAGCTGTGATGCAAGTTTCCAAACTGGTGGTGGGTAGGAGGGATGTGGGGGAAGTGCTGCTGCCCTGAGCATCTGATGCTTCTGTTTTTGGCCATGGCTGAGTCTCCACTTGGGCTGGTTGGCCATGGCTGGAGCTGACCTCTAGAACTGCATGGACCATTACTCTGAACTGATGTGACTTGCTCCTGACTCTGTGGGAGTATCTTAGCACAGTTTTATGGACTGCAGGAACATTTCTCCACCTTTAAAAGCATCTCTGCTTTGTTTCCAAAGAGCCCTGAAGCACACTCCTGTCTTGGGTAAAGAGGTGGGTTTACAATGATCCAGGGTGACTTTGCACTGCTTATGGATGCAAGCCTCTCTCTTGATTTGGGATTTTTGGTTTATTTTATGGCTTATACACAGTGGAAATTGGTGGCAGAAATGGTCCATTGGTTTCACAGAGTTCCTCCTTTTGCTGGGAAATAAATAAAATAAGTAGATGCACAAAAAGCTGTTTTGCCAGCTGAATTTTTCCATGCCTCATCTCACGGCAGCCTGTTTTGGAAAATTTGAGCAAAAATCTGTTCATCCATTTGTAAGTTTTGGAAAGGTTGAAGTGAGGAGGGGAACTTTAATGTCAATTGTAAGAAAAAAAACATGAGCTTCTCTTAATTCCTGCTCCCTGGAAGGGCGTATGTCTGTGTATTTAGAAATTCCAGCTTCTATTTATGTTTGAAATAGGTAATTGCGTTTTGACCTTGATTTTCTCAGTGGCTTTACATAAACATGGTGAATATATTCAACCAAGGTTTAAAACTCCTGTGATTATTTGACACTGAAGTGCTCCACCTTTGTTACAGACTGTGATTCCCATTGAAGGTGGACACTGTGTGCTTTGCCAAGAAGGGATTTCTCTTGTGTCCCATGGGCCTTTGACATGGCAGGGTGAAGACTCAGTAACCTCCACAAAGCTCTGGGAGTTCATTTCTTCTGAGCATTGGATGTTAAAGTCAACTTTGTGTTTAAAGAGAGCACTGAGAGGGTGGTGAGGCCCTGGCACAGGTTGGACAGGGCTTGGAACAACCTGAAGTAGTAGAAGATGTCCCTCCCTGTAGTAGGGGGGTGGAATGAGATGATCTTTAAGATCTTTTCCAACCTAAACTGTTCCAGGATTCCCTGGTAGGATCCAAGACTCTGGATTTTCCTTGCTCTGGGGGATTTGCTGTTTCAGAAGAAAGTAGGCTGCAAGTACACTTGGATAGGAGAAAAACCCAAAAGTTTGGGTAGGTGCATGGAGTCTCTGCACAGAGAAAATTTGGGAAGAGCAACTCAAGCCTATGGCATCAAGGATCAGCCAAGGAAGCAAACCCCAGTTCTGCTGACTTGGTTGTGACTACACACAGGGAAGATGCAGTCCCTGAACGTGTAATTGTCCTCAAATATGAGGCAGGTGAGAGTATTCTTGTCCCAAGTTCAGTCTTCTGATCCTCAGCCTTCACAAATGTAGTCTCAGGCTCGAGGGAGTGTTGAGATAGGCTTAAAGTAAGGTGATTAGTTACTGCTTTTGTTAGGAGAGGCATTTGCTGGCATCGCAGCTGTCCCTGTGTTTGCTGGCTTTTGTTTAGACCTGGAGCTGTAAAAAAATATGTTTCAAAAAAACATTTTCCAGTGAGCTTGTGTGAGTCCTGAAGCTGGGTTTCCCCAAGCAAATGTTGCTGATCCTAAATCCCAAAAAGCTGGAAGAGAGCTGATCTCCCAGGTGCGTTTCAAAGCCAGGCTGTTTGCTGAATGAGTGCGTGCAGGAGTTTTGGGGCTCCCAGGGAGAAACTGCCACATCCTTTTGTCTGTACCACCCTCAGGGGCAGCCACTGTTCCAGGAAAGGATTTGGGCTACACCTTGGTGTCTGGGTTGGGTGTTGCTGGGGCAGATGAGTGCCTTGGTGCAAGGGGGGCAGGCATCTCACCCTCTTGAGGCCGTGTGAGAGGACAGAGAGCATCCAGAAATGCTCCACCAGCAGTGGACATCCCTGGTTTCCCCTGAGAAAGTGACACCTAAGGCCCCCTCACAACCTGACAAGAGGAATTGTCCATCTTCCTCTCCCAAAACTCCACTGTTGGGTGGGTTGTTCCCGCCTCCCAGTACATCTTAGGCACAGTGGAGGCAGGAAAAGAAAACCCTTCTGAAAATCACAACGTAATTACTCCCATCTGCTCCGGCACTGCTTCCCATTTCTGCCTGCCAGGATGCTTGTCTCCGATGCTAAGTAGCACATTATTTTCGATAAGTTGCAATCATTTACTTGAAATCTCCTTCTCCTTTAAAATGTCCCCCTGGAAAGGCAATTCAGCAAGTTGAGAATGGGCAGAAAGAACCAGGATAAAACCCATCCAGCAGCAGCCGAGCTGGGGCTCATTAAAACCACCCAGCGGGTTCCTTTGTAGGGAGGGTTTGTGTAAGTGCCCAGCCACAGATCCAGCCCTTGGCTGGTGGTGTCAGCAAACGGGGCTGCAGAGGAACTGCCAGCTCGTGTCGTCAGAATTCACACAGAATTTACAGAATGACCAGATTGGAAGAGACGTCCAAGATCATGGAGTCCAACCCAGCCCCAAGCCCTCAGCTAAACCCTGGCCCCCAGTGCCACATCCAGGCTTTGTTAAACACACCCAGGGATGGTAACTCCACCACCTCCCCAGGCAGAACTTTATCACTCTTTCTGTAAAAAACTTTTTCCTAATATCCAACCTGTATTTCTCTTGGCGCACCTTGGGACTATGTCCTGTGGTTGTGTCAGTGCTGCCTGGAGAAAGAGCCCAGCGCCAGCTGAGCACAGGCACCTTTCAGGAGCTGTAGATAGTGATGAGGTCAGAGGGAATCTTAACCAGGCAGTCACAGAAATTCTGCAGGAATGTGCTTTTGACTGCTGAAGTCAGCAGAGAACCGTGCTGGCTCTGGGGGAGTGATTCCTTCACCGTCACAACCTGGGTTGGCATCATGTCTCACCACCACTGTATGGAGTCTGGCCCTGCTTGCCACATCTCCTCAGCTTGAAGACACTGACCACCAGGATAAATTGCCCTTTCTAGAAGAAAGATGGAGCTGGAAGGTCCTTTGCTGTTGTCACTGCTACGCCACAGTCTCCTGCTTAGCTTCTGCCATCACCCCCAGCATGTTTGATTGCCTTTGTGATGTTCTGCTTCTCTTGCCTGCACACCTCTAATTTGGAGGGTTTGGAAGGGGTGGAGAGGAAAGAGTTGCTAAGTGGAAGTGTTTTGGCGTGGCCTTGGAGAAAAGAGATGACTGTGTGCTCAGCTCCTGTGCTTTTCAGATTCCTCTGGAAAAATGCTCCAGAAAAATGGAATAAATAAGGTAGGGGATGGTGGCATGGATACCAGAAAAGTGGTGCCCTCCTTTGTGGGTTTCTTAGGTGTCTTCACAGCCCCAGGCCATCCCCAGAGTGGTGTCTGTTCCAAAGGTGTCTGGCAAGTGCTCTTTCTCCTGCCCTGGCTGTGCCTCAGCTTGCATGACCTGAGGGGACACCAGGCACAGATGTGGGGACATGTGGGGTGCTGGCTGCTCATCTCACATGAGCATGGAGCTAGCAGCTTTGCAGGTGCTCCTTGGAGATCTTGTGGGAAGCACCTTGGAGCATCTGGAAGCTTTGGTGGCTCAAGGCACCTTCCATCCTGTGTCACTGAATCCCAGGGCAGGCACGGAGCCAGGGAGCTGCTTTTGGCTTTGTCTTCTCACCTGCTTCTCTGAGGTCAATCCTGCCACCACTTCCCGTGTCCTGCACTGCAGCCACGCCACAGAGCCAGCCCAGGGATGTCCTCTGAACCCTTGGCTGTGATCCCTTCCTCGAGAGGGGAGAAGGAGCAAGTGTGGGAGCTGGGAGCCATTTTCCAGCTGCTGGAATGGGTCTCTGTGACCCTGGTGGTGACCATGCATGGACTGCAGGCTGGTGGCCCCATGGTCCCCAGGTGCTCCTGCTGCTGCCACCAGGGATGGTGACCCTGTGACAGCCACATTCCAGCTGAGGGGACAGGGCACATGCCTTGGGTTTGCTTTTAAAACACACCCATATACATATACATATACATATACATATACATATACATATACATATACATATACATATACATATGTATATATAAAAAGCACATATATCTATGTGTATATATACATATAGATTTTTTTAAATTTTTTTTTGTTGCTGTTGTGTGTATATATTTACATCTAAAAAGGCATTTTGATTAGCAGGGGACCTGGGTGAGGGCTGAGCACCATCTAGTGGCAAGCACCACAGCTCCAGAGGCTGCCAAGCCAGCAGGAAATCAGCCAAGGACAGAAAGTCTTGCAGGAATTCTCCTCCCCCCCGGCTGCCAATCGCTGTATTTCTTTTTGTTATTCCTTTTTTCCCTTCTTTCTTTAATCAGGAGCAGGAAATGGGGGTCCTGAGAATGCCTGGGTGCCTACATGCCTGGTGCCCCTTGGACCACTGAGGACCATTCTGCTTCATTTGTTCTGTTTTAATTTGGTGGGGGAGCAGGGTTCTTTTGCCACCAGCTGCCTGGGCACTGCAGATTGGGTGCTGCCAAACCCATCCCAAACTCCTCATCCCATCACAGAGAGGGTGGGAGCTTCCAAGGAGCCCAACATCCCAGGCATCCTGGCAGGAGGTGTGTCAGAGCTGGGTCCAGCACTGGGAAGATAAAAAAGGAGCTTTTAAATAATCATTTTGTCTTCTCCTCGGCTGAGCACAGCCTTTCAGGGATAAATAAGCAGCATCAGTCCTGCTCAGACACATTGGCCTTTCCATTTATTTACTCCTTGGCTTTATTGTGAGTGAGCAGCCAAGCCCAGGCTGGGTTCAGGTCTCTGCTGTGGGGGACACATCCCCTCCACTGGGTGCTGGTGGCACAGGAATAAAGCTCCCAGGAACACGCAGCACTTTTCATCAGAAAGCAGCTCTCTAAACATAAACTAATTAATCACTCGTGCCTACCTGTCAGGTCAATGATTCCTGAGATTTTTAATCTAAAAATATTTCCCTTTTGAAATCCAGATGTGCCTGTTTTGGCAACTCCGCTTTTGATTTGTTTATTTGAGGTGTTTTTTAATATTTTTCTTATTTTTAACCTGTGTTGCTTTCCTTTTGTATTTGGGCTTTTGATGTGCTTTAATTGACTGATTTTTTTTTTTTTTTTGTCCTGGAAGAATAAGAATTTATTCACTTTATTTTCATGACAAGTCTCTCTCCCTGCTGCATCCTGTCAACTTTCCTCTTCTCTTTTTAAGGGATTTGGTTACTTTTGCCTCATATTTCAGTTTATGGACCATAGACCCCGAACCATTTTCTTGATGAAATCTGTCCTCTTCCCTAGGATCTATTTATCATGGCTGGGTGCCATGGGAAGCCTCCCGTGGTGGGGGGAGATGCTGGTCCTGTCTCCTGAGGGCTCAGCTTCAAATTTGGCACTCTGCCCTCATTCCTCCATGTAGAAATTATCCTCCCTAGCGTGGAATTATTTATTTTTAGTTCCCGTTTTACTGTTCTTGGGGTTTTTTTCTGCCCACCTTCCTACCTTTGTTGACAGTGCATATTTTAATCACAAAAAAATGCCAATAAATGCATGAATGAGTAACTGATCCAAATGTATGAATAAAATAAAATTAAACGAATGAATGAAATGTCCTGAAAATAGTAATTTCAGTAGGTTTTGAGGCTTTTTAGAAAAGCTCTTTTTAGTCTTAACCAAACCTCTCAACAGGGTCTTTTTACTTCAATTTTATACTGATAATAGCTGTATCTTTAACTTATTGCAGAGTAGGAAGACCATACCCCGTGGTTGCTGGGGTTTTTTAGCTGCTGTGATTTTATTTCTTGTTGCTAACAGATCTTCCCCTACTTTTTTATTTTAAATGACAGGAATAATCACTTGCTCTTGTTTGTGCCATGGATTGGGAGGGGGTCAGATTCATCTCAGTTGTCAGCAGGCATGGCTTTATCAAAATCCACACAGCATTTCCCAGCTCTGGATGTGCACAGAGTGTGTGCTCGTGGGGTGTGTGTGCTCAGAGCCCCCGTGCCAGATGAGATGGGGAAACACGATTGTTTTCCCTTAGGAAATGCCTTTTTAAATTCGTTCATCAAGGATTTCGTTTATTTATGTCATTTCTTATGCAGCTCTGTGTGTGTACATGTGGAAATCTCACGTTATCATTCCGTGTTTGAACACAGACCTTGGAGGGGAGCACGGGGGGAGCACATAGGGCACCTCCATTTTTCAGACATGGGACATCCCAAGCTGTTGGCTTGTTTTTCCAGGAAAGACCTCACAGGATAACTTTTACTTGGAGCAGTAATTTAGGCAGGGAGCACAAAGATGGGAGGAAGATTCTTTTTTTGAAAAATCACTCTGGGAGGATTAATTAATTCATCATTGCTCCTTTTCTCAGCATCAGTAGAATGACTGGATTCTTAAAGGCATTTTTCCAGGAATACAATTTATTTTATACATGTTCTTTACATGTTCCCAGTGCATGGCTAAAAGCATGGACTTCAAGCCCTCTCCACAGTCTGTATTTCAGGATGTGGAAACCAAGGCACAGCTGCCCCAGGCTCTGTGAGTCTTTCTCTGCCATCTGGGGTTGATGGAAATGACATGTTGGGTGACATGAGAGGACCCTTGAGCGAGATGGAACCAGGGCTAGAGACTTCCCATCCAACTTCCCATCTCATGCTTGAGTCTGGATATGGTCCCTATCTCTTCTGGCAGCAAGCATGGGTACATTTATTGGTTTTTTGGTTGCTGTTGCTAGGAGTTCTGCCGCTTGTTTGAGCAGAAAGTGTGGCTTTGTGGGCTAGCTCTGTGGTGAGCTCACTGCCAGGTCTGCCCTACATATGTCCTGCGGGAAGGAGGGGAAGGAGCTGGGAGAGGAGCAGGGAGCTGGAGTGCCAAGCAGTGACGAGTGAAGCCAAGCTTGGTGCTGAGTACTTGCAGCATCAGGATGCCTGTTGGGGAGCCTGTTGGGAAGGGACAAAACCTCTGCTGACGGGTGTTGGGAAGGATGAAAGTTTGACAAGAAAGTCTCACAGATATGTATGCTTAGCAGAAAGATTTTTGAATGTAGAAGCTGAGGAAGGAATAGAGATGGAAGCAAGTTTTGATATAGAAGAAAAGAATTGCTGAGCCAGTCTTACTGGATAACCAAGGAGGCAAAGGGTATGTTAGTTAGAAGGGGGTTTTTATGACTCAGAACAAGGGATAAACCCACCTCAAAAAAGAGATGTTTTTACCAAGCAGAAAGATAGCACAGGCAAACAAGTCAGCAAATGTTGCAAGTAGAAAAAAGGTCTCAGAATTTTCCACTGCAAGAAAACTGAAAAACAACTTCTAGCTTAAACTGTAATGTACTAACATTTAGTGATTGGAGAATACTAACATGAATATGGTAATTGTATTAGTTATGATAGGCTATAGATAAAAGTTAAGGTATAGATTGGTTCTACTGTATTAAGATGCTCAGCAAAGAAAAGTATATAATGCATTTGTAACCTAAACTAAGGGTCTCCAGGCCTGCCTGCAGATGCAGCTGACAGCTGTAGGCACAGGATCTGTCGCCCACGACCCTGGACTGCTCTAACATCTTGCATGTAATAAACTGCATTTGGAAGAGCTGCCTGGAGTCCCACACCTCTCATTACGGCTCTTACAGACGGGGTCAGTCCAACTTGGGACGAGCTTCCCCGAATTAAAACCCAGGTGTGACTCTCCTCTCCCCATTGTGTCTCCTGCAGTGCTGAGCATCCGGGGGGCACAGGAGGAGGAGCCCACGGACCCGCAGCTGATGAGGTTAGACAACATGCTGCTGGCAGAGGGGGTGGCGGGCCCCGAGAAAGGAGGGGGCTCGGCCGCCGCTGCCGCCGCCGCCGCCGCGTCCGGAGGAGCCGGCTCCGACAACTCGGTGGAGCACTCGGACTACAGAGCCAAGCTGTCCCAGATCAGGCAGATCTACCACACGGAGCTGGAGAAGTACGAGCAGGTAACAGGCTCCTTCGTGCTGGGGGGCTGCTGCTGGTGGGAGCAGAGCGTGGATCCGCACAGCCTGGATCGCTGCTGACAGCTGTTGTTAGGAGTGTGTGGGATCTGGGTGCTGGAGTGAGAACGTGCTTTTGTAGGGTTGGGTTTTTATGCTGGGATGTGGTGTGGGGGTTATGGGTATCGATGCAGGGCGACCCCAGTGTAGGGAATAATGTGCTCAGACTCCATGATTCAGAAAGCTAAACAATTGCTTTATTAATCTGTACTGTACTACACTAATACTATACTATATTACATACTAAAGAGATGCTATACCATACTAAAGAGATACTGAAGAAAAACCCATGACTGTCTGCAGGCAGCCAGGACACAGTTTTGACCCAATCGGCCAAGGAATAAAAACAACTTTCACCAGTGTCCAGTTAACAAATCACTTTGGGCAAACAATCTCCATAACACATTCCACATGTGCCAAACAACAGGAGTAGTGAATAGAGAAAGAATTGTTTTCTCTTCTCTGAGGGTCCCACTGCCTTCCCCAGGAAAAATCCTTGGGAAGTTGTGCCTACTGCTCTCTGTGAAGGGAGCTGTGGCCACAGTATGGGTTGCCCTTTGGATTTTCACTTTTCACTCCTCCCCTGATATCTTACCCAGAATTGGCCCTATGAAGGAAAAGGCCTCTCTGATATGCTGGCCTCAGTGATGACAACTGTCCAAGCAGGACTTGAATCAGAATCTTCCTTGAATGTATTTTCTCCTTGAAAAGCTCTCTTTCCAGGGAAAAAAAATATCTTTTTTCTAGTAATAAATTACTCCTAAAAAAGAAAAACTACTTGGGTTATGAACACAGCTATTGGTAACACTGACAATTTCATGAAGAGCTTTGCAGGTCAGTGCTCAAAACCAATTGCTTTCAAGTGCTTCCAGATGTTTTGCAGACCTCTCTTGGCCGCTGTGCACCTTGCCCGTGTGGTTTCTACCCCAAGGTTATGGTTCAGGGATATGAACAAGAAGGCTCCCACTTTTTGGGTGCAGAACAAGCTCCACTGCCAGGGCCCAGGTGGGCTTTCAGATCTCTGGTTTAGATCCAGTGCAAGCCTCCAGTTTACCTGGCTAACAGGATGTGTGGTGGGGCTGGGGGATGTCTCATCCCCATGGCCACGCTGGCCAGGCTGAGGGAAGGGTCAGACTGGAGTCAGGGTGGCCAGGCAGGGCTCTGGTAATGGAGCAGCCAAGCACAGTCGTGCCATGAGAGGCATTTTGGCAGAGCCTGAGGGCTGGCTGGAAGGATGACCTTTGGTGGCTCTCCTCAGCCCTTGCTGTCACTCCCTTGAGGCACAGGGAGGAGCCTCAGCCATCCCACACGGGTGGGAGTGGAGAGCACCTCAGGGATCATCTTTGGGTAGAGAGACCTCGTGGCCTCTGCTACCCAAGTCCAAGGAGAAGCCCTTGGCACAGACAGGGACAGGCTTCAGGGAAGGACCTCCTGCTTCTTCCTCCCCTTGGGCAGGAGTTCTGTTTGTTTGATGTTCTAATTCTGTTTTTGCTTTGCTTTTGCTCCTCGAAGAGACACCCAGGCGAGAGAAGCCTTTAGCCAGGCCCAGAGGGTGGGATGGGCCACATCTTTCCTTCTCACAACTCACTGACAGGGTTTGGTTTTGCCACTGAGTGGCTTTGCAAGTGGCTCTGCTGGTCCACCATCTCTGGTAGCATCTCTGGTACCATGACCCACAGTCCAGGGCTCAGGGTTTTTCCACCTCCTTGCCACTCTGTCCAGTCCAGCTGTTGGGAGCTCAGCCCCTGGCTTCTCAGTCTGGCTGCTGCTGGGTCAGCACAGCAATCCGTGGTGATTCTGCCTTTAATGCTCTTTATTTCGTGCCAAGAGGAGATGATCTGAAAGTGCTGGGGTGTCTGGGAGCAGTGAGATGCCCAGCTGAGAGCTCTGATAGCCAGCACTCCTCCTGGGAGATGGGAGTCAGCAGCTGGAGCTGGCCTTGGGGATGTCTCCTTGTTGGGTCTGAGCCATGGTGGGAATTCAGCTTGGAATGGTGGGCTAAGACAAGCAAGTCAAGCCCATCACCAGTCCACAAATCCAGTGTTTCTCTCCGCTGACAGCCCCTTTTTCCCCATCATGGCAGTGAGCTGCAGACACTGTCCCCAGAGCAGCCACCCACATCCCAGGAGCACCTGAGGCTTCTCCAGCCATCACTGTCCACTGGTTTTTGGGGCTTGGTTCTGGGAATCAGAGGATCCCATCATGCCAGTGAGGTGCTCATGGGGATGAGGAGAGGGAAGTGAAGTGGCCTTGATCTGGCTTCAAAATCCCCCCTTGTCCCCTGGCTCCTCTCTCTGTCCTGTCCTCAGGGCACAGCATGGGGACAGCAGGAGCAGGCAGACAGTGCTGTGCCAGCAGCAGACTAATTGGGATTGTTACCTGCTTGCCCTTACTTGTCAGGGCTCCTGCCTCACTCAGGCTTTAATTATTATCCTTATTTACTCCTTACCTGATGTGCCAAGAGCAGGGAGCAGGGCCCTGTCTCCCTGGGAGCTGCTCCTGTGAAGCACAAGGGGCTCAGCAGGACACACGGTGGGGCTGCAGGAGGAGGGGCAGTGGGTCAGAAGGTTCATGGTCCTCCTCAGATAAATCCATAGCTCCTCCAGTCACCGCCAGGAGAACAGTGGCTGGGACTTGTTCATGCTTTTCATGAATGCTAGGGCTTCATCTGCCCCAGCTCCATCCATGATCTCCCTGAGAGTAAAGAAATGGGCTCCTGTCTTTCCCTGCATGTTTGCCTTGAGTCTCTCACACCCTGAGCTTGGCAGAGCAGGGAACTTTCTCCCTGATGCCTTTTTCAGGCTTAGCTAGAAATAAAGTTAAAAGGATAAAATATTTACTGAAGGGCCTTCAGGTACATGAAGGGCAGGTGAAACCTCACTGAGGGGCAACACCCAAATTGGACCATATCGTGCGTTTTTCAGACACATAAAAGTTTGGTCTATTTGCATATCAGGAGTTCATTCTCCAATTCCAGCTTCAGGTAATGAAGTCAGACACCTGCAGTTTGCTACCCACCCAAATCACTTTTGTTTATCCTTTCTGGGGCCTGAGGCAGAGAGGGTGTCCTTGAGTTTCAGGCCTAGAGGAAGTGTTCCGTCTGACCAAAACGTGAAGAGAGTTAACTAACACTCTATATGAAAAAATACAAAAGACATGAAAACCACAAAAGCTAAAATCCTAAGGCATCATCCCCTGAGCACCAGCGCTGAGCCTGCTCTGGAAAGCCCCACCAGCGAGGCCAGCCCTCCCATCTCCCCCCGTAGCCACGCTGCCTCGACACCACCGAATGACCTTCCCATCCTGGGGTTTCTTTTGCTTTTCCTGCCATGCCAGGCGTGCAACGAGTTCACCACGCACGTGATGAACCTGCTGCGCGAGCAGAGCCGGACCCGGCCCATCTCGCCCAAGGAGATCGAGCGGATGGTGAGCATCATCCACCGCAAGTTCAGCTCCATCCAGATGCAGCTGAAGCAGAGCACGTGCGAAGCCGTCATGATCCTGCGCTCGCGGTTCCTGGACGCACGGTGAGCCCACAGCCCTCCAAACCTTTCTGCACTGTGGGAGGTCTGGGAGGTTCCTTGGGCGGGTTTGGTTCTGGAGTAAAAGAGGGCACAGCTGAAGGGCTGTGTCTGCAGCCAGAGGGGTTTTTTGCCTGCTTTTTGCCGGGGTTTAGTTGAGGTGTTAGGGCTGGGTTGGACTCGATCTTGAAGGTCTCTTCCAACCCAGTCATTCTGGGAATTCTATATCCCTTAGTGGTCTGTGGCTCAGCAGGGGAGGGGACTGCAATGCAAAACATCCATCAGTGAGGCTCCCAGCTGTACCTTGAGAATTGCACACCCTGTTTTGCTGTGGCAGAAGGAAATCCTGTGGCACATTGCAACAAGCCTCTGTGGTGAAAACGTGCACTTCAGTTAGGGATGAAAGTTTATCCTCCAGGCCATCCTGTCCCCCCTAGAACCCCAGTCTTTTCCCACTGTTTTTATTGTCCCAGATTTTCAAATTGCTGTAAAATTATTTCATTTCCCAAGCTGGTTAGGTGCAGACTGCAGCTTGGGCTGTAGCTAGCTATGGGGAGGAGAGGCAGCTGCACCACAGGTACAAGGAGAGAGATGGCAGACAGGTAATAATGCCTAGGTGTGAATGGAACAGACTTCCCCAAGGATATATCCAGCCCTGCTTCCTCAGCACAGAGCTTTGCAGAGTAGCACTGTCTTTGGTCACCACAGCCAGGTGTCAGGAGTCACCTTCCCAGGTGGAGGAGCTGGATGCCAGTTTTCAGACTCTGCTGTGAGCTGGAGGATACAGTGATTAATTTGAGATGGAGACTTGCTTGCTTTGAAAGGTGCTGAGAGAGCAGTCACCAGCAAGGGGCAGATCAGAAACTTCCTGGCCTGAGTCTTGCACTCCATGCAAGCAGAGGGGGGAAGGAGGAAAGTGAGAAACTCAAGAGTATCAAAAATGGCATTATATTTTTGTATCCCTGGTGCTCATTCCCTTTCCTTTTCCTTCTGTTTCCCATTCTTTCTTCACGTGAAGGCGGAAGAGACGAAACTTCAACAAGCAAGCCACGGAAATCCTGAATGAGTATTTCTATTCCCATCTCAGCAACCCTTATCCCAGTGAGGAAGCCAAAGAAGAGCTAGCCAAGAAATGTGGCATCACAGTCTCACAGGTAAGACAGCTCAAAGCCTGGACCTGTGGGAAACCTCAGCATGGGGAAGGGTATTCCAGACCTCAGACCAGTCAGCCACGTCCAGTGCTGAGCATTTAATTATTAAATCTGTTTAGTGCAGGTTAGTGAGAGTGGGTGGGAGTGCAGATGGTGCTTGCAGATTGAAACTATGGATGGAAAAGGGAAGTCTGAGGGTGGATTTAGGAGGTATGAGGGCTCCATGGAGCTGTGTGTGCAGCCAAGGTGTTGACAACACTGAAATGATGTGGCAGCACCCAGAGGGGCAGAGTCTCCTCAAGGAATTAGTGCTGGTCTGGCCTGCAAGAAGAGCTTGTTTGATCTGAAAGTCCTTTCTTCAAGGGATTAAAAGCAGTAGAAAGAGTTGTGCAGGTTTTGCTTGGTAAGATAGAATGGACAAGTCCAGGTGGGCAAGACCTGGGTGCACCAGTTACAGTTTGTGCTCAGTGAGGGTGGGATTTCTCAGGGTCCTTCTCTCAGTCATTACCCTTGTGCTGCAGAACATGACATCTCCCTGACTTGCACACCCCTCAGAACATGGGGGTTAGCAACGACAAAATGAATTATTTCCATATGTTCAAGGAAGCCACAAAGTTCCTGGAGCCTGTAGCTTTGACCTGGGAGCTGCTGTGATTTGTGAGGAGCACAGCCAGCCCTTGAAACATTCAGCCATACATTGCTGAGGCCTGCCCTTCTTTATTTCCTCTCTTTTTGGAGCAGGCTGTGTGATTGAGAGGCAGTCTTTGTGGTAGGCTTGTCCTCACGTGAGCTGAGCAGCCCCTCTAGGCTCCCATGGCATTCCCTGCCTTGGGCTGCTTCCCAGCCCCAGGCACGTGCCTGCTCGTCACTTGAGTAAACTGCAGACAGCAGGAGCATCTGGTGTCCTTGTGGGAGCGTGTCTGCCTTCAGCAGGAGCAGCAGCATCCAGGGGAAGGTGTCATCACCGTGCTGAGTGCCTGCTGAGTGACTCCAGTTGCCTCTCCTGGGCTGGAAGACCCAAACGTTGCTTCTTCCTAGAGTTACCAACAGGAGACAGCACATATTGGTTTAAGAAAAGCTCCAGCTGTCCCAGTGCTTCCCCTCTCACTTCTAATTCGTCTGTTCACACTTACAACTTCTCCTTTGCAAAGACAAAATGCCCAGGAGAAGGGCTGCACTTAGGAGGTGGTTTAGTGTGGTGTATCAAGGCTGCTTTGTGCCTGTCTCCAGGATCTGCCTCCCTTCTTCATCCAAATCAGGCAGAAACAAACACACCTCCAGGTCTGGTTTTGCTGAGACTCAGTGGGAACACAGGTCCCATGAATGTGTGCACATCCTGAGCAGAGTTGATCTGAACTCAGAGTCTGATCAGATTAGGCAGGTGCTTCACAGATTTTAAAATGCAGATAGGTTGTGGTGGCTGGGTATTCCAGCCTCCTGCCCTGAGGTGCTCAGAGTTCACCCAGGATGGGAAGCCAGAAGAGCAGTCATGAGGAGATGTCCATGTGGAAAGATCATGAAGGAGCACATTGTCATTAGTGAGAAAGCTGCACCAAGAGGTGGAATGGAGCTCCTTGCCAACAGCACCAGCTCCTGGTGTTGCCATCAAAATGTTTCTCCCAGATCTGGGCTGGGTGCTGATCTGAGTCTCTGCAGGTTATATTTTCTGTTTGCTGCTCTGCAGGGTTGGACACCTGTAGCTCAGTAGCCATTAAATTGGTGGATGGAGCCACTTCTGTGTGGAAGCTGTTGGATGCTCTAATAAGCACTGCAGATAGAAAGCAGCACAGGAATAAAAGCTTATGGGTTTCAGTTATCAACACAAGGCAAGCTTTCCCTAAGATTAGGAAGAAATCATGGGCTTCAAAGGATGAACATCCATTAATTTCTTATTTGTCTTTGGCTCTTGCTCACTTTATTTGGAAGAGGGAGCACTGATGTACTTGCTCACCAGCAAGCAAAGGGAGATTGTCCTTGGAATCTCATTGAAGGGGTTGGTCTTGCTAGCTCAAGATTGCAGCTCCAAGCAGTCCTAGGAGTGCTGGAACTTTTCTGGAGAGCTGCAGCATCCTCCTCATTTGCCCATTCCCTTCATCCTGATAAGCTCTCTCAAACAGAGTCAGTAGTGGCTGGAAGTTGTCTTCTGCCTAGAGACCTGCACATAGGAAGACATTACCCTGATTCCTGTGTTCAGTGATGATGAAGGAGAAGCTGAGAGCTGCTTCTCAAGCTGTGGGGTTGAATCTTTCCCATGTCTTCTGTGAAATAGTTCAGTGTGAGATAGTGCCCACAAGTGAACAGGAATATCATCAGTTTATCTCTGGGCAAACAGTAGAAACATCTTCCACCCTTTCTCAAAGCACACACTTCTTTCCTGGGACCGAAGTTAGGTTTTAGGACAAGTCCTGTGCTTCCTCTCCATCCTTCCCCTGAAGTTCCTGATTCATGCAGTGGCTCATGCTAAACCTTGCAAAGCCAAGCTCAGTTGGACAAGGAGCATCCACTTCTGGCTTTGTGCCCTGATTCCCTCAGATGGACCAAAAGAGAGCTTTGCTGATACTGAGGCAATTCTGTGTGTCAGCCAGGCCCAAGTAAATTCTCTGATCACTCAGGGCATCTGTCCCATCAAAAGGGATACTGCAGAGGAGGCAAATAAAAATGACACACACCTGTTCTCAAATTGTGCAACTTTGGTGTCATTTGACTTTGTCATGTTTTTCTGAATCCATCTTAAGGTTTTTGTGGGATGGGTCTATGGGTTCCTGTGGAATATCCCATCTGTAGCAGAACCAGCTGCACCCACCCAAACCCAGTGCTCCCAAGGGGCTCCCACCCCCTTTCCTGGGCTTGGTGTGGCACACACGGGTGAAAGGTGCTAGGAAAACTGAGGGGGGAAAGGAATCTGCACTGCTTAACCTGAACTAATCCACCTTCCTCACCCAGGTGCACGTGGCAGAGCTGAAACCTTAACTTGTGCTTGTCTCCTCTTGAACTTGCTCTAGGTATCAAACTGGTTTGGAAATAAGAGAATCCGGTACAAGAAGAACATAGGTAAATTTCAAGAGGAAGCCAATATTTATGCTGCCAAAACAGCTGTCACGGCTACCAACGTGTCAGCCCATGGAAGCCAGGCTAACTCACCCTCAACTCCCAATTCAGCTGGTTAGTTTTTATTTTTCTTTTATTTTGGGTTGTCAGTGTTCGGTTTTTTGTCTGTTCTCCCCTCTCCCTCTAGTCTCTCTCTTGTTTTCTCCTTTTGGTCATTTCAGCTTTTATTCTCTGGGTCTGGTTTGCTCATTTTTGTGGTCTTAAAAAAAAAAAAGGGAAATGGGTTTGGTGGGTTTTTGAGGGGGTGGGTGACTTTATTTTCTTTGCTTTTTTCCTACCTATTTTCTCCTTTTTATCCCTTTCCCCCTTCCCTGTTCTGTTTTTTGTTGGAAAAAAAGGATGTGATCATACCTTGTGACTGGTGGTGCTGTGGTGGGGGTCATATGCATGGATGGTAAACACAAAACCAGAAGAGTGGTCCACAAACCATGGCTGGGATTGCTTGCACTTTGTGGGGGAGAAAAAAACCAAGTAATAGAAAAGTTATTGTGTAATGATTTTATTTCACTGGGGCTGAGAGCATGAGTGATCCTAATGGACAAACCCCAGCATTTCTGAGATGTCCTGGCTCATGCCATTTTGGGGGTTGTTTTGGGTAAATTTTTATCCTTTGATTTTCTTTCCGTTGTGGTTATCTCTTTGATTGCTTACATGACAGTGTCTGGATCACCTGCAAGAGTGTGCTCTGTGTGAATTTTATTTTCCCTTTGTGTCAGTGCAATCCAGAGAAATTCATGGGTCATTCCCTTCCCTTTCCCCTCTTCCTTCCCATTTGCTGTGGTTTCCATGTGTTTGTTTTGAGAATCAAAGGCACAGAGCACTTTGTCCAGATTTCAACTCCTCTGCTAGAGAACGATGCTCAGTTCATGCTTGGTGCCTGCTGCAAGGTTGGCCAACCCAAAAACAATCAGGGGATGCGGATCCAAGAGCAATGGAAAATTGGGATTTGTTTACAGGGAGAGGGGGGAAAAAAATAACTTCATGGGTGCCATACACTTTGTAATCCATGCAAATATCTATGTGCCTGTTTTCTTTTTAGGGGCGGGAGGGAAAGTGGGAATGTGCCACCCTTGAGCCTTTGAGCTGAGTGTTTGCTCACGGTGCCCTTCCCTGGGGATGTGATGCTTGGTGTTATCAGAGAGGCAGGAAGGGAGCAAAGAGGATGGTGGGCAGCAGGATGTCACACAGGCCATGCAGATGCTGGCTGCCATCAGGACATGCTTCTGTAGTGAGCACAACCCTGCTTCTGTAGGTATCAGAGGAATGACACTCCAGAAACACCCCTGGCTCTGGAGGATTTGAGAGCCAGGGGTCAAACAAAGGGAGGAAGCAGTGACATGGGTCTCTGGCCAGGACAGTCTCTCCCACCTCTTCTTCACCCAGGTGTGTTTGCTCTGGCTCAGGTGCTCTGAGGGCTTAGGTGAATGCAGCAGAGCTCTGCAGAGACAGTTTGATGGAGTTTTGTTTGATTCTTTTTGGTTTGGGGATTTTTGTTCCCCTCCCGTTCTCTCAACTGATGAAGATTTAACTGCATTTTCAAAAGTGTCATTCTTTCCAAAGAACTCACACAAAACACTTGCTCAGGTGGGCTTTCCTGGTGTTAACACCCCCTGTAGAAGAGACTGGAGGGAATTCTACTGGAGAGGGCAGAATTGTGTGTGTGGAGGGAGAGGCCTGCTGCCTGTGATGCTGTCCTGCAGCCCACATCAGTCTGGACCAAAGAGATGCAGCTTTCCTTCTTTTCCTCTTTCTTCAGCTGGAGTCAGATCCAAAGGTCTGGAATAGCATGGGAACAGCTTCAGATTGCCTGAGTGGGTTAGGATCTGGGCTGCACATAGGAGAATAAGCATTTCCTCAGTGCCTGACCTGTTAAGTAGTGCTCCAGAGCAGGGCTGTTTCCTCGCCTTCCCCACGGGCAGTAACGCGGTTGTTTCAGAGATAAATTGGCCAGTGCCCTGCAGTAAACAGCTGAGATAATCCCTGGATAACACTGCACTTTCAAGAAAGGACAAACAGTCCTGTTATTAACAGGGAAAACTTGAGCTCCTGGGTCCTCTTTGTGGCTCACTTGTCTGCAGTCTGGAGTCATTGACCTCTTTTCGCGTGCCTGAAGTGTCAGCGGTGCTAAAGCAGTGCGAGGGGAGCTTGCAGGCCACAGAGATCCTTCTTCTGCTTAGAAATAAAGTGTTCCTCACCTGGCCCAGGTCCCACACCCTGCCTGTAATGCTGCAACAGTGGCAGAGCAGCAGGGAAGCCCCTGTTGCTCTTGGTCAGCTTGCAGAGGTGATGGGTTTGGGTGTCCTTGTCGATCCTCTCCTGAGAAGACAGCTGGAATTGTGTGGGATTTTTATCTCCTGACAGTTGAGATCCTCCCAGCTGAACCACACAGATGTAACAGCTCAGTCGAGCATCCCTGCATGGTCACATTCTGGGACAAAGACATGTCCTGAGGACATTGTGTGATCTCCCCTGCTTCAGTTGTCCTGTAGGTCCTAGCAGCAAGAAGCAAACCTGCACATGCTAGGTCTGAAATACCTGTGTGAGAAAGATTGGGACAATTGTGTCCAGGACCATGAGCCATCAGATGTGCTGAATTCTCCATGGAGGATCATGGAAGCTGAGGAAGAGGTGAAGAACTAAGATGGCCAATGCCTCTCCTTTTACACCATGGATTTCTTTCTGTTCCCAGATCATTGGCTGAGACTTTGGTGAGGAAGTAGCCTGAACAAAGATAGGACTTTCTGGGAATGTGTAGGACTTGTTGGTTTAAATACATTATAGAGCATGTGGAAAGAAAGTAAGCAGAGGGAGGTCATGAGAAAGAGGTGACCAGCAGTGCAGTCCCTGGAGGGCCGTGATGTTGGAAGAGGAGGTGGAACTGGATGCAGTGGGACCTGGGACAGGAGCTAAATTCATTTCTGCTGTGGCCACGCAGGCCCATCTGTTCTCTCATTGATGCCCATGTTACTGGAGATTGGTGAATGGCTACAGTCAGTCAAAGAGATTGGCCACACATTGACAAGGGCAAGGATTGCATCTGTCTGGCCATCTGGCAGGTTGAGAGCAGGGTCCCCCATCCTCAGTCACCCAGGCCTGAATGTCAAACACCTTTTCATCCGGAGTACGCGCGGTTGGGCTTTATCGGCCAGATGTTCAAATAAGCTGAGAAGTCTGGCTCATTTGGGCTAACAACTCCCCGTCCTCACTTTGATTTCCTGGACAACCTCAGCACAAAAACCACATGGCAAATGAAAGCTGTTTTATGTGGGCAGAGCCTTTTGCCAGCTAGAATCCTCAAGGGCCATGCACAGGTGATGGCATCCAGTGAAATCTTGAATGCAGAGCGGCCAGAATTGTCCTGAGCTGTTTTTCTTTACCTGCTCTTCCTTTTTTGCTTTGTAAAAATTTTCTTGTGAAGCTGCTGCCTGGAAATGTACTTCATCAGGCATAAGTGTCTTCTCTGCCTTCCTCAATTTGTGTCCAGAACACACCAATGGAGAGGACTCTGCTTCAGCAGAGACTGTTCTGGTCATGCCTTCACTGTCCTCAATGTTTGGCAAGTGAAAAAGAACAAATGTCCTGCTGGATCATCCCTGGATTTTGGACCTGCACTGTGGCTTTGTCCAGCTAAGGAGTTACACAGTCCATCACCACATTCTTCCCTCATTTTTTGCCACGTAGAGACACCACAAAAAGTCAGAGGAGGCATAAATCTTGTGTTCTCAATGCATGTGTGTCATTGCTGTTGACTTCAGCTAGGAATCTTGTAGACATGACCAAAGTCACTTCAGAGGTTCAGTTGGATCTCTCTTGGTGGTGGTAGGTGGAATGAGGCAGCAGATGAGGATGGCTTGATTTCAGCTCCAGTGAACACCATTACCCTGTTTGTTTATTCGTGGTACCATTTGAATTGTCAAGATACTTTAGAGAAAACTAGAGGTCCTGGAGAACTGGAGGTGGAAGTTGAGACAGTCAGAGCACAGAAGACATCAGAGAAGTTGGAGAAGAAGCTCTCTGAAGAGCTGGAAAAGTGGTGTAAGAAATACCAGCAGTCAAGTTTGTGAAGATTTTTGAAATGGAGGCAAAATTGAGGTGGGCTTTGCTCATCAGAGGTGTTAGATGTGGAAGAAATCTCTTAGAAGGCATTGTTTGGATTTAGGCTTCCACCCAGAGCAAGACTTGACTGCCAGAGTTTGCTCACACATTTCCAGCACTCTTTCTAAAGCTGGTGCTGATAGAAACTCAACACCAAGAATAGTGGGGATGAGTCTTGGTGTTAAAAAGATGTCTGGATGCTGAAGATTAAACACTCTCCCACACTGCTGCAACCATGGCTTTTCTGATAGGTTTTTTTATCTACCCACAAAAATTCCAGGGACTTCCACACCAACATCAGAGTGCTTTCCTCCGGGGCTCACGGGCTCAAAGATGAGCTTCTCTCATTCACAACCTCTCAATTCCTGAGGAATTCCAGACCAAATTACAACCACCCATTCAGGAAAAGAGCCTTTCAGAGAGACAGGTTAGATTTACAATGAGGCCTCCTCATGAAGGACTTGACTCGTATTCCTGGATCTTATCTGTCTGGAGGATATCCGAGTCTAAATTTTCAGGGCTCTTCCCAGTGCTGCCCCCTCTCCCAGCTGGGTCCCCTCTTAGCTGGGTCTCAGACTTTGGGGCACTGTGATTTTGGGCGTGGTGGGTGCACAGACAGCGAGTGCTGAAGCAGCAGCGTGGCAGTGCAGAGGGCTCTGCAATTACAGCTCTGATCCAAATGCATCCATACGTGCAGGGCCATTGGTATGCGCATATTTATCTCTGCATCCACATCAGCAGCAAGACATATTTACCGTTTAGATATGCACATATATTGTAAAAACACCCCTTGCCAATAGCAGTGTATATCTTGTAAGTGACATTTCCAGCGCTCCTCATGATTTCCAAGACACCGTCGCTCTTCAGAACTAGAGTTTGTGGCTGTTTGTTTATTTTTATTTCCTCCCTCCCAGTCTCAATTTTATGGCCGGGTTTGTTAAGTTTCAATAAAATATCAGTTAAGTTTATGGCATTTTTATTTGTTATTGTTGTTGTAATTTTCTTTTGGTAGGGGAAGGTGGGATGAAATGTTGCTCTGCTGGGGGCAGAGTGATAGCAGTGCCATGCCAGGTGCTTAGGGATTCCAGAGTCCTCTCTCCAGCTCTGCCACTGATTATTTGTGTGATCACAAAGATTTCTGCTCACCTCAAAAGAGGAGGGAAATATTCTCTGCTTCTTGTAAGGGGTAGCTGCAGAGTCTTTTGCTTCTCGGCCACTGTGGGAGCACAAAGCTGCATTACTGCCCTGTGCTTTTATTAAGGTGGTCGAGGCAATCACTCAGAAAACGGGGCCAGAAGTATCTTTGTGTGTGTGAATCGTGCCTATCTTCATGCTTAAAGTTGAGCACTGTCAGGGTGGGCTGGCCCCAGTCTGCCAGCTCATTTCTCTAGGTTTTTGCCTTCAAAATAGCAAGTAACCTGAGAGGTCGGGAAGTGACAGGAGCCCTTTGCCAGCTGAGCAGAGGAGGTGATGGTTACAGCTGCCTCCTGACCAGTCCCGGGTATTTTACGCAGCGCTGTGGGATTGCTCTCTGGAACAGGCTGGGCAGGTTGACAGTGAGCACAGACAATGAGCTATTCCTGGCTTCACAGAGCACCAGTGGGAGGGTCCTGATCCAAGACTCAGTGTGCTCAAGATGAGTCTTTTGACTGTCTTGGGTGTTGTATCTAGCAGTGATGTTTGTGCTCTCCTTGGATTCTGAGAACTGCCAGCCCCTGACAAAAGAGCTGGTCACTAAGAGAGCAGCAGAGAATGTAGTGAACGTGAAGTCTCCAGGACACACCTCCCACCTGCTCCCTGACCTCTGTCAGAGGTGGCTTCCTTCAGAGGAGCCTTCCTGGTCCACCTCCAGGGTGCAGCTGGGATCTGTCTGTCCCTGTTTCTTCCCTGTCCAGAAAAGGGAGGGGGATTGCCAAGCATTTCTCAGAGCCATAGTTGGGCAATTCCACCAGGACTGTGGTTGCCAGTCTTCCAAGTTGGAAATGGCAGTGTAGATGATGAGAGTGTATTTGGGACTGGAGCTGAAAGCATAGCTGACCTGGGCCCCTGAAGTCTCTCCTTTCCAAGGCTAACGTCATGTATAACTAAACCTTGCACGTTGAGCTGTCTCACACTTAACGCGCTGATCTGCACGATAAATTCTGAAGTAATCCCATAAAACCTTTTTATTTATTTTTAACCCCTTTGCTGCCTTCCCTGCCTTACAGTTACATGATGGGTTTGTTTCTTCTGTTAAGTGGTTGAGGAGGTGCTCAGATATCTCTCAAAGCTGGAGGCATAAAACTTATTTTTGCAGAGGCGGGATTTATTTTTTCTTTTCATTTGTGATTTTTTTTCTCCTGATCCCACCCAGTTGTCTTCACTGTTACAATTTTTTAGCGTAACACCGACGACTGGTACATGCAGTGGGGAATTTGCTTACAAAGCTTGTTCCTCTGGGGCAGCTGGCCCAGGAGGGCTGTGACACCCTTGTGTTCTCTCACGGGCCATCACAATGAAAGACTTTTGCCAGCGTGATGGGCACTGGGAGTCTAACCCAGGTGCCTTCATATTTTTGTGAGCCTTTGCTCCTGGTGCTCTGCAGTTCGCACCAGTGATGGGTTCCTGGAAGGCAAGCCCCACGTGGCTCAGCCAAAGCTCCAGCCGTGGGGCTGGGTGGGCTCTGGATGTCTCACCCTGCAGGGAGCAGTACGGGCTAGAATTACCCACCCTGTCTGAGCTTCTCAGCATGGGCTTGGTTCACCTGCTGCAAAGGCTTCTGCTCTTGATAATACAGGGCTTGTCTGGGTAATTCTGGTCTCCAGTGCAGTCTGCTGGGTGGACACCCCCAACAACTGAGGTCTTTCAGAGCTATTTGAAGGATTCTGATGCTGTCTGAGTCCTCCAGGCTGTGTTTTGTTTATCTCAGTCAAAAGCATGAAGAATCCTTCCTCCAGCTGAGGAGCTGTTGAAGAATGTTCTTGGCATTGAGCTGTAACAACATGTGGCTTTGAATAACCTCAAGAGTGCATCCTTTTTTTTTTGCTTGCTCTGTTCTTCATACTACTAACCTGACTGTGTGTTTTTGTTTTTGTGGTTGCTTTGCATGTTGTTCCTTCCTCTTGGCTGAGAGTCATGGGGTGGATCTTTTTCCTTTCTGTGATTCAGGTGCCTCACTCTTTCCTTTCCAGGTTCTTCCAGTTCTTTTAACATGTCAAACTCTGGAGATTTGTTCATGAGCGTGCAGTCTCTCAATGGGGATTCTTACCAAGGGGCCCAGGTTGGAGCCAACGTGCAGTCACAGGTAGGGACCCATCCGATGTACTGCCAGTGAATGCATTAGTGTTGGAGGAGCCTTTGATTGTATTGGCACTTCTCCCTCCCGTCTGAAAAGAGCAAATCTCAACCAGCACAAATCAACCAACCAACACTTTAAAAAAAAGGCAAACCAAACCAAAAAACCAACCAACCAACCAAAAAAAAAAAAAAAGGCAACAGGAACAACCACCAAAAGAAAAAACCAAAAAAACCAAACCAAAAAACAATCCAAAAGAAACCAAAACCAAACACCCAACCAAACCAACAACCATGGTCTTGAGGAGACTTGCCCACACTTTGTGAATGCATTTGGCTCTGGCTTGATAGTCGTACTAGGAGGAGAGAAGGTGTAGAAGAGTAGGCACAAAACCAAACAAAAGCAGCCCAGGTTTAGGTTCTGCTTGCTTTATTCGTCCAAGGGAATGGGCCAGATGTTTGGACTGGTGTCTCGTTTTCCAAGACTTCCACTTACTCCTTTGATGCCAAACTAGGTGTCTGCTGAAAGGCAATAAATGTTCAAATATGTAGATAATTTTTTTAATTTATTTTTTTACAATTAAAAGCCACCCTTGACCATTTCCCCACCTCCCCAAAGCACAAGCACTCACACCACCCCTGTACATACCAGGAGGAGAGAGCAAGGGAGCTTTGAGCAGCAGTGCTGAAACATCAACCCATGCTTGGGGCAAAAAGAAAGAATTTAAAATAGCCAGGATCTCATTCAGATCCCGCACCTCCCTTCCGATGTCCAGATGTGCCACGAGTCCCCTCTCTGGCATCTAAGGCTCTGTTCTGTGCTGAGAGACGACAGCCACTCTGACACTTCTGCATTGGGCAAGGAGAACTCTCTAAAGCTGAGGCTGCTCCCCCGTGGGGCTGGACGTGGAGCACCCATCATCCATGGGTGGTGAGACGTGCTCACCACATGTGCCACTGCTGGGGCTGGGCTGGGGGTGTGAGGGAGAGGAACGGGGCACCCAGAGGAGAGCTGCTGGTGCCTTTGCCATGGTAGGTATATTCCCTTTCTGGGCCCTCCACAGTGGAGGCGCTCAGGCAGCTCCAAAGATCTCCTTCTGCTGCCGTGAGCAGTGCTTGGGGTCAGGGGTGGAAGGGGTAGGGGTAGGAAGGTGGGTCCTTGAGCACGGTGGTGGAGATGGCTGCAGCGATGTGCTCCAGGAGATGCCACCCCACACTGGTCATGCTGTTCTCCCTCCCCACGCTTTTTGTCAAAGGACATGGGACCAAGGAGAGGGTCACAGGGCTGCTGGGGCGGGCAGGGGATGGTGAGGGAGACAGAAGAGGTCCTCTGGCTCATTTCTCTCCACAAGACCAACTGCGGCTCTCTTTGGTCCCTCTTCGAATGTACACCTTCATTTTTATTACGATGATGACCGTGATCGTTGTTATTCCTGTTTGTTTGCTTTTATCTTGCCAAAGATGAACGGAAGCAGCTTTGGCCACTAACCTTTCCTTCCCTCTAATTTGTGTCTTTGTTGTTGTTGGTCTGTTTAGGTGGATACCCTTCGCCATGTTATCAGCCAGACAGGAGGATACAGTGACGGACTCGCGGCAAGTCAGATGTATAGTCCGCAGGGCATCAGTGTAAGGAAAAAAAACAGGCTTGGGTTGTTCTGGTCTTTTGGGTTGGGTTTTTTTTTCATTTCTCTTCTCTCACTACCAATTATTTCAAAGCCATAGGGCTCAGAATGCCACTTAGTAGGACTTGTCTTTGCTTTTACGGTCACCTAGTTTATTGCCTCAGTATCGGTCACGCCAGCGGCGGAGCTTTGCCCACAAAAAAAGTGGCAAAGCCGGGGCAGGCTGCGTGCAGGCAGCTGGCGTCTCGGACTGTCACAGCCCATCAGCGTTCGCCCGGCACCTGCGGCCACACGCGCTCGGCCCAGAGGAGCTGCTAAACAGGTGACACCTCCCGTAACCATGGTGGGGACTGTCACCGCAAACGCCCCAGCTCCATCCTGGTGGCACCATCCCGGGTGGTTAAAAATAACCCATCCTTGGCCAGGGCCCGAGAGCGCGGCGGCGAGGCGGGGTTGGCGGCGATGGCGGTTGCGAATAAAAGGAGGAAAAATACCCACAAAGCCAACCAACGTCAACCCAAGAAAACCTCGCCCAAGCGGGCTGGGGGAGGATGAGAGGGGGAGGGCGGTCTCTGGAGCATCTTCTCCTTGTTCTTGGGTGCGCTGGCGGGTTCTGACTAGCATGAAAATTCGTAGCGACAAGCTGTGTCGCACAGGGGGAAATCGATCAGACACACACAAGGAGAACCCAGTGTAGATTCGGGACAGCAATCCAACTTCATTTCTCAGATCAATCGTCCACCATCTCAGCAGCAGTGACAGCAAGCTGGGAGAGGAGGGCAGCCTGGAAAAGGAGGCTGTGAGCGCTGACTGGGTGGTGGCAGTGGTGTCCGGGGTGGCACAGAGAAGAGGCAGCTGGCCCTGGACATGGGGACGCTGATGGGTGAGACAGGGTGGTCTTGAGCTGGTCGGAGAGGTGATGATCCTCTGGGTGGGATGGTGGTCCTGCAGCCAAACCCCTGCACGGTGCCATCACCAGCCAGTCCCATCACTCTCCAGTCCACAGGGCCATTTGTCACCTGGTGTGTGACCATCTGGCAGGACAGCCACCACCAGCATGCAGAGAGGGCACAGGGAGAGGAGAGTCCTGGGACGGGGGGCTCTGCTCCCCTCTCCTGCAGGCACTGGGGCTTGGTGGGCGGCTTGACGTCAGGAGGCAGAGGCAGGGAGGATTTGTGAAGTAATGTAATTGAACATGTGCAGATAATTATGTCTCATTACATAAGCCCCTTGCAAAAACGGCACTTGGAAATGCCACATGAAAGAGCCTATCGTTCCGCATTAATTTCTCCGTGTGCTGAATTTATTCCCTTTCTGGCTTTTTAATACTTGGAGAGTAAATGAATCGCAGGCTGATCATGATAAGAGATGATACTTTTGTATAAATTAAAATACCCCCAAGGAAGGAGGCTGAGCTGATTACAGTTGCAGTTGGCTTGGAAAATAACAGTGGACTGGGTTAAGCCAAAATTTGGGGGGGAGAGTTGCTGCTGGGGATTATGAGGCAGGGAGGGGGTGACTGGGAAGAGAAGGAGAGAGCGAAAACTCAAAAGCTGAATAGGATGAGGAGAGCTGGGCTGGTGTTTCTGGCTGTGGCTCTCTGTGGGAGAACCAATATTCCTGTGAGTAGCAATGAGAACTGGTGAACTGAGAGTGGCAGGGGCTTGGCAGTTCCCTCTGTGCATCCCAAACAGGGACCTGGCATGTTTGCCATCCCATGTCTTCTCAGGCTGGTTTTCAGGGAGGGCAGGAGCCCAAACTGACCCATTTTAGATGTTGTCAAGAAAGGGGCAGCTTGGCAAAGGGACTGCACCATGTGGGTGACTCCTCACTTCCCCACAAAGCTGTGGTAGGCATGGGGAATGAGGCAGGGCTGAGCAGACAGTTTAGGAAGCACCTTCTGGATTGCCTGTTTGCTCCCCCTGTATCCCAGCCAGTGTGCTCCAGCCTGATTGTCACTTAATGTCCTCCCATCCATTGAGGTCCCTTGATAGATGCCAGTTTGTCCACCCTGAGGTGTGGCTGCCCTTTTGGAAGCATTGGTGCTGGGGAACTCCTCGGTGCAGGCAGGGTGACTGTCTCCAACAGGCAGGGCTTCCCTGCCTTTCCCTGAACCCTTCCATGCCGAGGAGGGGCGGAATGCAGAGCAGAGCTGATTGTGACACTGAAAGCTGCCGTCCCCACATCACCCGAGCGTCCCCGTGAGCTGCTGGAAGGAGATGAGCCGAAACCTAGTCAAGAGCCCTGTCACAATGATGTCTGCACGGGGCTGAGGTTAAGTCATCCCTGGAGCCCGTCAGCACCGGGAAGTCAGCGGCAGGTTGCCCAGCTCCACTGCTGGAAACCTTGGCAGGAGAGACAGCGCTCGGGGTTTGCTTTCTTTGATGGAGGATGAATTTTTAAATGCGTGTAAGTCGTGACAGCTGAGAAGAGGGATCTACCCACAGCCCGGTTCCCTGCGAGGCTCTGCTGCTGTGGCTGACAGGCTGCTCCGCAGGGCAGGAAGGGCTGGAATCGGTTCTGCATCGTTAGCAGGATAATGGGCAGTGTCCCAGCCATGGCCAGGCTGTGACCCACAGCTGAGGCACAGGAGAACAGAGGCTTTCCTTCCCAGCACCCATCCCAGCAAGGCATGGGGACACTCTGACAGTGGAGGGGTGGTGGAGAGGAGCTGTCATGTGGATACCCAGCCTTGGGTCACACTGAGAAGAAGCAGGGACCTCCCCGCCTTTCAGGAGGTTTGGGGTGCGAGCCACCCCTTTTGGCAGACTTTGAGGCTGTAGGGTTTTGCACCATGAGGTGAGAGTTGTTAAATGTCTGGGATGACTGGACAGTGTTTGTTCATGGGGGTCCACATGTGTATCCAGGAAGTCCCCCAAGACCAGGGATTTCAAAACATTTAGAAAGCTCAGTTCTGTTGGGTTCTAGTAGAAGTTGGATGTTTATTGCCACAGTCCTCTGGAGGGTCCTACCCCAAAACATCACCTTTCCTGCCGCTGACCTATGGCTGTAAATCCACCAAGTGTTCTACTTCCCCCATATGCTAATGAATGAGTGAACTATAGTAATCTTAAAGCCTTTTCAGAAATTTGGTTTTGGACTTAATTTAATTTACAGATGATTTAAATGTGTAAAATGATGAGCTGTTCTCATCAGAGAGTGAAGATTTTGATTAAAAACTGCTGCTGTGCAGACCTGTGCCTGTTCACAGAGCAGCGTGTGTGTGACCTGGATGGTGGTGGCCAGTGACAGGGTGTGACAGGGAGTTTTGGGTCCACTCTTGTCAGCAAGGATTGGTACAGGAAGAAGCTGAGACCTGCTTACTTGACCTGAGATCTTTGGTTCTAAAAAGTTGAGCCTTGAGGAAGAAAGTTGTTGCTCTGTTCCTCAGCAAGCTGCAGTTCACCATCATGGTCAAGTTTTGGTTCATGGTCCTGACCACCAGCTGGGGTATGGAAGTTGGTGTGGCAGGGTTTCAGTGCACAGGCTCCATCCATCAGGGATGCCTTGGTGTGTTCTGATAGCCAGGGATGCCTGGCCATGACCCTTGGGAAGGGATGTCCTGACCAGGCTGGATTCTCTGGTGTGTGATAAGACCTTCAGTGCATATTGTAAGGAGGCCCTGGTAAAAGCTCTGACAAGCTCAGAGGTCTGAAAAGGCACTGAGGCTGCTCTGCCAGACTGGCTGGTAACTGGTGTGTTTGGAGGCTGACCTGACGCCCTGTGCCATTGTTGGTGGGACAAGGATTTGGTCACAGGAGGTGGGGTGCTGAGACAGCCTCTGTGCTAAGCAGGAGGAGTCTTTAAAAACTGGTAGAAAGTCATCTCCCAGCCCCACGTAGGAGGCCCGGGCAGGGAGCCAGCCAGACTTGCTGGAGGTGACAGAAATGCTGAGACCTGTGGAATTGGGCATCAAAACCAGTTGCTTCAGCAGTCTTTCACTGGGGCTCCATATTTGGACAGTCACCAAGGCTTTGCCTGTGCTTTGGCACCAGAAGGTGACATCTGAAGAGGTGTCCTGGAGACCACTGCTCTGTCTTTGGCATCTGCCCCTCCTGCAGAAGTCACAGCCACGTGCAGGGGCTCTGCAAGGAGCAGTGGCCTCCTCAAAAGACCCCCTTGTCTTTGAGGGAGATCCCAACTGATTTACTACAGTCAAACCCCAGGGGATCTCCTTGCTTGGAAGAAGTAGAGCTGTCTGGGTGGAACTGGGTGAATCCCACATGTGGCTTGGTCCGTGCAGCAATGGAGTGACCTCCAGGGTGAGTGGGGATGGTGCCTGCATGCCCTCTGCCTGGGGAAGGATGCAGCCTCCTCAGGGAGGACTTTTCCTTACCAAAGGGTGGTGTCAAGATGTCACAGCCAACCTTGGGTCCTCCTTTCTATCACAGCCTTCCCAGGCCACACTGGCTTCTCCCCAGCATCCCCTTGACTGCCCACTGGCTGCCACCACGGTTGTGTTCAGCCACACAAACTCCTGAAGCACAGGAAGGCTCATTCCCATTCTGCGGCACCTTCCAAGGATTTTGGGTGCGGAACGCGAAGCCGCCGCTCGATTGCTCCTGTGGCTGGCAGGCAAAAGCCTCTCTATAAATAGTTGAGCACAATAGGGCCAGAGCCCTGCTCCATCCCCGCCGCTCTCCCCCCTCCTGCTCGCCGTAACGACCCTGCAAACACTAAATGGCATCTGAGTGCATTAAGCAGCAAACTCTCCGGTGACATAGCAATTACGGCTCTGAAATAGATTTGGTGCGTCACGCAAGATAAGGGTTTTGAAAGTTTCTGTTGTGATTATAGCTTGTAACTCCAACAAATAACAGGCTTGGTAATAAGAGGCTGCCAGCACAGCTATTGTGGTTCTCTCTCACTGATGGCACGTAAATTGCTATTAATGTCCTAAGTGTACTTGAATATGCCAGTCTCGGGGCGGCGGAGTTGGCTCTGTGTCTCTCTTTACGCGGCCTGTCATTGTCGGGCTGATAATCTACAGTAATTGCTGCCTCTTGCAGCAGTCCAAGATGTGTAAGGGTGGATATTGCCTCTTGGGGAGCGCAGGGATGGGGGGTCAGGGCCTGGCTCTGGGTGGGAGCTGGTGGGGGCAGTGGGCATGGGGTGCACGGGGCTGGCGATGCTCGTGCATCGTCGGGTGTCACATTTGCACCCGAGGTGGAGCAGGGTGGGGTTTGCCAACCTGTGAGCGAGCTGAGGTTGTGATTCCTGCTTCCCTTGCTGCCATGCACGTATGCAAGAGCACACGGGCACAGCAAGGGGTGCACACACACCTCTTGTCTTGTTTGCTTTGTGCGGTGGCGTGACTCCTCGAATGTGGGTTCTCCTGCCTGTCAGCTCTTTGCTCCCATCACAGCAGCCTCTCAGGCAGGCAGGAGCTGGGCAGCAGCACCTCGGAGATGCCTTAAGGAGCTGGAACAGAGGCTAGATGGAATTAAGAGGAATCAAGTGGATATTTATTGAAGTGCCTTCAAAGGCCACACCCTGGCCACAGCCGTGGCTCTGCCCAGATGGTTCCAAGGTGGAAGCAATAGAGGGCTTGGTCATAAGATCTCACATTTTTATAACTTTTAGTCCATTTGCATATAGGAGTTAACTGTCCAATTAATAGCTTCAAATGATGACATTTCATCCTCCTTGCTTGCTTGCCTGCCCTCCTCTTCTCACGTTGTTTATGCTTTGGGCCTGAAGTTTGAAGATGTTTTCCTTGAGTCTCCAGCTAGAACAGGATTGTTTTGTCTTCACCACCCTGTGAAATGATCCCAGTAACAGTTAAAATGAAGCTAAAAGCTGCACACCAAAACAGAACAGAAGCACTTAAATCCTGAGGTATCACCGGGGTGAGGAGTTTCCCTGCCCTCAGCCCTCTGGGGTGTGCAGGGTCCCAGCTGGCAGGGCCAGCCCTGGGTGATGCAGCACCAGTGGGACAGGCAGCCAGGGTGGGCAGAGCAGCCCGGGCGTGTCTAAAGCAGGACAGCGACTGCTGCCAACTGGAGCCTGGGCACTGCTTGGGCAGGATTAATTTGCCAAGCACTGAATCAATGTCAGAGCAAGCAGAGGAGGTTGGGTGCGACATCTGCTCCTCTCTGAAGGGGATGGCAGCAGCAGAGGAGCAGCTTCTGTGCGCTGCCGGCTCCTGCCCGCGGCAGCCGGGGCCCTCCGGTACTCAGCTCTGGAGCGCCTGGAGAATTTGGCTCTGCATCTGTTTTTAGGAGAAAAAACAAGTTGTCTGCCATGGTTTGCTGCATGAACCCTCAGATGGGATATAGTGTTGGCATCTCTGTTGAGCTGTGGCTCGGTTTCCCTCGATGAGGAGGGGATGTGGAGCTTTTCTGGGGGACACAGCACAGCTCGGCAGTTCCACGGGATCCATTGCTTGTTCTGATATTCACAGCACTTGGGTTCAGGTAACATTCAGGATGCTGGTTCTGGAGTGTTTGCTATTTTCTTTCTTCCGTATGAGGAAGAGCTTATAATCAGGGGTTAAAAAACCCCAAAAAACCAGAGCTTGGGGCTCTGGTTGGGATGGAGTTTCCGTGAGCGCTTGCAGTTGGTCAAAATCTGTCTTCATCAGAAATGTTTCTGCCTGTGATGGAGCCTGGTGGAGCCCTGTGGTCTGGGGTGGGATGGGGGAGTCACAGGGGACATCTTTGCCTCCTACACCTGTCCCAGCTGAGGGAGAAGGGGGCGCATCTGAGGTGGATGGGTGCCAGGTTGCTTGTGCCTTGCCATGGCGTGACTGATGTCTGTGTGTGTCCCTTCCTTCAGGCTAATGGAGGGTGGCAAGACGCTACTACCCCATCGTCGGTGACCTCCCCCACAGAAGGCCCTGGCAGCGTTCACTCTGATACCTCCAACTGATCTCCCAGCAAATTGCATCCCTGGCTGAGCCGGCCCCGGCGGGGGCGGGAGAGGAGGGGCCTCTCCTAACACCGCAGCAGTCAGACTGGAGGTGAACCCAATCAGCACACACAAGAAGACTCCTTCTCTTCTCTTCTCTTCGTCGGGATGCTTTTTTCAGCCAATCTGGACACTTCTTTATACTCTCTTCCCTTTCTTTTCTGGGTAGAAGCCGCTCTTCCCCTCCCTGCCGCCGCCACAACACCGCTCCCTTCCCCTCCCCGCTTCCCACCCAAGGTAGAAGGATTTTAAGGAGGAAAAGCAAAAATCCACCACCACACAAACCAAGCCCAGAGCAGCGTACAGCCTCATGCTGGGTGTCTTTCTGAGGAGCTACAAATGTACCTCAGTCACGTCTCGCTCCCTGGCTAGCAGGCAGCCCCTGCCCCCCTTCCTTTCACGCTACCTCTCCGTAGGGAATTGCCACCGTAGGGAATCTGCTCCTGCCTCATCTCCACAGCCTCCCTCACTCAGCCCTGCCCCGGTGAGCTGTCCCTCGGCTGCTGCAGGGACAGGGCAGGTGGCACAGCCCCCGTGCACGTGGAAGGAGGCAGCGTGCTCCCCCTCGCTTCCAAAAGGTACCGTTCCCATTGCCAGCCCTGGGGAAACTTCCCAGTGCCAGCCCTACCCGGCCAAGCATCCCTGCTGCTGCCTGCTGTGATCTGGATGAGCTGTGGAACCCTGCTGTCCTGCCTGCCTGTTGCTGGAGGGGAGAAGAGGAGGGAAGGAAGGGAGGCAGAGGCAGGTGAGAAACAGCCATCGCTGCTAACACGTCCCTGGAGCTGTGTGGGGTCAGGCTGCTGGGACACAGCACCTGGAGATCCTGGTGCTGCAGTTCTCCTGCTGAGGGCAGTGCCACGGGGTGTTGGCTCCTTTTCCAGGAGCAGCTGGGTTTTCCAGTTCAGGCAGGACCCACAGAGGTTTGTGCCCCCCCTGTTCCCAAAGCCCTGCCAAGCCAGCAGTGAGGGATGGGCAGCAGAATGCCAGGGGCTGGAAGTGCTGGGGTGAGTGTCTCGGGTGCTTTTGGTAGCTCTTCACACCACAGGTTTGCTCTGTGGCTGCCCCACTGGGGGATGTCTCTGTGCTGGAGCTGCTGGTGTGACCCCAGGAGTTACCTGGGCAGTGGCCATGGAAGGACTCACGGGGCTTTGTGCCCAGCTTTTCTGGCCCACTGTTAGGACAAGCAGTGATGGCTGGCAAGCAAGGCTTCATCCTGCCCCTGCAGGCTGGTGCTGAGAGGATGTGGCTTTCGTGGAAGAGCAGGAAGAGGCAGCACCAGTTTCCCTGGGCAGCGGGCTGAGCTTCGTGCCAGGGTGGGACTTCTGGCCATCGATTCTTTCAGTGGGCACGAGGAGGCTGAGCCAGCCTGCATCAAGACCCTGGGTGTGCTGGGGACTGGTGTGGGTGCAGGATGTCTGGCACCTCGTGATGGATCCCAGGATCCCCTGGGATCAACACCTCACGCTGTTGAATGTCCGTGCCCACCCTGCTTGTGCTGGTCTCAAGGTGGGAAGTGCCAGCGTGGAGCAGCATTAAACAGAAACCATTTAAAATCAGAGCTCTGCCAAAAATACTTCCACCCTTCTGCTGGAAAAAATAACAGTCCCTGGCCTGCAGGGCACAGTGGTGGTGTGGCTGCAGCCCCAGCACGCTGTCACCTTGCAGCACAGGGGTGTCGTGTGTCCAGCAGTGACACTTCTGCTCCTTTGGCATCCGTGCCAGGAGTGGGGACCCTGTGGCAGAGCAGGATGTGACGTGAGGGGCCCAGGGCTGCCTCCCAGCTGTGTGCTCAGAGCATGGAGGAGGTTGTTTTCCTGCAAGGACAGTCAGGAGGTGCCACCCACCTTCCCCAGCTCTGCGCCTTCCCACTTCCCTCCTCGTCTTCCCGTGGCCTCCCTCAGCGCTGCCTTTGTCCACTTCCAGCTAATTTTACACAAACCTGTTCTGGCAGGGCGTTCCAGGGACACAGGACTGGCTCAGGCCTCTCCTGCTGGAGCCAGCCCACGCTGGGGCTGCCCCCTGCCCTGTGCCCCCTGCCCTGTGGGCTGCCCCTCGCTCCTCCACGGTACTTTGCAATTCCCCTCCTGGGTTCCCCAGTTGGTCCCTCCAGTTTGTTTTGGCATAGCTGCTTGCTTGCCTTTTTCTTTGCTTTTTCTTTTTTTTTTTAATTTTTGAGTTTTGTTTCTCCTCCCCATTCTCCTCCCCTGCTCCAGCCCCGAGTGTTGTGGGGGTTTTTTTTCTTCTTTTTTTTAATTATTATTTCTCTTTTCTGCCCAGAAAAACCTGACTTCGATACCAAAAAAAAAAAAACAAAACAAAACAAAAAAAAAGACAAAAAAAACCACAAACAAAAAAAAACCTGCAGAAACTCAAAAAAAATAAAAATGAAAAAAAATCACAAAAAAAAACTCGACGATTCTTTCAGCTTTATTAACATTTTCCATTGTTTCTTGCGATTTGTGTCTCGTTCTTTGTAGTATTGATGATAACGAACATTTGATAATGAATGTTCTTGTATATTCAGATAAAGGAGAAAAAAAAAACCAAAAACGCAGCCGGAATTTAATAGTGTTTATAATAAAAGAATAAAAAATGACCCTCTTAGCACGCAAAATGGAACAGGGGGAAGGTCCCACCCCTGTTCTTTCTGTGGCAACAAGCGCTTCATTCCTGTATAGTTTATAACATCAAACTACCTACATTCATCCTCCTTTCTTTTGTTTGTTTGTTTTTTCCCATGGTTTGGTTTTTTTTTCCATTTTCTCGCATTTGTGAATTAGTTCAAGAATGCTAGAAAAGTGTAGAGTTGTGCACACTCATTTCTTCTTACACAATGTTTAAAAAGTGACGGTAATTCATTTTGTAAAACTTTAAAAAGAAAAAAATGGTTGGAATAGTGAGCATTAATAGGTACAGTCTAACACTTTATGTTTCTTAACGTTGAGACCCAGAAATGAACCTTTTTTGTTGGGTTTTTTTTTTTATTTTTGCCTTGTTTGGGATGGGGGGGAGGGGGCTTTGATGATGATGATGATGATGATGATGCTGAGTTTATTTTGACCTGTCTGAGACTATGGCCTTGCCACCTCCCCTGCGCTTTTGTGACCAGAGTGATGTGAAAAGTGCTGGTGGTGTTTTTGGGGGAGGCGTTCCTCCCCGCTCCTGTCAGATCCCAGCTCCAGGAGCTCCTGGTGTGGCTGCTCTGGGGCTGAGCAGTGGGATGTCACCTCTGAAAGGGATGGAATTCCCAGGGGTTTTGGGGGGGAGGTGGGGAGGAATCAAGCCCTGAGCTCCTGTGGGTCTCCTCTCTGGGGGTGTTGCTGAGCTGCCTGGAAGTGAGGAAAGGGCAGGAATCCTTCCCAGAACGTGTGGATGGTTCGTTCTCCTCCCTGAATCCCCGTGTCCCCAAACCCAGGGATTCAGGGTAAGGAACATTCCAGCCTCACCTTGCCTGGACCTTGCTGGAGGTGAGGTCTCAGAGCCCTGGCTGCAGCAGCTGAGCTGGGACAGGGGTGGCACATGGCCACAATGTCCCAAATCCAGCCCCAGTGTCCCAAATCCAGCCACAATGTCCCAAATCCAGCCCCAGTGTCCCAAATCCAGCCCCAAATCCCAGAGGCTGCAGAGTGGGGTTCAAGGAGAAGCCCTGAGGAAGGTGCTGGTTGGCATCGCTTCAGTTTTCTCCTAAAACCTGCTCCCAAAAAAAAACCCCTGAGCTTTTCACATCACTGCCCAGTTTAGGGTTTGGGGTGTTCCTTTAAATCCCAAAGTTTCCTGGAGTCCTTTTGTTTTCGTACACCTTTATATTATTATTATTTTATTATTATTAAGAGGATGTAAATCAGACATTGCCTGGGGGGTTGGTTTTGTCAGTTTGCTTTTTTTGTTCTTGCAAAGCCCTTTCTTGTCCCTTGTAAAGGTGATCCACTTCGGAGTTGCTTTTTCTTTTCTATTTTTTTTTCTCCCCATCTTTTTTTTTCTCTTCCTAATGGATTCCAAATATTAAAAAGAAAAAAAAATTAAAAAAAATAAAAATCCTTAAAGAAAAAAAGGAAAAAAAAAAAAAGACTCTCTGTTCCAACCTGGTTTTGAAACTTTTTTGCTTCTGTAAAGAAAAAAAAGGCCTCTGTCTTTCTGATCCCAATTGAAACTTTTATGTTCTATGACGATACTAACAAGGTGTAGGTTTTACAGTTTCCTGATTTGTACTGGTAATGCATATTCCAAATAAATAGTTTCTTTTGTTGCAAAAAAAAAAAAAAAATCAAAAAAAACCAAAACCCTGAAACCAAACCTGGTGTATTTTTTGGGGAGGAAAAAGAAGAAAACAAGATACCCTGGGGGTTTCCCCAGGAGGTGCAGGAAGGGTTTGGGGTGCAGAGGTGGGGGTGAACAAAGGCAGTAAATACCCTGATGCTGGGGTGGTGTGAGCCAGAGGGATGTGATTTGGGATTCTGCCTGAGGCACTGCATCCCTGGTGCCTGTCCCCCTGTGCCTCAGTTTCCCTGGGCATAACGAGGCGAGTTCTCCTGGACACATGGAGTTGCCCATGCCAAAAAAAACCAAACCAAACTAAACCAAACCAAATCACATCAAACCAAAGGGAAAAAAAAAAAGCCCCCAAAAAACAAAACCAAAAACCACATCCAAACAAAACCAAAAAAAAACCAAAAAAACCCAAAAAAAAAAAAAAAAGAAAAGAAAACCCAAACAAAAAAAAACCCTGCTTTTTTGGACTTGTTAAGTGCACTGCTTTCCAAAACAAGCTGGAAATGGGATTTTCTTTATCACACCAAGGTCTGGGGCAGGGATGGGGAGCAGAGGAAGGCTTGATAGCCTCTCGTGTTTTCCTGGGGTGGGGGGGGTTATTTAAAAAAAACACTGAAAAAAATACTGAAAACATTTTCTGGGAAGAAAAAGAAATAATTTTAAATTTAAAAATAATTCATCATTTTAGAAAGACACCGTGATGAAGGATGAAAACCAGGACAGCTCTGCCTTGTCCGCAGAGATTTGAAATGGAACAGGGGGTGGCCGTGATTCTGTGCCAATAAAAACACCTCGGGCACCCCGGGATGAATCCTCTGGGATGAATCCCCCGGGAAGGCAGCGCGGGGATGCTGGAGCTGCCGCCCCGCTCCCCCATGGATTTCTTGTCAATGATTATTCCATCTCCAGCCTGACCTTTCTCTTCTAAATAACACGGCAGTATCAGGCCGGGCCAGCCTCCAGCTCCGGCTGCAAATTAAGTGTATCGCTCTCCGGCAGAGCCCCCCGAGCTGCCCGCCCCGGGAATTATCTCCCTCTCCTAATTCCAGTTTAAATATCAGCCTGCTCCCAGCTGTTCCCGGCTCAGCCCGGCTCCAAGCAGGGAAATGTTAAGCCTCGCCGGGCCCCGCTTGCGGGATGGCCCCGGGGATGATTTTGGGGTTCTGCCACGCGTCCTTTGGGGACCAGGGAGGGTTTTGGCCGCTCTCTGCCCAGAACAGGCAGGTCTGAGGTGGGGAAGGGCACTCGGAGCCTTCCTCCCTCTGCTCCCCCTCGCTGGCCGCTCGTGGATGAAAGGGGAACCCACAAAAGCCAAACTGGATTATTTGGTTCTTCCTCGCCATCTCCATCCCCCTCCCTGCATCCCTTCTCCCCCTGCCACTCACTGGTCTCTAGGATTTTTTAATTTTATTTTTCACCCTCTGTTTCCCAAGTTCAGCGAACCCCGAGGTGCAGCTCCTGCGCTTTCCCATTCCCCGTTGCAATATTTCAGACCAAAAATCACAGGGGAAAAGGCACGGCATGCAGCGAGCCCCTGCAATTCCCACAGCAGAAGCTTCAAAAGGCTTTTTGGTGAGCAGACAGCGGTGCTTTGGTGGCAAACAGCCCGGGCTGGCGACCCACACCCACGTTATTAATAATCCTTCCCTCCTGAGCCAGGGGCTGGGAGGTGTTAAAGTTACAGTTCGCAGTAAAGCCCCGTCTCCCGGCAGGAGAATTTAATATACGGCAGAAGTTTCCCCTATAAAAAGGCAGGGTTATGTTTTCCTCCAGTTCACCGGGAGTCTATAACTTACGACCTCCATAAATGTGAGTGGGTCTCACAAGTCAGCCCATCAGTCTTTGGAGTAATTCTGCTTTGTAGTAAAATATTTTATTGTGCCTCGGATGCAGGCAGCCCGCCCTGCCCTGCTCGGGGTGGGTGGCTGTCCCCACGTCCCTCCTGTGCCAGCACCGTGGGGACGGGGTGGAGGGCCTAAAAAAACAAAATTCACTTTTAAAAATGTAATAAAATAGAATGAAATTAAGTAAAATTACAACGCAGTAAAAGAAAAGAATAAAAAGATAGTATGAGATAAAAAATACAGGTAAAATAAAATGAATGTAAGATAAATTTAAATTAAAATAAACCCAAACCAAAATAATAAAATTTGAATGGAAATGAATATAAATGAATATAAATGAATATAAATGAATAGAATAGAAATGAATGGAATAGAAATTAATAGAATGGATATGAATAGAATAGAAATGAATGGAATAGAAATGAATAGAAAGGATATGAATAGAATAGAATAGAATAGAATAGAATAGAATAGAATAGAATAGAATAGAATAGAATAGAATAGAATAGACAAAATATCCTGTCCCCCGGGCATGAGCTATTGAGAATGTGTGCTGCACCTTTTAATTATTGCTAATGAGGTAGAGTTTTAATGGCTTTACGGGGGAATTGTGGCATCTCTGTGTGTGCTGGCAGCGCCGGGGGTTGCGTGGCAAGAGGGAACGCAGCGGGGTGGGGGGTGCTCGAGGATGGGAGAGGATAAAACCCAGAGGAGGGGGCAGATGGATGGCACAAAGGCAAGGCTGGACCGAGCTGAAGGAAAAGAAAAATATATTAAAAAAAAAAAAAAAAAAAAAAGAGGAAAAGAAATTTTCGAAATGAACGTCATCACTGCCTTACGAGCTCTCCCGCTCTCTGGACCACCAAACCCCTGTGTTCAGCCCCAGTTCCGCTGCCTGCAGCCCGAAATGAATGTCATCACTGCCTTACGAGCTCTCCCACTCTCTGGACCACCAAACCCCTGTGTTCAGCCCCAGTTCCGCTGCCTGCAGCCATCGCTGACCCAGGCAGGGCAGCTGAGGGGCGCGGGGAGAGCCCAGGTAATTAAAAATGCAAATGAGCGCTGGGGCCGCACGGCTGCCGGCGCCTTCGGAAGGTGCAAATTAGGAGAGGGGCTCAGCGGCTGCCCCGGGCTGGGGATTTCCTCTGCTCCCAGGAACCCCCCGAGCAGAGAAAGGGGCCAGGAAAAACGATGGGAGGAAAGGAAGATCATTTTAAAAGAAAAGAAAGAAGTTTTCCCTGATTTTTGTTGTGTTATTTTTTTCCCCTTTGTTTTCTTCCCAGCGTTTTGTGGGGAAGATGATTCTTTAGAATGCAAAGGGAAGAGAGATAATCAGAAGCAAATAGTCCCTAAAACAAATTGCACAGGGGCTAAATCAGCCCAGCAGATAGCTCAGCCCTGCTCCGCGCCGGCTTGGTGCCACTGCCCCGAAAATTCAGTGTATGCCTGGAAAACACGGCAAAAATCCCATCCACAACGCGCCCAGCACGGAGAACAAAGTCAGGACGGTGGCTTTGGGGTGCCCCGCGTGGGCCGTGTCCAGACAGGACCCCAAAGTGAAGCTGATCTCCCCCAAAACCAGGCGGGTTTTGCCCGATTCTCGTGGTTTTGGGGGCAGTTTTGCCCGATTCTCGTGGTTTTGGGGGCAGTTTGGCAGCGGATTCTCGCACTCGCTGACTCAGCTCCAGCACAGCTCCCTTGTCCTGCTGCTAATTAGGCTCCAGCCTCTCATCTCGTTAATAAGCTTCCAGTTCATTTGCATACAAAAAAAAAAAAAAAAAAAAAAAAAGCCGGGGCGGCGGGGGGAGAATGAAAGCAAGCAGCTCGTTTTACCTTCAACATGTGGCTAATGCTTATTAAAATATTTAACCTTTTATTACGGCACAGAAGCATCTGTTCCAGCAGATCCCGGGGCTTTTCCTGCCTGCCAGCCTCTCCCAGGACACCTTATGGAGGGTCCCCACCCCTGCAAGCCCCCGGGGCCTTGGGGAAATGCGGCAAAACACCGGGAATTTCAGCTCCTCGGGGCTGTGGCTGTGGTTTGCAGCATTTCCAAAGCCCGGTTGGGGTATGAAGTGTGTAAATCCCATGGAGCAGCCCCAAAACCCGTTTTTTGCAGATGTTTCACGGAACACCTTCCCCAGCTAAACATGAATGGCCCTGCTAGCGAGCCCCTGCTCCTGCCCACACCCCTCTCCTATAAAAATCCCCTCTCTGAGATGCCCCCACTGAGACCCCTCCTCTCCTTTTGAGGGCACTCCTCTCCTCCCGAGACCCTCTCTCTATCAAAATCCACCTCTAGCAAGACTCTTCCCCTCCTACTGAGATGCCTCTTTCCTATTGAAACCCTTCTCTTTCCTACTGAAACCCCCCCTTTCCTCTTGAAACCCCCCTCTTTCCTATTGAAACCCACCTATTTCCTATTGAAACCCCTCTCTTTCTTATTGAAACCCCTCTCTTTCTTATTGAAAACCCTCTTCTTTCCTACTGAACCCCCCCTTTCCTATTGAAACTCGTATTTCCTATTGAAACCCCTCTGAACTTCTGTTAAAAGACATTTAAGTATTTGTACACCCATAATGAACAAGAATATTCCTGCAAACACCTTCCTTTCCCATACTTTGAGGAAAGTCAGAGGTTCAAAATTGATCTTGCAAACAGAAAATCTGAGTGGTTGAACTCATCCGATTTATTTTGCTGAAATTTGCTATATTGAAATTCGAGTTCTTTCCTATTGAACCCTCCCCCCCCCTTCTATCAAGATCTCCCTCTCTTACTGAGATTTCCCCATCCTCTGTCAAGTCTCCCTCCCTCTCCTGGCGAGTCCCCTCCTCTCCATCCCTCCGGGGCTGCCTTTGGGATGATCCCGGCCCGGTAGGGCTGAGCCGTGCTGCAGGTGGAGCTGCTGTCCCAGCTGTGCCACGCAGGTTAATTGATGGCAATTAATGAACCTGGGGCTGAGAGGTTTGTGCGGGCTGCCTGGGGTGGGCACGGAGAGCTCCCAGCTGCCCCTGGCCGAGAGGGGGGCTCTGATAAATCCAACCTGCTGTGCTGAAGGGCTGGCAGTGCCCAGCTGTGAGCCCTGCACCCAACAGCAGGCACAGCCAGAGCCCTCTCTGTGATGGGTTCATGCACATCTGCACGGGTTTGGGTCTGTGAGCCCGTGGGATCTCTGCGGTTGAGGCCAAGGGATGAGTTTGTGCTTGGAAATGCAGGAGGGGAAACACTGGAGGAGCAGAAGCAGCTCTGGGTGCTGAGCGTGGCCAGTGCAGCAGTGCAGGGGTGCCAGTCCCAGTGTCACCCTCGGGGGCCATGCATGTCACAGCAGCTGTGGGACAAGCCCTGCTGCAGCCTGCAGAGGAAGGATTTGATGGAAGGGACACAGTGGCCTTGGGAAGGCTGTGGGTGAGCGTTTTTGGTCAGGGACAGGCACAATCTGCACCTCAGATCACCCCAGCCTGGTTCCTCCACCCCCTCTTTGCAGGCAGTGCTGGTGGCACTGACAGACAATGTCCCCGTGTGTCCCAGGCAGGCATCTGCCATCCCCCTCTGGATGTCACAGCCATGTGATGCTTCTGATGCTTCCAACAGAGCCTGGGCTCACAAAAAAAAGTGCTCCTCCCCACCAGATCAGCAGACACTGCTCTGGGGTCGCCCTCAGCTTGGTGGCACTTTCCTGGGGTCACCCTCAGCTTGGTGGCACTTTCCTGCATGGGACAACCCAGCCGTGCTGTCCCTCCCCACCCTCCCACGTTTGTACCCGTGTCTCCAGACACATTTTCCTCCCAACTGGAGGAAAAGGCATTCAAGGGGCTACCCTGGCTCAATGGAAAACAAAATAATTAAGCTTTTTTTTTTTGCTTATTAGTGGAGACAGCCTTATTAGAGATACGTGGTGCTGGTGACATGTGTGTACTCTGCTCCCGTGGAAAAGTGCCTTGAAATAAATGGGTGTGCAGCTCAGCTGCTGCCATGCCTTTCACCAGCACTTCCCACACATTATACAAACTTAATTGGCTCTAAAGTCCTGCTTGTTTTTTGCTTTCTGACATCTACTGACACAAACAACCCCTCCCCTTCATTTAGTCCTGGCCACTTTCTCCTCTCCAGCACTCTGTGGGGAGCTGAACACGGGGGTGATGAGGCTCCCCCACCCTTGCAGACACCCCCCAAGGTGGATTTGGGCCAGTTTAAACACAGGGAGCAGAAGTGGAGCTGGGAGGTCGTTTTTGCGTGTCTGCAGGTGGTTTCTCACCACAGCATGAGCATCCCTGGAGAAGCTTCAGGCAGGGCAAGGACAGCACCCTTGGGTCCCGGCGTTCCAGAGCTGCTGCTGCTGCTCATCTTGGTGCTTCAGGCTCCAGGGATGGCTCTTACCCTGAGTGACAGGAGGTTTTACACTGACAGAAGGTTTTGATTAAATATTAGGAATAAATATTAGGAAAAAGTGAGGGAGGGGAGGCCCTGGCACAGGTTGCCTGCAGAAGCTGCGGCTGCCCCATCCCTGGAAGTGTCCAAGGCCAAACTGGATGGGAATTGGAGCCAGCTGCTCTGGTGGAAGGTGTCCCTGCCCACGGGAGGGAATTGGAGCCAGGTGATCTTTGAAGTCCCTTCCATCCCAAGCCATTCCATGATTCCATGACACAGCCAGCAGATCCTGAGCCATGCTCTCAGAGTGAGACCCCCCCAGCTCAGCCCCCTGTGTCTTTAGTGCCATCACCTCAGCCTCCATCCCGTTATTCCAAGCAGCTCCTTGCTGAGCTCTGGCTGCCAGGCAGGGCCTGGAAAACGCAGCTTTGCAGGGATGGATCCAAACTCCTGCACCAGGCTGGGCACTGGCACCTCCCAGCAGCTCCGCATCGCCTTTGTCTCCTTCCAGAGACCTGAAAGCTTGACATGCGCTGGGAGGAGAGAAATCCCACCCTGGCCAGGGGCTGCTGAGGAGACTTTGAAGCTGATAGCGGCTGAAGGCTTGCGGGGAGCATCCCGGAGGCTCCCGCTGCGCTGGCCAGGTGCAGGAGCGCCTGCAGGCGTACCTGTCTGCGGCGATCAGGGCTCCGGCCTGTCTGCTGCCGTCCTGTGAAGGTCACCCGGGTGTCCCTGGCCTCGGGCTCTCTCCCGGCTGTGCAGACGCTGCCTTTTGTCGGGAGGTAATAGCCGCTGTGTGACTGCAGCAATAACTCTTCTCGCTCGCCGCGCTCCCCGGCCGGCTCGGCTGCTCCAGCAGCCTGAGCATCCCACCGCTCCTGATGCTGCAGGGAGGGAGGAGATGTCCCATCCCGCTGCAGCAGCTGGAAAGTGGAGCCGAATGCCAGCCAGGACCACGCTGGCACCGCTGCACAGCAGAGGAACAGCCTGTGTCCTGCTGTGGCCCCGGGCACAGGGCACCTTGCACCGAGCCACCCTTGCTGTGGCAGTCAGCAGAGGGGGGTGCTGGGGCCCGTGCTGTTGGCAGCACCCAAAAAAGCAACCCTGCAGTGCCAAACCACTTACCCTCTTGGACTGGTGGGGCTGGGGCCTCACCCAGCTCTTCCCTTCAGCTCTGGGGGGTGCCCAGAGCACCCTGGCCAGGGCAGGAGGGTGCAGCCACACCCAGGGACAGGTTGGCACCCCCATGGCTGCACACCCAAGACTCTCACAGCCTGGTTGTTGCCTGAGCCCCCCCCAGCCTGAGCCCCCCCATCCCACGCCAGAGTAAATCTCCAAAGAAAACCCTCCACAGGGCTTGTGGGATGGAGCAGCACCCTCAGCTCTGGGTGGTTTTGTGGCCACCAAGCCCCACGAGCGCTGCCACCACCCCCGTGCCGGGCAGTGCCCCTGCCAGCCCCGGGACGGCCGCTCCCGCTGCCCTTTGATCCTCCCCGTCAGTGACAGCTCCCCCGAGGATGTTTTGTTGTGGTGTCACCCCTGACCATTAGCTCTTCACGCATGACTATAACGTGACATCTCCGCTGCCAGCAGCCCGCCACTTCGGGGAGCAATTAAAGCCGAGTGAGTCACTGCAGCTCCGACCACGCGTCCCCATCGCCCTCCCTGCCCCAGCCCCACACCCCCCGTGCCCACCCTCCCCGGAATACCCTGTGCCCACCTCCTGGGTCCCGGCAGCCGGAGGGAAGGGCTGTGGGACGGGCCGGGTGGATTCGGGAGCCAGCCCCGGCAGAAGGTGACCGTGGGGTTTTCAGGGGCATCCCGAATGCTCTGTCCTTGGGAGCATCCCGTCCTGGTGGGCTTCATCGAGATATCCCCCGCTCCTGCGCCGTTATTGTTTTAAGAGCAGGGAGGCCCAGGCAGCGGGGCTTTTATGCGATTAGCTGCCGAGATGAGCGTTAATTAGTTTTCAATTTCCATAAAGTACCCCACTGACAGAAAGATTAGTTAAACCTGCTCACGGCTGCCGAGGATCACTCAGAAATTGGGAAGGGGTGGAGGAGGGGAGGCGGGAGGATGGAAAAGAGGGTCTGAGATACATCACCGAGCCTCGCAGGGATCGAGGAGGCAGCTGGACTCTGCTGGCTGCCCGTGACAAATATCAGGTGTATAGATACGTGATGAGTGGAGAAAGAAGATCCGGGGATATTTCTGGGGATATTTCTGGGGCCAGACCCCACAGAAAAGGTGTGTTCCTCTGCCAGGTCTCTGGGGGGAGAGACTGAGCCACCTCACCTGGCCACAGCACCCGCGGCAAACGCAGCCCTCGAGCTCTGGGGAAGGGGTAGGGGTGTTTTGATGCCTTTGTGCGTGTGTCCCCCCTTCCCAAAGCCCCCTCCAAACCAGCACCCCCTGTGTGAGCCGGTGCATCCCGGGGGTGCTGCAGATCCGCCCCGTGACAGCGATGGAAGGGAATTGCAAATGACACTTCATTAACGCCTTGAATAAAGCTGTTTTCCCTCTTTTCTGCTACGCCCCAAAACCGCCGTGATCTCCTGCACAGAGTGCTCCTCAAACCCCAGCCGGGGGGCTCTTACAGGAGGGGGTTTGCGCATCGTGTTCCCTCCCCATCACTTCTTCCAGCTTTTGGGATGGAGACAAACAGAGGTGCGGATGCCCAAAGAGGCACATCGCGCTCTGGAGCCAGGCAGAAGGATGCCTAAATATTTTTGTGGCGGGTCTGGGCTCCCAAAAGAGGGAAAACGGTGCAGAGGTGCGGATGCCCAAAGAGGCACATCGCGCTCTGGAGCCAGGCAGAAGGATGCCTAAATATTTTTGTGGCGGGTCTGGGCTCCCAAAAGAGAGGGCAGGGCGGCAGGGCGGGTGCTGCCGGGGGGGGCCCAGCCCGTGCTGGGTGCCGCAGCCCGAGCGGAGCGGGGACACGGCCGGGAGCGCAGCATCCCTGTCCCTGTCCCTGTCCCTGTCCCTGTCCCTGTCCCTGTCCCCGGCCGTGCCCAGCTGCCGCGCTGGGTGCAGGGCCGGGCAGCGCTGCCCTTGCAGAGCGCAGCTGTGCCCCTCGCCACGCCAGCTGCCCCCGCGGGCAGCGCTCCGCACCGCAGCATCCCGGCCCGCACCGCACCCCCGGCACCCCGCAAACACCGCGGCGGGGTCCCGCCGGCTTTGCCCAGGTTTCCCCCCGCGCAGGGACCCCAGTCCCTGACCCGGGAGGGCGAGGGGGGCCGGGGCTGCTGGCGGGGCGAGCGGCTCCCGCTGCCCGCTGCCGCTTTGACGTTATTCGGCTGGACAGAGGGATGTCTGCGCGAATCATTTTCAACGCTCTTCCATATTCATAATGGGCTAAATATAGGGGAGCAAAGTGGGACCTGGCGGGCAAAGCCCTCGCCGTGGTCAGAGCCGATGACTTCTCCGCCGAGATGAAATGCTGGCGTCAGCCCCGCCGCGCCCCGGGGCCGGGGGAGCCGCGCCCCGCCAGCCCCCACCACGGCCCGCTGGTGCAGGGGGGTTTGGGGTTGGTTGTGGGTTTTTTTTTTGTTGTTGTTGTGGGTTTTTTTCTTTCTTTTTTTTCTTTTTTTTTTCTTTTTTTTTTTCTTTTAGCTCCCCGTGGCCAAATTCAGAATCACGTTTCTGAGGCGGCCGAGCAGCCCGGGAGGGGCTCTGGCAGCCCCGGCACCCCCGGTCCTCTTCTTCGTTAAGCGAGAAGGTTAATGATTTCAATTAGGGAGGAGGCAAGGAGCTAAATGAGTAGAAATAAAGCTCTTTCTGAGCCGTGGCAGGGAATGGGCAGGAAGGAATGGGGGAAAAGAGGTTTATGGGGCCACAGAAAAATACCCACAGCAGCAGAAAGTGCTGCCTCTCCCACTGTGCCGGGTCCTTCACCAATCCCAGGCTGAAGTGCTTACAAAAAGTCAAAGTGGTGGCTTTTGCCTCCGCTCCTGACATCCCCCAAGGAATGAAGTCCCCATGAGTAGAGAGCCTGGCTCTCCTTCAGCCCTGGCAGAGCCCCATTGCTCGCTGGCTCCAGCAGTCCCCAGCCTGTGGCCAGAGCTGTCCTCAGCTTGATTAGCACCAAGAAAAAATACCGTGGAAAGTTAGAACTAGCTCCACATTATGGGAAAAGGTAGAGGTTTCCTGAAGTTTCCCGGGGCCTTGGCAGCTGAAGTGAAACTGGCACTGAACACAGAAGAGACCGTGGGTGTCATCAAGTCTGGCAAACAGGATTTGCAATGGATAACTGCTAATAAAGTTTATTCCAGAGTAAATCTGCTGGTCCCCCTGACCGAGGTGTCCCTGGTGAGGGCTGGGAAGGTGAGCCAAGGCAGAGCATCCCAGGGAACTCCCACAGGAGGAATCTGGGAGCTGCCCCTCCCTGATCCCACCGTGCTGAACCCTGCCAGGTTTCCTGGCTCAGCTCCCAGCATGGGTTTGTCCCCACGAGCTGGTGACAGCTGTGGGGTGTGATGGCTCCTGGGGACAGTGGGAGGGCCCAGGCTGCAGCAGAGGTGTGTGCCTAAGTCCTGGGTAAAGTCACATTCCGGGGTATGACCAGGTTCAGTTCCTCCCCTGCTGTGAGTTTGCAATTCAGTGTGAGACAGGGTGAGAAAAGGAAGGGAGGGGGTTGGTGTTCTGGGGCTTGAATTGACATATTTTGGGGCACCTGGTGTTCAAACAGCAGCGTGTCCCTTCCAGCACAAACAGAGCAGCTGCTGCACTGGGCTGGTGTTTAATGTGAGCAGTTTCACTGAATGCAAAGCAGAACAGGCACAGGAGGCTCTGTGTGTGTGTGCCCCGTGCCACAGCACAGAAACACTGGCACAAATGTCCAAACCTGCTAGAACCAGCCCCCCAGCCCAGCCAGAGGCTCAGCAGACACATCTGTTGGTGTCTCAGGGACCCCAGAGCATCCCTGCCCTCTCCAACCCGACCTGGACTCCCAGCAGGGGCTGGCTCCTGGTCTGGAGGTGAGGAAAAGCCGGGTTCATCCCAGCAGCAGGGATGGGAATGGTCCATGGGGCTGGCATTGGCCAGGGCTGCAGGATGCCAGTGTCAGGAGGATGATGGTGCTGCTCAGCTGCTGCAATGACAAGTCATGCCCTTGGCGTCCTCCAGGACATTTTCCCTTTGTGAGAAACTCAGCAGTATCTTTCCCCTGAAACAAATTTAAAAAAAAAAAAGTATTCAGTGACTCATGGAAAAGGTAAGATAAAGTACAGCCCCCACACTTGAATAGATATGTGGCTATTTTAATAGATGAGGCAATAAATAAAACCTGGTAGAGATTTTTCAAGTTTTCATTCATTTTTGATAGAAAGAAATTACTCCTTTTCCTCCATAAATATGGAAAAAAGTTCTCAGTGGGGAGCTGGGAGCTCCCAGCACAATTTCCAGGTCTCCCAGTTTTACCCTAAGGCACCTTTTAAAGCCCCAGTTCTGGGAGCTGAGAGCTTGGGTGTCAGCAACCACAACAAAGTTTCCAGGAGCCAAGCACCCTAAAACCCCAGCCCTGGGAGGATTTATTTTAATTAGCTCAATTCACTTATGCCATGCAGTGTTTAAAAATCAGCATTTTAGGCTGATGCCCTGATCTCAGCAAGGCTGAGCTCAGCAGCACGGGGTTAAATGTCAAACACAGGGACATCTCCAGAGGCTCAGGTAAGGCAATTCTCCTCTCCTTTTCTTCTCCTCCTCTTCCAGCAGGAACCATCTCAGGGCCAGCCACAGCACGGCAATTTGAGTCCCAAAACTCAGCCCTGGACCTCCCAAATGCCTTTGAGTTCACCTCTGAGATACATTTAGTAACTCGCCTTAATATTGATGCCCTCCACAGAGGGAAGGACTCGGCCTTGGCCAGCGTAATTATGTGTTCAATATTAACAGTCTCCATCTGTCACAGCTCCTGGCGCCTGCCCCTCCTCACCCTGCAGGACTCAGCCACAGCTCCAGAGCTCTCCAGCCCCTGGAGAAGAAGCCAAGCTGGGTGTTGAGACCACCTCCAAGGAGTTTAGGGGTGAGCTGAAACAGCAGGAGGTGCCAGTCCTCACCCAGCAGTTCCTCTGCATCCATCAGTCTCTTCCTGCCTGGAGCACCAAGGCCTGGCCAAATTAGTGACCCTTGGTGGCCCTTGGTGACCTGACCAAAGAGGATGATGCAGCAAAGGACCTGCAGCCACAGACCTGCACCAAGGGAAATACAGGCTGGATATCAGGAAGAAGTTTTTCACAGAAAGGTGATAAAGTTCTGGAATGGCTGCCCGGGGAGGAGGTGCAGTCACCATCCCTGGGTGTGTGTAACAAAGCCTGGATGTGGCACTGGGGGCCAGGGTTTGGTTGAGGGCTTGGGGCTGGGTTGGACTCGATGATCTTGGAGGTCTCTTCCAGCCCTGTGATTCTGGGATTCTGTGAATATCTCACATGGCTTCAGGGAAATATCATCAGGAGCTCCTTGATGTGGTGTGCTGCAGGCTCAGGACACTTTTGTGGCCCCAGCCACAAACCCCAGACTTCTTCTTGCCCAATACCGTGGGGAATTCATTTGTTTGGAGACACACAGGTCCACATGCACAGACTGGGCAATGTGGTGGCCACAGAGAGGGGCTCAAGGGCTCTGTCTCCACCCCATGCATGAACCTCTCATGTCGATGTGTTTGTGGGTCCCAGGATGAGGGAAGAGATGAATCTGTAAAAGGAATAGAGAAAGGATTTCATCAGAAGGTTAGGACAGAAATTAATAATAAAAACCCGTGACTGTTCAGAGCATTGACACAGCTGGACCATGATTGGTCATCAAGTAAAAACAACTCACGTGAGACCAATCAAAGATGCACAAAGATGTTGGTAAACAACCTCCAGAGCACATTCCACAGCCATCAGATTGTTATTGTTTACATTTATTTTCTTTCTATTGTTTTCATTTCTTTTCTGAGGCTCCTCAGCTTCTCAGGAGAAAATCCTGGCAAAGGATTTTCATGGAATACCACAGTGACACTCTGGTGTCACGCAGAGCTGTGCAGTGGCCTTGTCCAGGGAAGTCACACCATCACCAGCAGCAGAGCACAGCCAGACTGGTGACAGGAGCATTCCCTCTGCCAGCCAGGACCCCCACCCACTGCAGGAACAGCAGCCTCTGGGAGGATGGCAAAGCAAAAAGGGCTTTTCTAGTTGGTCCTTTCTTCCATTAGGGCCTTTTCCTCTGGGTAAGCGTGAAGTCTGCCTCTTTCCTGGCTGTTATTAAAAGTCAGGGCTAAAATCCCTTTGGGAAAGGGGAAGGCAGATAATCCTCACTCCTTCTGACCTTCTTTCCCTTCTCGCTTTGCAGGCTTATTGCAGCTCCCTGGGAGTACCTGCTCTATTTGTTATGCTCCTTCTCCTCCAAAAAAAGACCCTCAAAAACCACATTTGCACTGAGGATCAGCCAGAAGGGTCTCAGCAGCTGGACCAGCTGCCCCCCAAGCACCCCATCACCCACCCACTGGATGGTGGGGGTGCCTTAATAAACAAAAACTACAGATTCAGCTGGCAATGTGCATCTTAAACCTACTAGAAGGGCAAAAAAAGGAGGGGGAAAAAAAAGGAAAAACATGTTTAAAAGGGCCTTAAACCACCAAACTGCCCTGCAGAATAAACAGCTCAGAGCAGTTCGCCCAGAGCTGCAGATCTCTGTCCCCAAGGCTGCAGCAGTGGCAGGGTTCGGGGTCTCCCTCTGCTTCCCCAAAAGCCCCAAACTCCGGGATTTGACAGCGGGAAGGCTCTGAGGCAGCTCTGGGGTGCGGGGTGTGGCAGGGGGGCAGGCAGAGCTGCATCCCAGCCCTGCTGTGCTGGATGTTGCCTTTCGTGGCAGGTTCGGCGCTCCTGGGGCTGGCAGTGCGGGGTCCCAGCGCTGCCGGGCTCTTGTGCGAGGCTCCAGCTACCTCTAGTGGAAAGCAGGCAGAAGCGGCCACTCCGAGGCATCCCCCTGCCTGGGAGTGCCACAGAAACATCCAGGTGTGAAAAAACCACCCCTTCACCCCATGGTGCTCACCCCAAACACGGGTTTTGTGACTGGGTGTAGCAGTTTTTGTGGCTTTTCTCTCCCAGGAGGACCCAGTACTGCTCATCCCACCGGGCTGGGCTGCTGGAGGAGCTCCACGTGGTTCAAGAGCTCCGTGAGCTGCTCCCAGCAGGGATTTTGCAGGACCACAGAAGGATTTTTGCAGGATCACAGACCTGTTTTTCCCGGGTTGGTTGGCTTGGCAGGGCTCTGTGACCTCCCTGTGAGGACACCCTGGAGCAGAAGGATGGGCACCTTCTCCAGGTGTCACCAGCCACTGAGACACATCCTAATTAGCACTGAAACCTGGATATAATTCAGGAAAAGCCTGAATTATAGGCTGAATTAAGTGTCCAGGGCAGGAACTCTTCACTGGCAGCACTGCAATAAGCAGAATTCACTGCAGAGGTGGATGGTGGCAAGGAGCTGCCAAAAACCACCAGGGATGAGCAGGACAAGCTTCCCTCTGCTTTTCCATGGCACATCTGTGCCCAGGAAAAAGGCCCTTCCACTGGACTTTCCAGCTGTAACCCCATGGACACTAAATCCACTTCTTGTTTCCTTCTGGCCTCTAAGCCTATTGTATTTTCCACAAGAACCAGAGTGATTTTATTTCGAAAAAGAAAGTTACTGACTTATTCACACGGGTCCAGGAGCTGGCGCTTTCCAAAAGGTCCCCACATGGATTGTCCTTGACAGCAGCAGGAGGAGGCAGCAGCTACAGACCCTCAACTCCACAGCCCCCCAGGGCTCTGCTCCCAGGAACAATCGCTGTCCACATTCCTTCAAAACTATATACACAAATAAAAGTATAAAGAAACAGGAATGCTTTACCTCCAGTAAGCTCTGGCTTTGCCTGGAAGACATTTTTTTAAAAAATAAAGGTGAGAGAGGAAGATGGGAAGAGTGGCAGCCAGTGGCACCCAAAACAGAAATCACTTTTTCACCTGAAGGGAAAGGAGGCTCTGCCATTCCCCCCCCTGCCCCAGGCCCAGAAATCCCTGAAAACCATTGCAAAAAAATGGTTAACAAGCTCCAAGTGTCAGGGACAAGTGGGGCTGATGGGAAGGATTAGGCATTAATGAGAGCCATCTTCCAAAGCATCCATCACTCTGCTTTCATGGGTTTCTTAATGTGGTGGGAACTCTGCCATAGCTGGGCTCTTTTTATTTAAAGCAGAGATAAAAAGCTGGAGAGGTATTAATATTAATTAAGAGACAGACATTCAGAGAAACTTTCTTTACCCCATGTCACACCCAGCTCTCAGTCCCACTGCAGGGAACAAGCAGATTTTTTCCAGAAAGAATGAAATTGTTCTGCAGAATTTATGAGTCTTTGTCACTTCTGCTGGGACTTTTATCCCACAGGGCAGGAAGGGAAGGCTGCATCAGATGAAAGCTGCTCACAACCCATTTCTCTGTCCTGGGATGTCTTGCAAATATTTCTATTTTTCATGAAATTCCCTGTGGAATTTCTGAAATGGGAGGGGGAAAAAAACAAACCTTTGTGCTGATGCTGAAAAAAATTCTTAATGTTTGAAAAGCGGGAAGAAAGTTGGAGGGAAATGGGAAATGCTGTCAGTTTGCACGTTTCCCTCATTAGGGAAGTGAGCTGAGGGGTTTAGGTGACAAAGCTGCTGGATGCTGTGGTCCCTTGTCAGCTAAAGGGGTTGGAACAGGGTCAGGCTGGCAGAGAAGCAAAGGCACAAGAAGCTCATTGGAGGCAGGGAAACTGAGGCACAGAGGCTTTCCTCCCCCTGGGCTGAGCATCCCACTCCCTCCACCATTAAGGGATGAGAGAGCAGGAATGTTACAGGACACCAGGCTGGTGAACACAAGGATAAATGGATAAAGTGATAAATGGCACGGCCCTGCTCCTGATGCCCCCAGGCAAGGGCCAGCAGAGCCCAAGGGGATGGGAAGCCAGGGCTGGGGGAGATCCCCTCTCATCCCTCAGCCATGGACCAGCATCCCACTGCCTAATTTTACCCTGCTGCCTCCTTGGTTGCCTTGAGTTCAGCTTCAGAAATAATAATAAAAAAAATCATAATAAAGCCTTGTAACCTTCTGGAAAACTTTTGACTGCTGAAATAACGCACACAGAGACGAGATCATGAGCGATAAATAAAAATATCCAGCTCAGTTCCGAGGGACTCCTTGAATTTTCAATAGAGGAAAGGCGATTTTAAGGTCAGTGGTGACTTCCAGGGCTGTGGGTTGGGGGGCTTCTCCCCCTGCCCCGCAGGTGAGGACGTGGTGCCGGTGCCACCCTCCTTGTCCCCCGTCTGTCGTTCGGGACTCGGCCACGAGGTGGAGGCTTCAGCCCGAGAGAGGAGCAGGGCAGCCCTGCCGGGCCCGCAGAGGTCCCCAGCCAGCTGAGGCGTCCCCAGCTGCTGTCCCCAAGCCCCGGGGCTGTGGTGCCGTGGGGATGGATGGTGACAGTCCCCAAGGGGAGCATTCCCAAAGGTGACGGTGCATCCTGATCCTCCCTTCCGAGCCCAGCGGGGGCTGCTCCAAAACCTCCTGGTTCAGCTCAGGGGAAAGCTGGAGGAAACAGGAGGGGGATTCTTCACCCCCTTCCCGACACCACTGCCCCCTCACCCAGCTCGGTTTTGGTCTGTAAAGAGTTTTGTTGTTTTGCCTTTTATTAAAACTTTTCTGTTTCCAACACTACCACAGAAGCCATCCTGCTGCTTTTATGCCTTCTAAGGTAGCTGAGCTATCTTGAGTGGGATATAAATCTCCAAGAGCTTATAAAACCTGGCTTGAAGAGACCAATATATCACGAGGAGCCCAGGAACACTCTGAGGGCAAAATGGGGCTGGAGTGACCCCACAAGATACTCCTGGTTGGGGGAGAACTCAGGAATTTCAGTCAGACATTCCCAGCCAAAAACATCGTGTTTCAGCAAAATTATAACACTCTCCACTTGGGATTTTTTTTTTTTTCATCTGGCTAGCAGGGAAATTGGGAGAAGCAGTCAGGGTGGGTTCTGCTCGAGGTTCTGGCTGCGAGCTGAGCTGGAGCAGCAGCAGCACGTGGCTGTGCCAGGACAGCATCCCCGAAGGAAAACAAGCTCTCTGTGTCATTTAGAAGGGAATTCCCTTCTCCTGCCTGGCTGAACCCCTCAGAGCTGCAGGCACAGACGCTGTGTGTCCCTGTCCCCCGGGGTCCCCGATTTCCCGCGGGTGCTGGAGCCGTGGGGATGCCGGGGAATGTCCCCACTGATTTTCAGGGTGGCTGTGGCTGTGTGAGGGTGAGAACGAAGCTTTCCCAGCCTCTTCCTTGCAGCAGCCAAACCCTGGCTGCACTGGGTGGGTGACCCAGGTGGCAGCGGGCGTTTGTCCCCGGCGTGGCTCAGAGGTGTGTCCCCGTTGTCACCTGCGTGTCCCTCCCCGATGCTGAGGCAGGAGGTGAGCAGCAGCCTCTGGATGTCAGGAGGCTGGTGGGCTGCATTAGTAATTAATGCAATCATTAATGGCGTGCTGGGGGTGGTTGGCTCGGCAAAGCTGCTCGCAGCTGCTCTGGGTTGAGGTGGGACGGTGACAAGTGCTTGGAGCCTCTGGACCAGAGAGAGACACACACAACTGGCACACACCACGCTGCCCTGGTAGCTGGCACAAGCACAGATGGGCTTTTGATCCTTTAAGGAATTCTTAAAGAGCTCGTGTGCCCTCACTGTGCGAGTTCCCTTTTGGGATGCTCTGGGATCTCGCTGTTCCTGGGTGTACTGTGCAAAGCCCCATCCCTTCCCCCGGCAGACCCCTGCTCAGCATCATTCCTGATTTCCCAATGCAGGCCCCAGGAAGTGCTTCCCACAAACATTTCCTGGCTCAGCCTTCCCCCTGCAGCAGCCCTCATCACACCCCTCTCCTCCGCCTGCCTATTTTCACAAAACTTGTAGGAACTTAATTATCTCTGAGACTTCTCCCCCTGTCAAACCAGGCTGCAGCGGGCCAGCAGCCTTCAAGAGATGCTAACAGGGACGGACAGGCGGCGAGCATCCTCTGCGAGCAAGGTCAGAACCATCCCTCCTCCCTCCCTCCCGCTGCAGCCGGGGCCAAACCCGGGCGTGAGGGCAGGGCCATCCCTTCCTCCCGCAGCCACAAGTGGGAATTGGGAGGGCGAGGAGGAGGAGGAGAGAGATGCTGCTGGCGGCCGTCGAGCAGCGGGCCGGTAATAACCTCATGATGAGGCTGGAGGTGCCGGGCAGGGCGGCAGGTGCCGTCCTTCTGCTGCCCACGCTCGGCGGCAGCTTGCGGAGCTGTCAGGCTGCCTCTGCCTCTCACCTTGCTTCTCATTAGCTCCCCGCCGTGCTGCCGGCCGGGCAGATGGGGCAGCGCCGTGCCGGGCCCGCACGGATCCCGAACACATCCCTAACACATCCCAAATACATCCCAAACACAGCCCAAACGCATCCCCATGTGTGCTCCGCAGGGAAGGAATGTTCCCCCCAGGGTTTGGTGCACAGATCCCTGCACAGATCCCAAACCCGTGCCCACACACATCCCAGACATATCCCTCCGTGTGCCCCAGAGGGAAGGGATGCTCGCCCCAAGGTTGGGTGCACAGATCCCTGCAAAGATCCCTATACAGATCCCAAACACATCCCTCCCTGTTCCCCTCAGGGAAGGGATGCTCGCCCCGGGGCGGGGTGTGGGCAGGGCCGGTGCAGGATGCAGGAGGAGGATGAGGATGGGTGGCTGCGCTCGCCGCTGCCTGCCCGAGGCCATCCCTGAGTGTCGCGGTGGGGGATGTGTGTGTCAGGAGGGTGAGCTGGAAGCAGCAGAGCTCTGGTGGCTCTGTGCAATGCCACAGCCTCGGTGCTCCTGGCAGGGCCATGTCCTGGGACAAGGGCACAGCCTGGTGCTGTGCTCGGGGTCTCCAGGGGGCTGAGTCCAACGAGCCACCCCGGGGACCAAGGGTGATCTGGGGCAGTCCCAGGATGCACTCCCTGCCAAAGCAAGGCACACATCTTCCAGCAAGGGCAGCCAGAGCCCTGGGATGCTGCCTGGGCAGCCTCCAAAGCAGGAGAGGGATCATAAGTCACCAGCAAGGACCGAGCCAGAAAGGACAAGCACAAGCAGAGGGAAAGGGATGGGATGGGTTGGTCAATTCCTTCTAGATCCCATCTGCAGGAAAGGGGCTCCTACACACTTCTCCTGTATCTTGCTATGGGCAAGAGATAGATCTAGAAGCACAGCCCTGTGCTTATCACGAGAACAAAGCAAAGCACAAGCCCCTGCATTTGTCCAGAATAAACAACACTTCCAGGACGGACAGACATTCCCAGCCAGAGCTGTTACCCAAACAGTTGAGCCCACTATGGAGAGCAAGGGCTCCCTGCCATGGACTGCCTAAGGATCAAATTGTTTAAGCATCTCCTGCAAGCCAGATCCAGCAGGAGCATCACCAGGCGTGGGGCAGTCACTGTGGGAGGCCACAGGCTGCCAGCTCCCCAGGGGGACACACACTGCAGCTGTTCTGCCAAGGGGACCCCCAGAAACACCATGGGAATGGGAACCTGGAGGATGCATGGATGCCCTCCCAAGCTGGAGCACCCCGTGGTGCTTTCTCACCACCTTAGGGAGCTGTCTCTGGTGATCTGAAGGAAGGGCACTGTGCAGCCCTGGGCAGGAGGGCAGTGGTGGTGCCATGTCAGCGTGGGAGGAGATGACCCCGTGTATTCCTCTTATCCAAGAGCCTGAGCAATTTTGTCATGATCAGGATATCCAGCCACCCATCTTTGATCTTGGCTGCCCAGCAGCACCTGGATCAGAAGCAGCAGAGCACTGCATTAAGGGAGGGTGGGGAGGGCACTCTCCACACCCCTGCACTCTGCCAGCTTTGCACCTTCTGCTGTGCCCAGCTTTTGCTGCCAGTCCTCACCAGAAATGTGGAGCTGTCTTTCTAACCACAGTGGTTTCCCCCTGTCCCAGGGGGAGTTTGTGTGCTGCTCCCACTGCAGTGACCCAGAGCAGCTTCTCTGGGCTCCTGGCCATGCTGGGGGGTGGCCTTGCTCCTGCTGCAACCATGGTGATGGTCACAGCACCCGGAGCCACGGCCCCAAACTGGCCTCCCCAAGCTAATATTTGCCTAAAGCAGCATTCAGGATCACCATGGATGAGCCCTCTCAGCTGTCCTAAAGCAAGCCAGGACACCTCTGCACCGAAACTGCAGAGGTCCCAACAGCAGCCATCTGCCAAGCTGTGCCTGTTCACATCAGGGGAGAACCTGGCCGTGGAAATAGGATTTTTTTTTTAATCCTGCACTTGAATAAAGCCTGTTTTGGAGGAGCAGCACAAATGCCCCCTCAGTGCCCTCCAACTCCCCCAGATCCAGGCCAAGAAGCTGGCTCAGCCCTCCCACAGCAGAGCTGAGAAAACCCCTCTGCCCCAGAGCCCCCACGTTTATTGAGGGGCAGACAGGGAGTGGGGGGCTCCTGGTTCACTCTGAGGGTCACAGCCTCAAACAAGCAGCACCAACTGGGGCAGAATGAGGCCTTTTCTCCTCCTTTTTGTCCAGGCAGGCTGCAGTGGCAGGGAAGGAGCTTTGAAGGCACGCGGTACCTGTGCGGAGCGGGGGGGTGTGAGCGTACAGAGCTATTAATTAAAATTGCTCAGTCAGATGCTATAGAGAGATTAGTTGTCACATTGTGTTAATGGCAAGCTTGGCAACGCCGCGAGAAGGGGCAGGACTGCCCGCCGTCCCCTCAGCTGTTCAAGTGCCACGTTTATACCCAGCCAGAATGACTAATTGGCAGGTTTTGTCCAACAGAAGCCCCCTTGTTATTGGGAAGAGATCAGTGCCTTAATGAAAGAGAGGGAGGAAGGGGACGTGTGGGTACAGAGAAGCTGCAGCCACCTCTGTGCAGAGGTCACCAGGGAGGCAGAGCTGCTGTCCTGTCCTTGTGGCACAGGGAGGCTGGAAAAGCCCAGAGCCAGAGAATGGCACAACACCGGGCTCTTCACCACCAAACCCACAGTCAGCCCCAGAGCTGGGTGCCTAGGAAGAGATGGAAATACCCTACTGGACCCTTCCAGCTCAGGGGTTCATTGCAGGGCAGGATTCCCAGCTCTGCACTTCATCCTCCTTCTCAGGTGGCAGATTCTCTGGTTTGTGTTCCCTGCCTCCTCTTTCTTGCTACAGGAACAAAGGGAGCACAGAAAAAGGCTTGAGGAAGCTCCCAAATGGCAGCTCCAGGAGAGCATCCTAGCTTTGGCTACTGGAGGACACTCAGTGCAGGCCAGGCAAGCACAGAGCCCACCCAGCCTTGCCTCAGGGCGTGGGATAGGAGACCCCTGCTCCCTATTCTAGCTGTAATTTCTAGATGTAATTTCTCCCCTTGTTTCCCACTGAGGTGGCCTTCCAAATTTCTATGCCCAAATTAACTCCTTTTTGACATGGAAAGAGCTCCTGATCTAGGCCCTCTGTCCCCACCAGCTGTGACAGAGACGTGCTGAGCTCTGTGCCAGGGCACAGTCTGTAGAAAATCTTTTGGTGAACACAGGCACCAGTGACACAGAAAAGCACAGGGCAGTTTGGTGTTAGCCCTGCAATCTCCAAAAGGATTGGTGGCAATTTTCAGCCCTCTGATGGACAACCATACCCTGAAGGAGGAAGAACCAGGGGAAAACGCTCCTCTCCCCATTTTACAGAAGGAAATTCAGATGTGGGGTCACAAAGCTCTACAGGTGTCCAGCATGCCCGGAGCCTGCATGATTTGTGCACCTGGAATCTTGTCCTGCTTGGTCTGACAAGGTGCCCCTTGGAAAGGTGATGGGTGTAAGACTGAGGTAACTGAGGCTGTGCCACCCACCCCAGGGACTTGTCTTGATATCCCCATCCAGGTGTTCTCCTGAGGTTTCCAAACTGATCAGCCTGTTTAGCCTAACCAACAGAGATCTCACAGGCCTGATTCTGCCTGGAATAACTGGTCCTTCCCCACCCCAAATTCAGCTTTATTGTGTGGATTCTGGGCACCAGGGAGCACCTGGGGATGCTGATGTAGAGCAGCAAGGCTTTTCTTCTCCCCCAGGCACTAGTTTGAGAAAATAGTTGAAGGCCATTGAAAATGAGCCTTGTATGAGGGGTATCAGCAAGTTTCCAAGCTGCCCTGCTGCCCCAAGGTGGAACCCTGCCATGGAGCAGGCAGGTGAACCCCCAGTGCTGCTGAACACCACCAAGCACATTCAGTGGCTGTGCAGTGGGGAGGTGACTCCTTCCCAAGGAGGGCTGGAGGGGCTGTCATCCCTCTGCCACCTCCAGTAGTCCCAGGCCAACAGCAACTTGCCCCAAGAGACTTGGGGGTGCCCAGAGTTCAGCAGGAGCCTCAGGTGGGAAGCAGTTTTTACTTGGACTGAGCTGCGTAGCCCTGGGACGGGATGGAAAGCTGTTCAGGCACGTTGTGTGCACAGCAAAGCTGGGATTTCTTCACAGCAGCTAGTCTAAAGCTAAGCTGGACGTGAATTGAACTTAAAGCCACGGCCAGTGGAGTCATTTCAGCCCAAATCCAAGCTCTGTGCTTCCATACCTGTTTGTGGCTGCCCAGCTGGGCTCCCTTAAGTCAGCTCAACCACATCCCCTCCAGCCATCAGACACCTCAGCTGTTCCACAGCCACTACTGCTGACCATGTCACAGCCCCCAGCTGTCTGTGGATGGAGGTGAGGCAGACAGCTCCTCCAGCCATCAGGCACCTCAGCTGTTCCACCTGCTGACCATGTCACAGCCCCCAGCTGTCTGTGGATGGAGGTGAGGCAGACAGCTCACCAGCAGCACCATTTGCTCCCAGGTTTGGGCTGGGGTGATGTGACAGCTGGACATGCAGAAATTCCCACAGCGCTGGTGTCGTTCACAGCTTCCAACAGCCTGTCCCTAAGCAGATTTTGGGATGTCACTGAATAATGCCTTTAAGCAGTCCTGAAAGTCTCCCCCTTGGTCCCAGGGTGTAGCTGGAGATGACCAATCAAGCTGGTGTGCCATTCCTTAGCACTGCTCCAATACAGAATGTCCATCCTCTCCATACAGTTCCCCCTGCTGATGGTTTCCTGTTGTTTTACTTTTCCAATTTTACCATTTCACAAGTCCTTACTAAGCAAATTTCTGCAAGCTCCTCATTGCCCATCAGGAGGGATAAGATGGGGTTGTGTCCTGAAGCCTTTGCTTCCTTTGCATCCCAGACTTCTGCAAACTTCTTCTTTTTTTTACTTAATCCTTTTTTTCCAAGATGTGACGCTGACCACAGTAGACCCAAGCAAGGAAAGCATTGCATTGCACTGAAAAAACCAAAACAGTGCTGCACCTAAACTTATCCTTTGTTCTCTGCTTTTGGCCACTCTGAGCCACTCACTGCCATCCCCCATGCAGCAGTTACCTGTCACAGAAGACACTTTGTTCATGTGTTTGAGGCCAAGTTCTAATCACTGAATGTAATAGGGCAAGATGAGTGATAGATTGACACAATTAATTTCCATGTTCTCACTAGCAACATTGATTTTAGGGCACTCAGTCTTCACAAGTCACTGAATGCAAGGGAAAACTTGGCTCTGATCTGCTCAGTAAAGGTCAAAAGGGTGCTCAGATCTTCCTCTGGGAGCTCAGCTGCTCAAATGCCCTTCAGGGTTTTGACATCTGCCCCCGCCGTGAAGCCAGGAATTGCCTCTGGCTGCGTTTGCCGAGGAAGGGCCCCCTGGAAGGTTGTGTGGACCCATCTGTGGACACTCACAGACTGTGGACACATCTGTGGTACTGCTTGGACACTCAAGGCTTCCCTCAGCCTGTCCATCCACAGAGCAGCAGCAGGGGCTGAGTTCCACTGGCTGTTGATCTTCTAAAGCCCATCTCCAGTGCCCAGTCCTTTTCCATCTCTCCTAACCAGGAGCTGATGTTGGCCAGCCCTGTGGTTTGTTCCTGCTGTGATGGCTCTTGCAGCTCTCAGCAGTGAAATGTCCACCTGTCCTTCCCATCCCAGCCCAGCTGGAAGGACACAGGTCCCCTGAGAGCAGTCATGAACAACCAGTCCATGTGGCTGAGAGAAGAGGGGGAGAGAGGTCCCATCAGGACTTTACACTGCTGGGAGACACAGAAATGAACCAGTCAGGAGTCTCTTCTAGCCCTGCTTGTGGCGACCCTGGTTGTGTCCTGGTCCATGATTTGGAGACTCCAGGGAAGGGTCTGGCCTGATTTTTCTCCTCACGGAGAACTCCACAGTACCATGAGCAGTGCTGTCGCCCTGTTCTTTTGAGTTCTTCTAAGCCTTCTGATGTTTACATTCTTGTAACGAACTTTGTCACACGCTTTTCTGTAAATAATTTTTGGTTTGCATTCTTTTATAGAAGAAGAGACATTTGATAAACTGTTGGTTTGTCCAGTGCCATTGGAGAGGTGGCACTGTCACCCTCCAATCCACTGTCACTTTTGAAAATCTATAAATGCTGGAGTCAGAAATTAAGCACCCTCTTTTTTGCCTTGGAAAAATCAAGTGTCTGTGTCTTTCTGTTCCATGTCCTGGAGTGCCACAGTGCTGTTAAAGTAGCCTATGAAGTGAGTGAGAGGGTGTTAAAGCAGCCTATGGAGCCTGGTTTCATGGCCCATTTTTGGGGAAAATTGAGTTCTTTAGCAGATTGTAACAAACAGAGAAGGAGATTACTTCCAAATCCAGCCTAGATCCTTCCTTGGAGCACCCAACACAAGGTCCTGTATAGTAGATATTTTTACCCCTGATGAAGGAGAGGAATGATGAGGAGGACTCTACTTTATCAGAAGGTTAATTAATTATTTTATTATATTATATTACACTATATTACATTACATAGAAACTGAATCTGCCCAGCATCCCACTGCACAGCATCTCGTGACTGTCAGCCGACAGTCCTGACACACACACACACACACTTGGTTGTGGTAGGCCAAGGAAACAAAGCACTCTTACTTTGGGTAAACAATTTTTATATTCCATTTTACTTTTGTACAAGCACAGGCGCAGCGAATGAGATAAGAACTGTTTCGATCATTCCCTGAGGTTCAGAGAATGTGAATCCCAGAAATATTCTTGGGAAGATTGCCTTGCTTTTGTGTGTGAGGAGAAATGGGGCGACAATCCTGGGCTCACCAAACTTCCCCGACTCCGTATTCCCCCAGAGCTTTCCCCATGCCCAGGCTGCCCCATCCTCTGCTCTGCCCCCCTCCTCCATGCCCTGTGGAACAAAGCCTGTCCTAAGAGAGCCAGCCTGGAGCAGGTGAGGGTGGCTCAAAGCAGCCGTGCTATGCGCGGCATCCCCGCGGCCCGGCCAGCCCGCGAGATTCACCTGTGCGGCCCAGACAGTGCAGAATTGTTTGGAGCAAAACACTGTGCAATCAAGTGGAGATAGCGGAGGCAATGGGGTCAGGCAGGCTGCCTGGGGCATCTTTCATCTCCAGCCTCGGGAGGTGGGGTGTAAAGTGCGTGCTGGCTGGGCCCAAGGTGGGCTCAAAGGCGGCCTTGTTCTGCCAGCTATCTGCCATCTCTCTGATGTCACACGTTTCATTTGGGCAGCTCACTTCAAAGGCCCCCTTCTCGTGCTCCCTCCCTCCCTTTCTCCCTTCTGCTTTGGATTTTGTTATTGGAGGGATAATAGCCCAGCTTTCCAAAAACGCGTATTGCTGTACAATTAAAGGGAAAAAAAAATCAAAGATTCTTAAAGAGCAGCTGCTCAAGTTAACCCAGTTCAAGCAGAGCATGGCTGGGACAATCACCAGGAAGCCAAAGTCCCTCATTCTCCTTCCCAGCTCCAAATCTAAACCTAACCTGGCTCCCCAGCACCCCAAACCCTCCTCCACTGACAAGAGGCTCCTCTTCATGTGCACATCCACCATCCATTTGGTGCAGCTCCCTTTGCATCCTGGCTCCTGCCAGCCACACGTGCAGCCCCTAGCAGAGGTCCAGTTTTGGCTAGAGTTCCTAACAAGCCCTGCTTGAGCCACATCAAACAGCACCTCAGCAGAGCTGTGGCATCAGGACATGCAGCATCCAGCTCCACAGCCCTTGCTGGGTGCCTTGAGGCACGTCCTGCAGGCGGGAGGCCAAAATTCCAGCCAGAATAGCAGCCACCATGTGCTGGCCATGCCAAGACAAGACATCTTGCTCAGCTGCAGCCTCTTGTTGAACAACTGTCTCTCTGCCAAGCCACACAAACTTGTCCAACGCTGCACAAGAGAAAGATGGCATTTCAAAGGGCTAATAAGGCTCTGGATGCAAACTGCCTACTGGGAAAATGTGCATCCCAGTAAATGAAGCCTAAAGAGCAGAACACATCCAGACACAGTCAAAGTAAGTACTAGGTGACTTCTGGTTTTTGAGTTTAGAGAGTTTGGCAAGGGCAATTTCAAGCTTTTTTCCCCCACTGCTGGAAGATATCCAGTATAGCCAATCTCTTCCTGCACACACCATGCTTCCAGAAGCTGGGGATTTAGTATCTGGGAGAAAAAAGCTGTGGGAAGAAAGGAGTGGTACCCAGCAGAGGCCCAGAGATCCTGGACAGAAGCTGTTTGAGCTGCACCACCTCAGCACACCCCTTCACCACATGGACATCTGGCAGCAGCTGTTCCTTGGCTCGCCTCCTCGCTGAGGCTGTCTCAGTTTTGGTGACAGCAGTGGGAAAAGGTGCAGCAACATTCACATAAAAAGATGAGAAATTCAATAGAGGGAAGAAGAAAATCACGTCAACTGCAGACCCATCAGCCTGCTGACCTGTACAAGGGTGCCTGGGCCTCAGGCCATAACTTTTGTAGATGAAGCCAAGCCTGCCTGAAGGGCAGCTGGCAGCTTGTCTCAGGGGTGCTCTGATCCTCAGCTGCCAGGCTGCAGCCCCTGAGGGTCCCCCAAATCTCCCTGGCTTCTGCTCACACCCCAACACCCTTCTCTGGACCAGCAGGAGCTGAGATGTGCTGCTGTTCCTCCTCTGCCTGGAGCTGCTGGGGCACCTCCAGCCCCACCCTGAGCATCTCCTTGCCCCACAAGGAGAGGGGATGCAGTTTGCATCCAGGAAGCCCCCACAAGGAGAGGGATGCAGTTTGCATCCAGGAAGTCCCCACGAGGAGAGGGGATGCAGTTTGCACCCAGGAAGCCCTTCTGAGGCCTTGGGGAACGTCGTGGCAGAAATCCCCCAGGGCCATTCCTTCATGCTGACAGCTGGGAGAGGGGCAGAGGTGCGCTGAATGCCGGCAGTGTAAGCAGCAGCCTTTGCTCCCCAAGCCGAGCATCCACAGGAGGATTTAAAGGACTCACAGAACTTACTGGCAGGTATTAAAAGTTCACTGGGGCTGTAATAGCAATCTGTCAGCCTGCTGCTAATCCGTCTTGACAGAAACTTTATAAGAAGCTGAAGCGTGTTAAAGAGTCCTGGAGTTTAGGCAGAGCAAGCACAAGGAGGGTGGTTTAAAGCAAAGGGTGTTTCCATGGACCTCTGACCAAAAGCCCATGGGCCAGCTCAGGATCTGACTCCTTAAATGTCTTCTCTGGAGGAGAAAAAGGAGAGGCAGCACCCAGAGCAGCTGAGGTGCTGTCCCACAGCAGCTGGGGCACAGGCACAATAGCGGCTCTGTGCACCCGGGGACAGCACACGGAGGGGAGCTCAGGGCCACCATCTGATGCACCTGCGCTCACCTCCGAGTCAAGAATGCAAGTAATTCCCATCTGCAAATCCTGGGAAACCCATTAGAGCTGAAACTGGATCCGCGTGGCCCACGAGGGAAGTTTGGCCGCGCATCGCCGCGGTTTCGGGGACGGTTGTGCCACCTGGGTGTGACAGAGCCCTCAGCCTGGGCTGGGCCGTGCAGGTGGCCTGTGGAGAGCTGTGTTTTGTGTCCTCCAGCCCGCAGATGTTAGCAGACAGGACAACCAGGTGCAGCTGATGCCTCAAGTTTGAGCTTTCATATTTTCCAGATTCTGTACTGCATTAGTTTATGACTCTGAAATTCCTATAAAGTGTTAGCAAGGTCTCTCCACAGCTAAGTCATACAAGCGAATCCTTTTCCAGCCCCAGAACCAAGGACACCGCTGCAGCTTCAGGCCCAAAAAGTGCAAACAACAGGGAATGGAGGAGGGCAGAGTGGGAGGGTGGGACTGCATCACCTGAGCTGTAACTGGACAATGAACCCCAGTATGGAAATGGACCAAAACTTATAAAAGTGAAAACTCGTGACCCAGGGTCCATTTTGGGTGTAGCCTCAGCCAGGCTCTTGTACTGCCCAAGGTGTATCCTTTGAAGGCCTTTAATAAACACCCACTTTATTCCTTTAGTAAATACCTTCCTTTTTGCCTTTATTCAGGGGGTGTCTCCTAGGACAGCCAGCCTGCTGCAGGGGTGTCACACCAGTTAGCCAGCAGTGCAAAGCACGCTGAAAGCACAGCTCAGAATAACAGGAGTGCACTGAAGGACAGCTCCCCATGGCTCTCCAGCAGAAAGGTGAGGCTGCCAGGTGCACTGTGGGTTTTATTAGGGACCAGCAGCTGAGATGCCATCTCCAGTGGGTTCCTGCACCAGCAGGACTGCAGACATTGCTGGGGCAGGTTTGTGTGTCTTGGCACTGCTCTTAATATTCCCTGCAGTAGGTTTGCTCTGGAGCAGATGGCAAAGTTTCATCACCATCTCTGTCTTTCACTGCTCTATTTCCCATGGATCTCCTAAGAGTTTTCCCTTGTAGCTGAGCGTCCTGCTCCCTCTCTGAGGCATCCCACACTCCAGCAGAACAGTTATTATTAGGATGGCTCAAGACTTGCTCACAGGGAGAGTTTTGCACGCTGTTAAACTCTCAGTGAGAGCCTCCAGAGGTTCTTTTCAGCCTCACATTCACTACAGCCTGCTGCTGAAAGAGGGATGCAGAGCAAGACCTTCAGCTAGAAAGAAAACTAAAGGACTTTTAGCACCCTGCCAAGACACAGACACCTGGATCAGGGGGAAATAAGTCCAATAAATAACAGCATACCCAGTAGAGAAGAGTGAGCAGTAGCAGTAACACATCTCCTGCACACTCCAGCACACCACATGCACTTGTGGGTCTCAAATCAGCTGAGCAAAACTCCTGGGGTTCCTGCAGCAGAGAAACCTGGTGGTCAGAAGGACTCAGCAGCAGCCCAGCTACTGGGAAGCCTGGTCTGCCATGCCTTTGTGAATTCCTCTGGTGGGCAGCCACAACCCCTTCCTCACACCTCACCTGCAGGTGTGACATGGTAGCGGTGCTTGCCAATGTAATTCCAGCAGGGAATTCCCAGTAAGGCATGTGGTCCCACTGAAAACTCCTCATGGAGCAGGAGGGAACTAGAGGACAGTTTCATAAATCTCTTCAGCATCCCTTTATGCAAGACCCAGAGAGACTTAACCCCCAAATTATTTTGGCAAAGAGCTGACAGCTGCAAAAGCCTCACCCGAGAAGAAAAGCAAGGTGGAAACATTTGCTGGGAAAGAAAAGAGAAACACCACTTGCCTTGCTGGGAATGCAAAGTGGGACCTGTAAATAGTAGCTTAAAAGACAATATGTGTACTTGGGTGAAAGTTTGAGTAAGATCATGACAGATGTCAGCAGCAAGATGCAGACCAGGTAATCTGCTTTAAATCCCTGAATGCTCAGGTGCTTCTTGTGGAAGTTTCTATTTTCTTCTATTTTCTTCTGTTTTCTTCTATTTTCTTCCATTCTTTTCTTCTATTTTCTGCTATTCTATTCTATTCTATTCTATTCTTCTATTCTATTCTATTCTATTCTATTCTTCTATTCTATTCTATTCTATTCTATTCTTCTATTCTATTCTATTCTATTCTATTCTTCTATTCTATTCTATTCTATTCTATTCTTCTATTCTATTCTATTCTATTCTATTCTATTTTCTTTCTAAGGTGCTTCTTACTAAGGAAGCACCTCAAAGCAATCACAGAGGAATACACAAGTTTGTCCCTTTTTTTTTTCCTTTTTTTTTTTCCAGGCCCCGCTCCCCTCAGCACGCTGTCATCATCTTCCCCAGGAGCAGAGCTGCTCCCAGGAAACCAGATCCCCCCGGGCACAAAGCTCCTACTGTGCTGGCCGCGATGCTATCGGGAGGGGCTGGCCGGGTGCACGCGGTCAGGCAGCACCTAAGCTCGGGTGGCCCAGCGTTTTGGGATGAAACAAGACCCCTCCTCCTCCTCCCCCAGCACACCACAGCCTTGAGGCCGTGGTGGGGAGGACTGAAAATGCAGCATCTCCTTTGCTTATTCGTATTTCAGGGGGAAGCTCCGGCCCTGGCTGACACAACTCTCCACCAGGTGCTTCTGTCAATCCCTTCAGCGCTGCCACAAACATTTGTGAGCTCCTCACGAGCTCCTGGCTGGAGGTGAGCTGGTCATATCAACAGCAGATTTTTGTTTCGAGGCAAGGAAAAAGCAAGCAAGTCAAGGAAACAGCTGTTAAACTGCAGGAATAATCAATTAGGAGGCAATTTCATCATTTTGAATAAGCTTGCTCATAATTAAAAGCCTCCTGAAGGAAGTGATTATGCTGTAATTGATGGGAACTGAAAAGCCCAGGAAAGAGGCAGAGCAGTGGTTTGTACAACCATTTCTGGGGCACAGGTCCCACCACTGCTGCCCAGCACACTGCAGTGTTTTTGAGGATGGCACCTGCCCTCAGGCTTCTTCATGGCCCCAGCTGCTTGCCGAAGACTCTCAGATGTTTTTCTCTGGATTCATTGCCCTTTCCCCATCTCACAGTCCCACGTGCCCAGCCTGACATGGGAATGCCACTGGCCAAACCCCAGCCACGCTGCTCCCCTTCCCTGCCACTGCTTGCACATGGCTGGCCAGGCTCAGCCAGCTGCTGCTGAGAATTGGCCCCGTTTCTTAAATCTGAGGATCCAAACGGGCTTTCAGGTGGTTCATGGTGCCTCTGCTTAGGCCTCCTAGTCAGCCATGGTGGGGCTTGCTGCTTTTGTCTTACAGGGAAGTGACCACCTCCTCTTCCCCAACCTCCCTGCTCCCAGCTAACATCCCTTTTTTATCTCTGTCCTGCCTGAGCTTCCCATCCTGTCTCCAGCTCTGACACCCCAGCCTTTGTTGAAAAAGCAGTTTTGGCCCCATGGGATTAGGCTCCATGTGCCCCAGCCCCCAGGTCTTCTGCTGGGATGTCACCGCTCCTTCCTCACCCCTCCGCCTACTCCAGGAGGAGACAGAGCAGCCAACAGTCAGTTATAGCTTCTGGCAGGCTCCAGCTAATCCTCTTGGAAGAGTTTCACCAGCCTCCTCTCCCCAGGCTCCTCAGGGGCTCTCCAGTTACTTCCCAAATACCTCCACGCACTCGGCTGCAGAGCCAAGCCCTCCAAGCCTGGGACAGCAGTGTGAGGTTGTCAGGACAACACCAGCAGCCACCCAAGGCACAGGTGTTACGCTGCATCTCCAGTTCCATGATCTCATGCTGCATTTTCCAGGCAGTCGCTGCCTCTTTGAGCAGGGCTGCTCACTGTTTCCCTTCTCCTCCTCGCTCTCTCGTGCACAGCCTCGGGGCTCTCCGTGCTCGCACATTATTCTGAGCTGGTGTTGAGCACAGACTTGTTTCCTCGCAGATGCTCTTGGGAATGTGCAGAAAAAGCCTAAAGGCTTGGTGGATACCTCCCTGCACAGCCCCTCCTCTCCCAGGCAGATACTATTGCATCTGCACTGCAAGGAGCAGAGGTGAGAGAGCCAGAGCTGCTGGGGGCCAGCCAGAGCTGAGATGCCAAAGCTCAGCTCTCCAGAGCACTGGTCTTGTCTGGGGGCTCTGAGAGTCCTAAATAACATTGGTTAGGAGCAACTGGATGGGGCTCTTCACCCCACTCGAAGCCACCAAACCAACAGGGCTGTAGGGCAGTGCCTTCTGGGGTTCACTAAGGGTTCCCCATCCCTTTACCACAGGGATTCACCTCCTGTGAATCCAGAGACCGTGATCCAGCCCAGCAGGCATCCCTCTGAATGAGCCCCCTGTTCTCGGGGTCATCACAGGAGAAATCTGATCCCTCCTCTGCAGCAGCAGCTCCCAGGGCCCGGGGCGGTGGGAATCTGCTGCTGCTCACCGAAAGTGCCGTGGGTATTTGATCACTCAGAGTGTTTTGACATGGTTTGCAGTTGGATACGCTCGTCCTCAGCCTGTGAACTTAGACCTGCCAATCAGGCAAGCACATGTCAGCCTCCACGCCGGTGTCTAGGAGGTCTGCAGCTAACAAGATAACCTTTTCATGGCCAACACAGTTGCCACTTAGAGGAATGGAGACAAGAATTTGGTCTGATCTCCAACAAGATAAGCAGCTGTTATTCACCTTTTTACACCCGAGGAGCTTCTAACCCTTTTCTTGCCTTTCCTTCGCAAGACTTCGCCATTTTATAAAGAGTCTTTTTGCTCCTTTTTCAAATAAATTTTCCATGCAGATGACCAGCAGTGGAAGAAAAAATGTAGCAAATGCAAGTAACAGCTCTGGACAGCTGGTGTTACCTGGGATCTTGCTCACAGACCTGCCATAAAGCCAAGGCACTGGTCCTCAGTGGTTTGAGCCCTATCGTGTGTCACAAGACAAGCGTTTTCTAATGATGGGTGACATTTAGTGCCCAGAAGAGTGTCAGTGTAGGTACCAAACATCTGGCAAATTATTTCACACTGGAAAGGTGACAGGAACAACAAAAGCTTTGGCATTTTCCAAAAAATAAAAAAATAATTTAAAAAAACCCAGAAAAACCCAAAAAACCCCAAAACAAAACAAAACAAAAAAACAAAAAACAAAAAAAAACCCCAAAAAAAAACAAACCACCAAACCAAACCAAACCAAACCCACCAAAAAAACCACCCCCGGAATTTGTCACCTCTCATACAGTTCCAGGAAAGGACCCTGCCTATGGGCTCCTTGGGATTTGGGCCCTCTCCACCTCTTGCATGCAGAGAGATGACCCATAGGTGTGGACACATGAGAAATTCTCCTGCAGGTTCTCCTCTCCTAGGACATGCCCACATCACACCAGAAAGCAGCCCCCAAACTCCCAGGGCAGCAAGAGGCTGCAGAGGTGGCCCTGACCCGGGCTTCCCACCTGGGTGTGTCCCCAGCATCTGTACCAGGATGTTTGCTGGGTTTGGGGGTTCCTCCTGCCCACAGCATCTGCACCAGGATGTTTGCTGGGTTTGGGGGTTCCTCCTGCCCACAGCCAGCTGAGGGAGCCAGCACAGCTCTGCTGTCTGCAGTTACATGCTGAGCCAGGCCACTCAGGGCAAGGCAGGGCTCCAGCCCTTCACTGGAGGTGATTTTCCTAGACAGCAAGGTCACATCCTTCCAGGAAGGTTGCTTGCTCCAGTTTCTATATCTGTGTACTACAAGTCTCCAACAAATACCTAAAAACACCACCAAGACTCAAATATCCAGCTGCAAACCCAGCCAGCACTGGCCAATGCCATTTTGATTTTCCTTCCAGGCTGCATCTGCCACGAGCTCCTGAGCTGTCCATTCACAAAGAGCAAGTTAATCAACATAATATCACTCAGAGCTGGCTGCCTATCAGTATCATCTAATCAGTGTCCTCAACTGACAAGTAATCTCTGACTTGATCTCTCCTTGGCCACTGAGCAGTGCCTGAACAGAAGCAGCTTTGTTTGGAGCCACTAGAGACACAAAGGTCAGCTCCCAACCCGTTCCTGGCATTGCCCTTGCCTTGGAGAGCAAGGTGGAACCTGTTTTCACCTCAGGCCTTGCTCTTTTCTTCCTGCCTTTGACAAGGAGGTATCACCTGTCCCATGGAGCCACTCCCCAGCTGAGAGTGGGCTCGGACATGGGGCACAGCATGGCAAAGCAGCCCCACAAAAGGACATCCCAGGGGGACAAAGCAAGGGACACCTGACAGCCCACCTAGCCTGTCACCTGCCATGCAATGACTCCACCACCTGCAGAAGATAAGGCCCAGCCAGTTTTGCTTTGGCAGGATCCATCCACACCCTGAAATAAGGAGCAGGAGGATATGAAATCCAGATGACAGGAGGACCCACATCTGCTACTCCATGGCAAGATTGCAAACTGGGCTCATGTTCGGCCTGTGTCAAGCACTTGGGCCAACTGACAGAGGAACAGGTTTAAAACCATGAATTCTCCTGATTTTGTTTGACAAAAATCTGCCCATGTCCATAATCCTGATCCTTTCCCAAAATGACATGCTCTATATAATAATTGTATACACAGAGACTGTTATTATAGGATGTCATTACATTTTTGCTAAATTTTAAAAGTAGGCAACCAGTCTGCATGACATGGGGGTTTTTATTTGGGGGAAGCAATTTAGCAAGTGTAAATTGGCAGCTGGGCTGATGAAAAACCAGACTGATGCACCTGAGCATTTTTTCAAACAGGAAACAGCTGTAGGTGGGGAAGACAAACCTTTTATCTTTAAAACATGAATAATAAACCCCCACAAATTTAAACATGAAGTTTTAAGACGTATCCAACTGAGAGGAATTTTTGAGCCAGTTTTAATAACCATTAAGGGAAAACTCTTTTTACATTGCAAGCCTGGGTGGTGTCAACCCAGCCACTGCATAGAGCTGATCCCACAAATCATGCTGGTTTCATGGGCCACAGCAGCTCCTCCACACCCCCTATAATCCAGATCTGCCCTCTTTTCACCAGCCAAGTATTTCTCCAAGACCACCAAGCCTGGTGTTAGAGAAACCTCAAGCTATAATTCCACCAACCTGTCCACCAACCCCTATCTCTGCTGCTGTCTTGAGACACAGCAAAACCTCAAACCAGCCCAGGCATCCAGGCTGTTCTTGGGCTGCTCTTTATTTCACAACTTAGGAAATAAAAATAACAAGTTTTCTTCTTACAGTCACGCCATTTTAGATTTTTTTTTTTTTTGCAGGTTGGAATTAGAAAACTTTTCCTAGCACAGGAGCTGTAGAACAGGAAGGACGATGGGCAGGAAGGAGCACACCTTGTTTTGAACAACTCAGAAAATGTGGATCCCCATTTGCTGGCATATTTCTGGAACCTCTCTGTGTCTGGGAGCTGTGGTAAGAGCAATTCCCTTTGGGAAACACCCACCCATAGCTCTAAGGCAGTCCTAACATGGAGCTGCTCATGGTCCTAACATGGAGGGCTGGGGCTCATGAACTGCTAGTCCAGGTGAGAGCTTGGTGAAGACCCCCAGCAAGCTCTCTCTGCCACCTTGGGTGGGGGTCAGAGACAGCTGTCTCACCTTCCAGACCCACCAATCTGTCTGTTGGCCACAGAGGACACTCCAGGGGCCAGTTTACTCCCAGACCACAGAATATGATGAGGCCCCAGCCCAGTTTGCTCAGAGAAGCTGCAGATGCTCCACCCCTGGAAGTGTTCAAGGCCAGGCTGGATGGGGCTTGGAGCAACCTGGGATGGTGGAAGGTGTGGCAACAGGCAGCGACACCTTCCACCATCCCAGGTTTTGATATCAAATATTCACAGAATCATAGACCCCATCACGGTGCGGACTTAAAAGACCATCCAGTTCCAACTGCCTGCCATGGGCAGGATTGTGTTTTCTCTCTCTGATGTTCATGGCAGGGGGTTGGAACTGGATGGTCTTTTAAGCCCACACTGTGATGGGGTCTATCATTCTGTGAATATTTGATATTTGATATCAAAAACTCACCAAGCAAAACCTTCTCACTCCACCCTACCCAAGACCTTGCTTCCTTCGGAGACACCTCAAACCCTTCCCTCTCCCAGTCAAGAGGACACAACCACGCAAGAAAACACCAGGCTTTTTCTTTTTTTTCTTTTTCTTTTTTTTTTTTCTTTAACAGAGAATTTTCTTTTTTTTGTCTTTTTTTAAATTTCATCTCGGTGCGTGATTTCTGACAGTGCTGTCAGCATCTCCCGCCGGGTCAGCCATCTCCAGACCCTGCTACATTCAGTGTCAGACCGGACGGCGGCGACCAGCCAGTGTTTTCAGCCTCACAGTCACTTGCACGTCTCTACGGGTTGTCGCTTACATCGCTTGTGAACAGCAGCACAAAAGGACACAACGCATGAAAACGAGAGTGGGGATGGGGTGAGGGCCACCTGAAGGCTCCACCCCAAGGAGAACTTCCCCCAGATTCCCGCAGGGAAAGGCAGGGCTGTCCCTCCTTTCCGCTTCCCCTGAGGGGTGGGGGCTTGGGCTGCAGCGTTTCCCAGTGCCAGGACACCAGCTCACACCGGCCTAGCACCCAGACTGGAGGATATGGGATGGGGTCGCTGGTGGAGGCAGGCTGGGACCTGCTGGGGAAGGGAAAGGGGATGTGGAGAAGCATGGCTGAGCCCCAATGGGCTGGGATGTCCACCAGCTCCAGCACGTCCACCCACGCTGACCTCCTGGACACGTCCAGCAGTGGGGACAGGAGCTGGCCACCACGCTGCCCACATCAGTCTGCTGGCAAAAAGCAGGTTTCTGGACCCAGCTCTGCTCTGTGTTTCAACGGCACCTCAAAATCAGTGGGGCAACCTGAGAACACGGAAAATAACCAACCCCAAAACCCAAACCTGTTGCCTGAAATGAACTGATGTTCCTTCCCCACCACTGGGCTTTTGCAACCTAAACATAACGTTTATAAAAAGTAAAATTATTTCCTCTTATAACTTAAGTGCATTGAGTATTTCCTTAAATATGGTTCACACTGAAAATAAAGTTACTTTTGCTGTACAGTAAATTTCTGATAGACTTAGAAATAAACTTTTTGTTGATACAATCTGGCAGGTGTGGCCGTGCAGTGCAGCACTCCCAGCCACACGGCTCTGCACGCACACACGCGCGTGCCCACACACACACACATCCACACACACAGCCCCATCCTCGGGGACAGGGACAATGCTAGGGGTTTCTAGCTCTCTATATTCACATGGGAACATCTATCTCAAAAGTCCCTATGTTTAAGCAGCAGGCACTCAAACTGGTTGAGGGAACAGAGTGGGGAAAAAACCAAACCCTGCAGCGACATTTTCCCCTCGTGTTTCCGCAGAGCGTTGTCAGCTTTTCAGATTTCAAAGCCCAGCTGATGCTGCAGGCTTTCCCCATGAAGATCAGCAGTTTGCTCTTTCTAAAGGTGGGATACAGCACTGGGATGCTCCTACAAGGATAATCCCCCTCTCCCTGCCGAAACGAGAAATTCGTGTCCCCGTCTGAAATTTGAAAATCCACCAGCCAGCTGCAAAAACCACTCCTGTCCCTAATCCTAGGCTCCTAAGAGAAACATGAAACTATGCAACCCATAACTTAACTCGCTCCTTGGGAATCCCAAGCTACAACATTATTTGACGGCATCCCAGCAGAGCTGCTGCCCTCCCTCCCAACCCCGGGAGCTCCGCGGCCCCTCCTGGGGGGACCACGCTGGGCTCAGGAGGTGAAGTAGGAGTTCTGCATGGAGTACAGGTGGTCGATGGGGTTTCCCACTCGTGCCTGGAGTGGCCCTGCATCTGCTGTGCCGAGGAAGCAGTCCCCCAGGTTGCTCAGTGAGGTATCGTCGCTGTCCAGGTCGTGGAAGAGGGGCTCGGCACCTTGGGAAGCAAGGAAGGGACAGGAGGGGTTCAGAGCCTGCTCCAGCACCTCCACAGTGCCTGGTGCCCCCAGATTTTGTAGGGATGCCTTAGGATTTTAGCTTTTGTGTTTTTCAAATCCGGTACTGCTTTAGTTGTAACTCTGAACTCCATACAGAGTGTCAGCTGCTGTCTTCACATTTTGGTCAAACAATTCCTTTGGGCCTGAAACTCAAGGACACCCCACAGCTTCAGACCCCAAAGAGTGTAAACAAAATAAAATTGGGGAGGAGCAAACTGCGGGTAAATGTCTTCATTACCTGAACCTGTAATTGGAGGATTAACCGCTGATATGTAAATGGACCAAACTTATAATTGTCTGAAAAACTCGTGACCATTGTCCATCTTGGGTGTAGCCCCTTGGGGAGGCTTTTGACTGCCTTAATGTACCTAAAGTCCCTCCAGTAAATATCTGCTGTTATTCTTTTAACTTTGTCTGGCCTCTGTTTTTAGTTAAGCCTGAAAAAGGCATTAGTAACACAAGGCTTCTGGGGATGAGGGGACCCCGCCACAACCCAGCATCTCTTCAAAGGAGAAGAGAGCATCCCCAGAGCCCTACCGTAGGGGTGCATGTGGTCTCCGGGCATCTGGGGCGGGGTGAGCCCCTGCCGGAAGGGGTCGGAGCCGTAGACACTCTGCTCCATGCCCAGCAGCTGCTGCGGCGGGGGCAGCGCCGTGTAGGGGTTCAGCATCCCCTCCAGCCCCGCGCCGCCGCCGCCGCCGTTCGACTGGGCTGCAAGATAACATCAAGATAAGATCAAGTCATTGGCTCATTTTTTTTGGGTGGCTGAGCTTTGCTGCGAAGCCTGGAGAGGGCTGGGAGATGGGGAAACCCGAATTGTGAGGGGGTACCTGAGCTCAGGCGCTGTGTGTTCTGCTGGTCCTGCTGCTGCTGCTGCTGCCTCCTGGCGAGCTTCTTCATCTGGAGAGAGGAAAGGGAAAAAAACAGAACGAAATCATCCCCTGGCCAAAGCCAGGAGGGAGGGAGCCCCGGCAATGGGTGCTGGCACCCCTGGCACCCACCTTTGCTCGCTGGTTCTGGAACCAGACCTGCACCACACGGACACTCAGCCCCGTCTCTGCCGCCAGTGTCTCCCGCACCTGGAGAGAAAAGCGACAGCGGCATCTCTCAGCCCACTCAGCATTCCAGGGGGACTTCAGGAAGGGTCAGATCAGCCAGGGCAAGGCCATGCTCAGCACCCAGGACATCCCCAAGAGCTGGGCGTGGGCTCTTCTCCCCGTACCTTCCTGCAGGGCTTGGAGGAGACCTCAAAGGACGCCTTGAACGCCCTCCGCTGCTGCGTGGTCAGGATGGTCCGTGGCCTCTTGGGCCGTTTGTGATCCTTCCCGTCCTCAGCGCCCTTCCCCGAGGCCTGGCCCAGCTTGCAGATGCTGTCCTCATCATCACTTTTGCCTAAGGATGAAAAAAAAGCAGGTCCTTTACAGAAAACAGGCGGCACACACCATCTCCAGCATGGTCAGAATAATCTGAGAGATTTAGAACAAGCTGGTGTTGGTGGGGATCCTGTTCTGAGTATGTGAGAAGCTGAGGTTTGGGAGTGGGGGAGAGCTACTGGCACTTGAAGTCTGTGACTGCTCAGCCAGCAGATGTGTTTTTGGGTTCTTCTTTTCCCCAACAGTCTGAGCAGCTGCAATGTGAAACCCTGGGACACCTGATTTTCCTTGACCAGAGCCAGATCTCTGCCTGCTTCACAGGAATCTCCAGCCAGGCCACAGCTGGGGACACGTCTGGACAGAGACAGACAGGTCACATCATCCAGCTGAGGGGCCAGCAGTTGTCAGGGACCACTGTGCCCCTGGGGGCAGGTGGAGACAGAGGTTGGGTCCCTCTTCCCAGGCAGACCAGGCTGGGGAGGTCAGGGGGATGGGTGAGCAGGGATGCTCAAAGAGGGCAACGTGTTAGAACCCCTCAAGAACCCCTCACAAACACCTCCTGACCTGCTCTACCATGGAGGACAACTCCCTTCAGAGCACAGACTTTTATTCATACATATAAGGGGCACCTTTCTGCCTGTTATTTCCTTCTTTCTGTGGAGTTTTAAATCTCCATGGACAGAAACCCAGGGTTTTTCAGCCTCCACCCCTCAGGTACTCACTGTGATGTGCTTCCCCGGGAAAGTGGACAGTGCCTCTTCCCAGCTCTCCTCACTTACTGCACCTCCCCTGCTGATGACCTTGCTTGCTCAGCCCACGTGGGAAGGGCTGTGATGCAGGTTTGACAGCACCTTCCCCCTGGCTAGCTATAAATCACTGACAGCCTTTTCCAGAAAGCTCCTCCAGTGTTCATCTGGGAAGGGCTAATGGAGCTGAGGTGCTGGCTGGATACGGATGCAGGCTCTGCAAGGCTGTGCTTGGCCCAAGTCCATCCCAGGGCTGCCGTGGCTCTGGGATGTACCAGGGAGTGTGAGCCTGGCTCTGGGTAATTCATGGGGAAAACAGGCCAGGTCAAACCCCACAGCAGGAAAGTTTCAATCCAACGCCAGCCCAGGTGGGAATGGGGAAAGGCGGGAGCAGATCTCCAGGGAGAGGGGAGGCAAAGATCCCAGAGGAGCAGCAAGAATGCTCTCAGGCACCAGTTACCTCTCCTCTCCACACTACTGGGCTCTCTCCTGGGCTCCAGCCAGGAAACCTTCCCTGTTAGTGGGCAGGGAGAGCTCTTGGTGCTGGCAGTCCCCAAAGAGCCAGGAGCTGGGTCTGGCCCTGGGAACCACAGCCTTGCTCTGCTCCAGCTCCCTTCCTACTCACAGCACCCCCATGACACTCCCACACCAACAGGAAGGACAGACTGATGTTTCCTTGCACGTCCCAGCTGAGGGATGCCACACTGGAGCAGGTGTAAGACCCCTGATGAGGGCAGGCCCAAGCTGTGGAGCCTCTGGTGGCTGATGGGGCTGAGCAGGAGCTGCTGCTGCTGCTTCCTTCCCAGTGCCAGGCCCCTGCTGGCTCTCCTGAATGCTGAAGGAGTTTAATTTTGGATGGAAAGGTAGCCCTTTTTACAAATCGTGGGAGAAGAAATGTCAACTGGTGCCTGAACCCGTCTGCACCCGAGCATGAGGTCAGCTCCCCACTCCCCTCCAGCCCAGGAGGAGCAGAGCCCAGCACGGCAGAGCCACAGGCTCATGGGCTCCATCAGGTCCATGATGCTCAAAACCCCCTCCAAGGGGGAAAACCCGCTCAGAGCAGCCTCTCCAAGCCCTCCCCCCGCCAACACCTGCTCCCCAAATCCCTCCCAGTGTCAAAGGGAAAGAAGGAAAAGTGAAGCCGGATTTGGCGGGTTATTACTTTTAATTAACTCTCCCTTTCAAGCCTTTCCCCACTGAGGAGGGGGGAGAAATTAATGAGTGTCTGGGGCTGCCCTGACGTCACCTGGGAAGGGGCCGGGGCGATGGATATTGTGGATATTGTGGATATTGTGCGGCGTGCCCCCGCTCCGACCCGCCGGGCCCACATCCCGCCGCCGGGGCCAGGACATTCCTCGCTCGGGAGGATTTAGGGAGAGCAGAAACGTTAGGACGTTTTTAATTGGAAAGCAGGGTCCTCTTTCAGAGGGGCTTGTTTACTTAGGCTGGGCGGCGGAGGCTCGGGGGAGGCAGTAATTGAAGCGAGGGTTTGGGAGATTACAGACAACATATGGCTCGCTTTTTATCTGCGCTTTCTCATAAAGTGGCCCTTGGTGTGCGGCGGCCGGGGGGAGGGAGGGAGAGAGCCTGGGGGGCTTCAAAGCAGCCGGGGAGGGACAGGGAAGAGGCTGGAGGAGCTCATCACATGCTGCTGGTGAGGGGCATCCCGAGAGGGGACAGCACCCTGCATCTCCTGGCACGGCACTGGGGGCAGGAGAAGCCAGCACGCACTGAGCATCCACCAGGGATGTGTACCTGGGCTGGTCCCTGCTGTGTCACTGTCCCCAGAGCCACGCAACACAGCTGGGAGCCAGCAGAAGCAGACAGGGATGGTGGTGGGGACAAGCTATGGGGTCTGTGGGGAGATGGCAAGGGCTGGGACCCCCCAGTCAGAGCCTGCCAGGCCATGTCAGGGGCTTTGGGTTAGGTTTCTCATCAGCCAAGGGGTTGCCTTGCCCTTTTGACTCCCACACTGGCCCTTCACATCCCTCAGGTCTCAGCTGGAGTTTCCACCAAAATAAGTTTTTCCCCTGGAGGTTTTTGCTAAGCTGAGGCTCTTGGTTTGGCCGGAGCTGCTGGCACTGGGGCTGGACCACAGGCTGATGAGTCGCTGGGGAGGAAAAGCTCCCCAACCTTTCCCCAAATGCCCTTTTTCCCCACTAGGAACAAACCCAAACCATTGTGGCTGAGCTGCTTTCTCTTCCGCGTGACATCTCCTCATTGGTTCCTATTTTAACTGAAAAGGGTTTGTATATCCCAAAGGAAAAAATAGTAATTCTTCAATCAGTTAAGGACTTTCCCAGGGCTAAGGGAAGAGGCAGTGCCAGTGGGCTGGATCCTCCTGCACTCCTGCCTCTTCAGTTCCTCCAGTGCAGGACCACCACTCACCAGCTCCCCCCAGCCACCTCCTCCCATGGACTCACTCTGATTTTTAAACACTGTTAATTGCAAGGAGGAAGGAGTTTTTTGGCCTGAGCAAGCAGGGTTGCAGGGCTCACACAGAACCCACACAGCCAGTGCTGCAAGACAGACGGGCTTTTGCTGCAGAGGAGCTCAATATTAAAGAGAAATACAGGCTTTGGGCAATTTTTGCTCCCTATCTATGAAAACCATCCCCATCCCTTCACAAATCTTTTCCCAGTTACAGCACTCCAGTGACAGAGAGCACCAGGCTTTGTTGTGTCCGTGTTTCACACCTTATCAACACACTCCTAATCTTGATTTTTACTTTTTTTTTATCCAGTGCTTTGCTCCAGCAGGGAAAAGACAGCCCCGTTTGCCCTCCCACCACAGCTGCTGGCAGTCTTTTCCAGAGCAGAGAATTTCAAAGGTAAATCCTTTCCCTCCACAAAGCACACTTTTCCCCAGTGAGGGATTTTAAGGGGAACTGAGAGACTGGTGAGGAGCAGGGCTCTGTGGGGATGGTGTTATCCTGAGGATTTTGGCTAGCTGATCATCAGATCATTTCCATCCTCCCAGTCCCCAGCACTGGGCTTTCTCACTAAACTTGTCTTCCTGGGAAACATTCAGGTTTAATTTGCATTGACTGCAGATAACATTTTTTAATGCTGGTCTGATGCTCTGAGCAACCTAATGTGACTGTGACACCCTGGCTGGAGCAGGATGCTGGCCCCCTGCCCACTTCCAGCCACAGGGCCACCTCTCCTGCGGCCCCCTCGGCTCTGCAGTGTCCCCACAGTGTCCCCATGATGGGTCAGCAGGCTGGTTCCGCCCATCAGCTGCCTCAGAAGCTGCTGGGGACACAAGGTTTGCAGACTCCCTGCTGCCAGCTCATGTATCAGCTTGTGCCTCAGTTTCCCCTTGTTATTAAAAGGGGTGACTATGGCAGAAGCAGCTCCCTTCTCGTTCTCAGCCTTTGCAGGGACAGGAACAGGGACAGGCAGGGACACTGAGGCACAGGGGAGGAACAAAGGTTTAGCCCAAGGTTTAGTCAGTGGCCAGCTCTCCCTGCCCCATCTGGGGAAGCTGCACACCCCTTGGGTGGCATGCTGGTGCTCTGCACAGGCCAGGAGCACAAACCCCTCCAGAAATGAGCCTTGTGAGGTGGGATGGTCACAGAGCATCCTCCAGCCCTGCAGCCCCTCACTGCTGAGCTCCCTGCTCAAGCCCTCACCACAGAGGAGCCTGGAGGATCTTACAGAGCTCATCCCCTCAGAAGTTCAGGGCAGCGAGCCCAAACCAAGACCCCCGAGGGGCTTGGGAGCGGGACCAGCCAGGGAGACGCCGGGCGCGGGCGGCCCCTTACCAGAATCTGACAGAGCCGGGCTCACCAAGCTCAGCAGCTCCCGCTCCTTCTCGTAGTCGCCCTTACAGAGGAGCTGCCCCTCCTTCAGCACGAACTCGTCGCCCTTCTGCAGGCGCCGCTCGCAGACGCAGCAGCAGAAGCAGTGCAGGTGGTAGACGCTCTTCTGGGCGCGCATCACCAGCTCGCTGGGCGCGATGGCCTCCAGGCAGCCCGCGCACTTCACCGCGAACAGCCTGCGGGACAAGCGAGAGGACAGCCTGCCGTGACACCCCGTGGGGCTGGGACAGGGCATGGGGGAGCCGGGGTGGGGAGATGGATCAGCACAGCGGCGCCGTGTCACCCCCTTGGAGCACTGAGGGGCTGGGGACAGCGGTGATGGCACTGCGCAGTGACAGGGGACGTGCTCTCGGTGCTGCACACTCATCCAGTGCCAGTGGGGTCAACTTTAGTTACTCAACGTCAGTGCTGCTTTTGGGTCAACTTCAGCAGTTTTGGGGCTTACCAGGTGCTTACCGTAAATGTGGTCAAGTGATGAAGAACCCAACACCCAGAAAATAAAAGTATCAAACCAAACAGCCCAGGAACCACCACCACAGGACAGCACCAGCTCCACACGAGTTCTGTCAAGCTTACCATATGTGTGGTCAAGTGATGAAGAACCCAACACGAGAAAATAAAAGTATCAAACCAAAGAGCCCAGGTACCACCACCACAGGACAGCACCAGCTCCACATGGGTTCTATAAAGCTTTCCATAGTCAACATCAGTGCTGTTTTTGGGCCAACTTTTCCAGTTTTGGGGCTCACCAAGTGCTTACCGTAAATGTGGTCAAGTGATGAAGAACCCAACACGAGAAAATAAAAGTATCAAACCAAAGAGCCCAGGTACCACCACCACAGGACAGCACCAGCTTCACAGGAGGTCTACCATGCTTTCCATACATGTGGTCAAGTGATGAAGAACCCAACAGCCAGAAAATAAAAGTATCAAACCCAACAGCCCAGCTACCACCACCACAGGACAGCACCAGCTCCACATGGGTTCTATAAAGCTTACCATACATGTGGTCAAGTGATGAAGAACCCAACAGCCAGAAAATAAAAGTATCAAACCCAACAGCCCAGCTACCACCACCACAGGACAGCACCAGCTCCACATGGGTTCTGTCAAGCTTTCCATAAATGTGGGAAGTGATGAAGAACCCAACACCCAGAAAACAAAGGTATCAAACCCAACAGCCCAGCTACCACCACCACAGGACAGCACCAGCTCCACATGGGTTCTGTCAAGCTTTCCATAAATGTGGGAAGTGATGAAGAACCCAACACCCAGAAAACAAAGGTATCAAACCAAACAGCCCAGCTATCACCACCACAGGACAGCACCAGCTCCACACCAGTTCCATCAAGCCAACTCCCCATTGTCACCTCCCTCCGGCTCATGCTGAGACCCAAGGAGATGCTGGAGGCAGCATTGGGGTCAGGGAGCTCATCTGTGTCTCTCCACGAGCACCAGCAGAAAGCATCCCCACCCTCCCTCACCCACAAACTACCCCATCCCTCTGGCCTGGGTCACCCCATCCCCACTTGCACAGGAATGGACACACAGGAATGTCTAATGTATCATAAAAATCAGGAATTTCATAATAAATATCATCACAGAAATCAGAAACACATCAGGAATGTCTAATATATCATAAAAATCAGGAACTTAATAATAAATATCACCGCATAAAAATCAGAAACACATCAGGAATGTCTAAAAATCAGGAATTTAATAATAAATAAAATATCACAGAAATCAGAAACACATCAGGAATGTCTGATATATCATAAAAATCTCCAGGACAGCAAATCTGGGGTTAAGGCCAGTGCCAGACTGAAGACTTGATGTGTCAAAAGGAAAAGGAAAAGCTCAGCTTGTTCCTTGACATTGATGTGACAGCGTTTGAGGCATCCCTAATTAAACTGTTCCCAGGTTTCAAGGCTCTGGCTCTAGACTTAAAAGCCAATAATAATAACAACAACAGCAATAACACTTTAGGTTGGAACAGAGCTTTTCTCTCTCCCAGTTTAAATGTCCTTACTGAGAATGAACAATGATTTACAGCTGGGGAAAACTGAGGTGAGAGGAGCAGAGGTGGCAGCATCAGTGTTGGCTTCAGAGGACTTGGGGGCACCTAGAATTAACCTTAGGGCCAGATATTTTCAGTAAATGGGATGACCAACAGAGATTTTTGAAGGTATCAAACCAGAACCTCTTTGCCACACTCAGATATTTGAGTTCTTGGCTCGGACATCACATAGAAAAAAACCCACTGTTTACCCAGTCTTGTCCGAAATATCTGTGGGAACTGGACATTATTATTCCCCTGTCTTGGTGACTTTGGCCCAGAAAGAGAAGTCAAAAGTCAGCACACATCCTGCAGAGGTTACCTCCGAGCTTTCAACTCCCCCTTTTTTTTTTAGCTATCACAAAACCCACATAGGAAATGTGCTGAATCAGCCCCGTTCTGACAAGCAGAGGACCAGATATATGCAAAACCCTCACAGGAAAACCATCAGAAAATAGGGATTGTTTGAAAACGTGCCTATTTCCTCCCAGGTTTTCCCCAAACAGTGTTGGCAAGCACAAGGGTCTGGTGCAACACTCTCCTCTTGCCAGCCAAATCCTGGGCAAGCTCAGCAAAACGTGGCATTCCCAAAGAAGTAGGAAAGGGGTGTTATAAAGCTTTTGTCATCACCACAGAAAGTGGGAAATCATCAAATAAAAAGGTTAGGGAGTTCAAATTGCCATTAGTAGCTTTTATTTTTCTACATTCAGCTTCAATTCCCCAGGTTTACCTACAGCTGCCTGTCCCTAAGGTGTACTTCCAACATCCTTGTGACTGCCCTGGGAAGAGGGGGCTGTGCATTCCCTTGAAAGCATCCCTTCTGAAGGGTCATTTTTTCTTGTTCCAGCTCAGACATACACTGGCTTGCATTAATATTTCTGTAGTCACTTCATCTTTAATTATGTCTCTTTTATGTCAAAGTGGAGGCTATTTGTATTCGTCTGGCAACACATTCCCATCCTGTTTAAATGATGTTTAAGCCCTACCTGTTGGGATTACCAACTGCTCTCAGTAATAAAATATTGATAAGATATTACATTACTGCCGTCTAATCTCCAGGAATAAATGTGCCCAAAATTTGTTTCCCAGGTACTTATTAGAGAGCCACAAACCTTTGCCAACCAGGCACAGCAGCACCACCCCAGCAGTGGATGTTTCCAAGCCCAAAGCGTGCTGCACAGCAGGAAGGTGTGAGATTTTGGTAAATGGCTGCCTGATATCAGAGACTTAAGCCATTCCTTGGTTGCTGAATAAATGACTTTATTTCCAAAGCAGCTCCCACTGAGGGAAGCCATTCAGTCCAGGTGTCTTTCACTGCCCAGTGCAGGACTCCCCCATCCCTGGGCAACGTGAGCTGCAGAGAAATCCTCATAAAACCTCCTCCACAGTATGAAACCTAAAAGAGCTCCTTACAAACACACAATAAACTGAGACCTCAGGCACTAAAAAGTCACAGGCATTAAAAACACAATCTGGCACAGTTAGTAATGGAGAGAGAGCAAAGGGTCTTGCTGGTGTTTCAACTCCCCTGAGATCAGCCTGGACCCTTGAGATCCAGACTCTAGCAATTAATTTAACATTTTAGCCTGAGTGAGACACACCAGCCTGGTTCCACAGAGGTTTTCCTCCATCTCTGGGACCTTCAGCTGCATGCCCAGTTCTCTCCTGCTTCATTTATAGCATTTTAGGGATGCTTTAATTCTCAGTAGGGGTTTCTTTTGCCCTCCATAAGCTGGGGTTCCAAAGTTAAGTCGGGCCTGACTGGCAGCACTGGGTTTGTTTAGCCAGGTGGGAAGCTGGCCAGGGATGCTTGGTGGAGAACCAGGCTGCCACCAGCAGCTCAGTAAACACCTCACTGAAGCACTGACAGTGACTATTTGCAAATAAAACCAACATGCTCAACTTTAGGAGGAACTGGAACAAAAAGATAGTGAAGTGAGCAATTTCTATCACCACACATAGCCTTTTGTGTCTGATCTCAAAAATATTCCTATTCTTGGGGGCTGTTTTGTTTTGTTTTGTTTTGTTTTGTTGTTTGGTGGTTTGTTGGGTTGTTTAAGTTTAGGTCTCTTTTGAAATGACAACCTGCAGTTTTGAAGCTGAAAGGGACTGGTGGTGCCTTTCAAGGAAAATCTTGTATTTGCATTGTATTCATCTGTATATCATTTTCATCCTGTTTTGAAGCAAAATATTTGGGCATTTCCAAAAGCGCAACATTTCTGGCAGCATTAGGCGTTTCCCCCAGGATGCAGCCCCACTTCTCCGTGCCATTCCTCCTTCCCAACAAAGCACCCCAGACCTCTCATCTGGAGTTTCCCATCCACGCGGCATCACCAAAACCTAAAAAATATGGCCAAAGCCACCTCTGGGATGCTGCACCCGCATGCCCTGCGATGGCTGGGGTGCAGCATGGGCAGCCCCGTTTCCCAGCAGAGCCAGCAGCTCCTCTTTCCCCCTTCCCGTGGAGGTGACAGGCTGAAAGGGGCCGTGATTGACGGGCGCTTCCCGGCTGCTGTCTGTCTGCGTGCCCCGCATGCAAACGCGGCCCCGCGGAGCCTCCCGAGGCGGGCACGCCGATATTAAATCCTGACGGACAAACCGCAATCGCCGAGCGTTGCGTTGGTGAGGCAGCTCTGCTTCCCTCCCTGCCTGCACCAGGGATGTGGTGAGAGGGGCAGGGGCAGCTCCTGAGCCAGCCCACAGGGGCAGCATCCACAGGGATGTTGGGTTTTCCAACACACCTGTGCACAGACCTGCCCCACTCACCCCACGTTGTGATCAACAAATTCGCAGCACCCAGGATTCCAACAAATCACAGATCCTGATTTGTTGGAATCCTGGGTGCTGAGAATTTAAAATTTTCTCTGCTGAAGGGCACAGACCCACAAGAAAATACTAAACTGGCACTGACCAACCTGTCAGGAGGTACTGGGAGCTCCAGCCTGGCCACTCAGAGCCATCTCCAGATGATGAATCCCACCAAGGCCACGATCCTGGTGTGGGGATGAGCCCAGAGCCATGCACAGCCCAAGGGGGGCAGGAGGAGGCTGGCAGTGAGTGCCAGCAATGAGCCAAAGGGAGTGAGGACACCAGATTGAGTTATCTTGGCACATGGTCATCTTCTCACCCACTGCCACTCGCTGCAAGGGGGGACATCAGCACCGGGTCCTCGAGAGGCCGGCAGTGGAAAAATGCCACTTTGCTGTCAACCCTGCACCCGTGGCTTGGGAATGAGCAACTGCCCTGCTGCTGCTGGGCTCACGTCACCCTGTCCCTGCTCCGACCCTCACAGAGCCACAGGAGGGGGCAGAGGGCATGGACCACGGCCAGTCAGGAAGGGGATGGTGACAGTGAGGGCATCCCCCAGCTGCAGCCATGGGGCACCCTGTGGATCCTTGGCCCTGGCAGGAGGGGTGCTGGCACCATGGCAGCGACTCAGAAAGAGCTGAGTCCATCTCAGTGCTGTGGAGAGCAGGCTGGCACATACTGGGCATGGGGAGCACAATCCAGAGGGCAACTCCACACCAAGGATCACCTCCAAACCCACACTGTGTCTCCAGGCTTCCAAGCTGATGGAGGAAAGCTCCCGCAGCCACCCTCACTTCCCTCCCTGTGCACCCCAAGCTCTCTGGTGGGACAGAGCAGGGATGTTTTCCCCGGGGCTCTTCTCCTGACCCTTCCCCGTCTCCCAGCTCCCTCCCCCCCGAGGCGGACAAGTGTTCGCTTTACTGCCTGGCAACGGGGCCGGGGCTAAGCTTGCTAAAATATGAGTGTTTTTTGGCTGGAGTACCAGAAGGCTGCAGTCCTACAGAGAGAAAAAAATTGAGCACTCCATGCCATGGCTCCAGAAAGGGGGAGAATTAGGTTTCACACCGAGCAGGCTGGACCATGGCATTCTTTAGTTAATGCTTAACAAACGCCCAAACAAAAGCAGCCAACTTCGCTGCATGTTTGTAAAATGTATTCTCAGCAGATTCAGGTTTATTGGAGAATTCGCTCGCTCTGCAGCAAGTGGCGTTTTCCTTTTTTTTTTCCTCTTCTTTAATTTCCCTTCTCTTCCCTCCCCCCCAGGCTCAAGCCCTTCTCATTCCTGCTGCCTGAATGCATCTTCCAACACTTTGAGGGGACATGGCAACCGAGCTGAAACGGGCTTATTTCACCCCAGGGGCTGATGCGAGCTCGCCCCATGGCCCTGGGGTGCAAGCTCTCCCCGGGGTTCAGCTGAGCTGCTGCTGCCAACAGGGAACAGGGAGCCCAAAAAGCCCAGATTTGTCCTCTGGCAGATTCACCCCTGGTGAATCACTGATTCCCCTGGCTGGTGGCTGTGTGCTCCGAGAGGCCAGGAGAGCGAGGAAAAGAGGAGAAGCCTGAGAGTCCTATTTTTGGCCTTTTTTTCACCTAACCCAGCTCTCTCAGGGTCCTAACCCAGTGGTTCTACCCCATCCAGCATCCCACTGTGCCATGCATTCTCAGAGAGCCCATCATGGCAGAAGATGCCAAACAGCACAGCTTGCTCTCAAAGGCAGAGCCAGTACTGGGGATGGACGAGGTGCAGAGGAGAGGGCAGCCCCATCCACGGACCCAGAGGCTTTGAAGAGGTTAAATTATGGGGTCTGTGCATTAGTGTTCTACTGGAGCATCCCTGAAGGAGCTGCTCTGATGCAAGCACCGGTCCCATGAGCAGGTCCCATGTTCCCCCCAGAGGACACCGGTGATGAGGGACATGCTGGGGAGCTGTGGCAGAGAGGAAAGGGGGGCAGCAGAGGAGAGGGGGTTGATGCTGGGCTGTTCAACCCTCCTTCTGCTACATGGGCACCATCCAAGCTTTCCCAGGAAAGGGCACCTTTGCCCCTGACTCCTGGATGGGGTCCAAAAGTGGTCACTTAACACCTCCCGGACCCTCCAGAGACCACAGCAGGGGCACTGCTGCTACAGTGATGGGGTTAAGTAAACAGACAAACGAAGCCTTCCCAGTGAGCAGCCACTGCCAAAACACACCAGCAGCCCTCCCCGTGTCCAAGTAAAAGGTGGAGCAAGTGCACATCTTCCAAGGCTGTTCTGTGTTGCTCTATTTCTGATCAAGGGCACACTAATAAGACTTTCACCAACAAGGTCCTACAGCAGCCAGGAGCCTGATAAAAAATCCTCTGCTCAATGGCAGGAACGGCCAGAAAGTGATCTCCTGAGCAAGGCCAGAAGGCCAAGACCAAGAAGCTGATTTTCCTCCCCATTTCCCTAAAGACCCATTTTTTTTGTGTCCCCCCACCCTCAACAACAGCATGTAGCATCAGACAGGGACTTGGTCCCATCCCAGCACTGACGAGGAAGCACCAGGTTTTAGAGGCACAGGTAGGAGGGGGAGAGGCACACACAACACCACGTCCAGGCCCAAATGCCATCCCAGTGAAGCCAACCCAAGGATCAATCCCATCCAGCCCACAGCCCAGCCGTCCTGCATCCAAGCGATGCATCTCCCACCAAGCTGAATTTTGAGCAGCGACCCCCCTCATCCCTCCCCATGCCCCCAAGAAAACAAGGATAATTGAAAAACCACAATATCACTAGTCAAATTTAATATTGAGAGTGAGTGAGCGGGAGCCAGAGGTCAGAATTAATTACACCCCACCATATTTCAGCACGCTGCCGCAGCTCTGTGTCCTTTCCTTGGGGAGCAGTGCTTCCACAGAGAGGTCGACAGACATTATTAGAAAGGACTGATTTAAACGTACCCCCAGGAGCTTTTCAGCTTGTCTCTTCAGAGCCTTTGTTTGTACTGAGATTAATGGAGAGGCAAATGATGGAAAAGCAAAGTCACCAGGAGCAGGAGGATGTGCCATTGCTGCCGCCACCACCCCAATTTGGCTGGCTTTGTGAGCGGGGCAGGAATAACCAGGAGAGAAGGAAACGCTGTTCATGTCATTCATTTTGTGGATAAAAATGTGAAGATCTCAAAAACTGTTCTTTTTTTTGTTTGTTTTCCAAGAAAAAGATATCCTGGCTGAAACCTCCTGAAGGTTGGCTTTCTTACCCCCTTGGGGATTTTACACACACACTGGTTTTTTGACATGCTGTACCACCGTGGGGGAAGGAGTTATTTTCATTCTGCTCCAGATTAATGTACTCCTCTTGCAAGTCATTATATTTGTTTCTGATTTTTTTTTTAAACCTCCTGTGATGGAAAATGAATACAGACACAAACCAAAATTAAACCTTTCTATTTTCCATTCAGATTTTCAAATGGAGAGTTATACAAAACAAACAAACAAAAAAAAACAACAACAAAGGAAAGATAGAGCATTCCGATCAAACAGAAATCTCATTCCTTGGGCACAGCCAATTCTTTACTGGTTCCAGCCCTGAACAACATGATCCACATGCAAGTGAGCCATGCTCCAAGCAGAAGAAATGAGAAGATTTCCAGTCCTTTCCAGCCCCAACTCCCTTGTGATGCCACAAATTCACCTCCACCTTGTACCAACAGGTTCAAAAAGGGATCAGGCAAATCCAGGGGACTGAGTTCAACACCTGCCTGGACCCACAAGTCCAACCTCACCTTTAGGACCCCCCAAATCCCAAATCCCCCAGGGCTCCCCGGCCTTGCGAGGCTTTCCTGGAGCATCCCCACTGAGGCCAGTGCGGGTGCACCGGGTCCAGCCGGGAGCCTCGACTGCTCCCGAGTCTCCTAGGCTACAATCAAGGCTTGCCTTTCCCTTTATTAAACAGAAACCCCACGTTCCCCCCAAGGGCTCTGGGAGCATCCAGGGATGGGGCTGCGGGAGCTGCCGTTTCCCAGGCGTTTGACATTCACCAGGGGTGTTTGCGCCGACGTGCCGACGCGGCAAATTCTCATTAGGAGGCGGCCAATATCCTGTGGAGCTTCCCGGCGCTCCGGTGGCCATAAAAATCGCTCGGCTGTATAAAAGCCAAACAGAGTAAACTCACTTGGACACAGGGAGCAGCTGCTTCGGAGCAGCTCGGCAAACAGAGATCGGCGAGAGCGCACCGGGCGCTGCCGGCAGGGAGATAGCGCTCTCCCGCCCCGCTTATTTCTTGCCTTATCTTTTATTTCCCTCACCCTCGCGCAGGGTTTTGCATAAATATCATCTGCGTGTGTTGTCAAGTTGTTGGGATGGGGTTCAGGGTTTGTTGGGTTGGGTTTTTTCCTCCCCTCAGCAGCATCTCCACAATGGGAAGCAGCTGCTGCGGCTAACGGGCTGCTCCGGAGCAAAAGCTGCGCTCGCATGGAGATATCTCAGAAGAATCATCCTTCATACATAGCTCCGTGCACTAGAGAGCACTATAACATGTGTTTCCATGAAGTTTGTTAACTACTCGGCTAAACAAGCGTGCTGGAAATGCCAGAGGAATATGCTCTGGAATGAGTGGAAATACTCGTCTGAAAAGACATTAAATTTAAGCCATCTTTTTTTCCCCCCCGCCTTCCTAGCTCTGCTGAGCTCATGTTGCTGCTCTCTCCTGGTGTGCTCTCAGGATGGGGTTTTGGGAGAAACAAATGTTTGGGGTGTGTTTTTCAGCCTCGTGGCACTTGAGACAGGGATGAGATAACAGATGATGGTTCCATGCCATCAGTAGTCTGTGGATGCAGAGGCAGAGCCAGTCCAGCAGCTCATCCTCTGTGATCCCTCCAAGAGACCTGATCCCAAAATGACATCTCACATGTGGAAAATCAGAGCTCTGCCTTTCGTGGGCCTGAGCATCAGCTTCTGGGAGGTACAGAGCATCCTAGAGGGGCTCAGTCCTACAATAAGAGCAATAAAACCTTGGAAAAATTTGACTATTAAGAGTTCAAAATTTCCTTGAGCTTCTCTAGAGCTTTTTTCTCTTCAGTCTGAGGAAGTTCACGTTTTTAGCCACTGCTCTCTTGAAAATTCAGTAATCCACCAATGCAAATCCAAACCTCTTTTTCATTTCTGTGTAGTGAATGCATTTCAAGGTGATTCCAGTATCCCCCTGAAAAGGCTCTAACTCATGCCAGTAAATGACACGACACCTCAGATCCTGACACCTATCAGAAGGGTCCATATCCATCACTGGGGGAAGATGTTCCAATGCTCCAAAGGCTCCAAAGTGGCCTGAAGATGCTCAGCAATGGAGCTGGTTAAGAGCTTCCCCATAAAATTATTTTCCTTTGTTCTACTTGCTCTATTTTATACTTGCTCTGTTTATTTTATTTTTATACACATATATATGTATGAAAATATATACATATATATATGTGTGTACATATACATGTACACATATATGTGTGCATGAGGTATTTTTTTCTGAAAAATCTTAGCTTTACACAGAGATTTTTAAATTCAGCCATGAGCCTAAGTTCAAGTCACACTGCAGGGCTGTGCCCAGGGATGCTGAGCCATCTGGCAAAGAGGGACTCGGGTGCTTTGCTCCATCCAGCCAAAGCCCTGGCTGGATGCCATCTCACCACTCCTGACCTAAAATATTTTTCTGAAGCTTTTTGATCTAAAAAAACATGTATTTTCTCTTTTTTTTCCCCCTTAACAATTTGGATTTTCACACCAAGGAGTGCAGAGGCACCAGAATGTCCTTCCAGGCAGGAACTATTGATGCCCTTTCCCACATATCCCACAGCACCCACAGCCCTCCCAGTGTGTTCTCATCACCAGAGAAGGCTGAGCAGGGACATGGCAGCAAAGAGCAGAGACCCCTACAAGAGGAGCCAAGGGTGCTGGGACACCCCTGTCCCCTGTGCCACCACTGGGTTAATGCCACAGTCATAGCTGCAGGGGCAGTGCCCAGCTTGCCAGGCTACCTGAGACAGGTCCCAGCGCTGTCAAGGCAGCAGGATGAGCTTTTGATGAATTGGATGGCAAAAGCAAACATGCTTTCTCTAGGAAACGGGTTCCTGCCACTCGTCTGCTCAGGGTTATCTCAGCATCGGGGGCAGCAGCCCTTCCCAGCAGCCTCCCTCGGCCGTGGAGGCAGGATATTACTTTGTTGCTTATTCATTTTATTGCTTCTCCTTTCTAAATATTTGCTTGGCAGGGGAAGGATTCCCTTTACACCGTATCTGTTCTTACAGGTCAATTGAATTTCTGGCGCTCTCAATCCCTCTTTCCCTCCAATTGCATTTGCAAAACAAATATTGATTGTACCAATTAGCTGCGAACCCCTCGCAGAAGATATCCCAACACCTTCATTCAGGAGGAGGCTCTCCCAGCCAGTGGATGTGCCACTGGGATGGGAGCCCACTACCAGAGGGGCAATGCCACAAATTCCACCCCCAGCAGCCAGAAATGTGTCCAGGCAGGAGGATGGACCTGACCAACTGACAGGTTCTTGCCAAGTCACATCCTTTAAATGAAAACAATTAAAATTAAAGGTTTTTCAAAACGTCTTTAGGGTTTGCCTGTGCAAAGGTGCTGGGCTTTTCTAAGCTGCCTCACCAAAAGCAACAGACACATCCAACCCAAGCACCCAAGCACACTTCATCACACTGGTTTCACTGCTCTGGGTTTCATCTGAGACTTCCTTCAAAGGTTTTGTGAAAATCTACAACTGCCTCAGAGAGAAAGGAAAGACACCTCGGTGGATAAAACAGCCTTAAAAACTTGCTGGGTTTTGCTTTGATGAAGCCTAAACAAACGTGAAGAGAACAAATGAGATGACTGGATTGTACAGCCACAGCAGGGATCCTCCACCCTCACACTCAGAGCCACCAGCCTTTGGTGACTCCCATCTTCTGCCAGCTGCCACAGGGACAGGGATGGCAATGCCAGCCCCGGTGTCCCTCCAGCAGGAGCTGTGACACAGCCCCACAGCTCCCAGCCCACCGGTGGCCACTTGCAAAGCCTTCAGAGCACACTGCTAAATGTGTCCTGCCTGTGTCAAAAGTCACAGCCCAAGGCAAAGGCACAGGGGGTGATGGATGAGCTGATGGATGAGCCAAGGAGGTGGGACATGGATCAGCAGGACAGGGGCTCTGCTGCAGCAGAGCAAGAGGCACTCTGGGCACAGCACTGGTCCATCCCAGTGAGCATTCCCAGGCTGCCAGGGATGCCCAGCTCTGAAAAAGCCTCTTTTCCCAGGTGCCACCCTCAAAACAATGCTGCAAATCCCAGAAAGCAGGGAGAGCTCACATTCCCTTCCACATCCCCTGCAGCCCAGACTGCCCAGCCAGCCCTGGAGTGCAGGACTGGCCCAGCATCAGGGAGAAATGCTTTCTCCCCCCAAAACAGGGATACTTTTTTCTCCCCATTTCTCTGAATCACAGCTTCACAGGTTCCCACTGAAGCTCTGGGGTAAAATGAGACAAGAAGACAGAGCAGGGCCTCCCCATACCAGGCCAGGGCACCCGGCCTGGTACCCATGGGGGGTCAGGTCACCCCAGCAGGCTGGGCTGAGGCCAGGACAGAGCTGTGGATGTACAAGATGCTGACACACAAATGTGAGCCAGCCCCATCTGATGACAGCATGCACACATCCAGCAACCCGGGGTGGAGGGTGGGAAGCAGATCCTGGTTAGAGAAAGGAGGGACCAGCCACAAACCACTCATGCTCCTCTGCAGTTTGGACAAGCATGAGGCTGTTTGGCTCCATGTTTTGGGGCCAGGCCCACATCTCTGGTTTAAAGCAGCTGAACTGAGCCCAAAGTTTCACTGAGTCAGCCTGCCTGGAGCTGGTTCTGCCACCAGGCTGTTTCATCCCAACATGAAGCCAATGTTCCCCTTTGTGGCTACAAGGAACTCGGGGCCAGAGAGAGGAAGCAGCCCCGAGGGCTGCCAGCCCCCAGCATTTCACCTGAAATGGGTGACAGTGGGTGCTGGAGGCCCTATGCCCCCATCTTTTTGCACTTTTCCCCTGATACCACCTCCCATTTTAAACTGATCTCCATGGGTTGCGCCAGGAATGGGAGCTCTCAGGCTGGCAAGTCCCACCAGCTTGGAAACGACAACACAGAGGCAAAAAGCTTGGTATTTACCCTCAATCCATGTCAAATGACACGATGGGCAAACCAAGGTCAGGAGCAGTAATTTGTTTTGCCAGCCTGTCTCCCGGACAGAGCAGAGGCAGCCTGAATCCCCCTCCCTCGCATTAAGCAACACGTGTGCCCCACTCCCTGCTGGTGGCATCCCTCAGAAGACGTCACCATGCCACCTCCCAGCCCTGCTGAACCCTCTAAAGGTCAGCACCAAAGGCATGTCCACCACATATGGTTATTAGTTCTCCGTGGGTCCATCCATCCCTCCACTACAGCTGGGTGAACAATTCACAGCGCATAAATTTATCTAGCAGATCTCAGCCCACGTGCTGTTTGCTAACAGTCTGTAGAAAGGCTATATTTTATCCCTTTGGGTTTCTTGGCCAGCACTCAAGCTCCTGACCCTGATTTATTCGCAATGGGTCAAGAGCCACATTTCATCTCCGCAGGCCACGTCTGCACAGAGCTATTCGGAGCACGTGGCTCCACGTCCCACAGCAGCGCCAGGACACCTCGGCACAAGGCAGCCCCAGCTCCCTGCAGCACCTCCCCGAGGTAACCAGGGGGTTTTTGTGTTCAAAAATAGGCTCTGCGGGGGCAAACCTCGCCTGCCGAGGACAGCGGGGCCGGAACAGGCGGCACCTCTCGTGCGCACGAAGGCGGTGAGAGCTCCAGATGCCGGCCGGGCTGGCTCCCCGCCTGTCCTCGTCCCTTCTCCCCATCTCCTGGCCTACCTCTCTGCCTATTTATAGGCATGGGAGACCTTTGCACAGCGCCCCAGCAGCCAGAGGGTTGAGTGTATAGGCGGGATGGCAAATGCCAGCCTTCGACTTTCCAAAATCCTTTCCCTTCTGCCTCCCAAGGGAGCTGCCAGGCAGAGCCAGCCATGGCCCTGCCTCTGAGACAAAACCTTGGGGCCAGCTAGGAAGTGTCTCTCAGAGCTGCACCATCACCAGCGTGGCCCTGGGGGGTTTATAAAGCACCTTGGGCTGGGTCTCAGCGAATCTTTGATAGGGGAGAAATCTCACTCACACACATGAGCATTCCTCTGTGAAAACAAACCAAAAGGTGATGGGAGAGGCACAGAGGAATCCACAGGATCCAGGGAAAAACAGTGAAGCATCAGGGTTAGTACTGCGAAGGATCGGGGGAGCATCAGCCCTATCTGACATCTTCATTGGCAATTGCAATTAGGGACTAATTACCATGTTAATAACATTCGTAGAAGATAATAAACTAGAGAGGATGGAAAGGAGCAAAGCAATCTGAAGGGGACCCTGGAGAGATTAAAAAAAAAATAACAAAGGAAATTCAACTTGGAAAATTGCAGCTTCTGCAGTTCAGGGAAAAAACATCCGGAGCAGATGCTGCGGGAGGAGGAGGAGGAGGAAGGCGGGAGCAGGGAGGCAGAAAGAGGCTCGGTGTGTGAGCACAAGGGAAGGCAGCCCCCTGCTTCCCTGTGAGCCAGGCCCTGGGGTGGGAGGAGAGCAGCTTGCATGGCTTCACCAGGCACTGGGAGAAGGAGCAGCACCTCACGGTGGCAGAGCATCCTGCTGGGGTGGGCTTTTCTTGGAGGAAAAAATAATACAAAAAATATTATCCCAAGCAGAACTACTGAATGAAACTTGGCTTTACCTGGAGCTGTTTCCCCTCACACACACTGCACAGACACCTCCCCTCCTGGCTCCCAGGGGGATTGGTCACACATGGGAGGGTGAGAGGTGGCAGAGCTGTCACCTTTCCCCTGGGTGGGCAAGCCCAGGGGACAGCAGTCCCATGCTACAAAAGGAGAGCCCACACACCCCAGCTGGACATGGAAGCAATTCCTCTCCTCCTCTACAGAGCTCACAGTGCCTCCAGCTCTCAGTGCTCAGCCTCTCTGGACCAACATGATGTGCCACATGTCCCTGCTCCCTGCCAGGCTGAAGCCCCCCTGATCCCTTCTGTCCCAAAAACTCCCAGATCTGCTGGTGAAAACTGCCCCATGACTGTCTGATGGGACATGGGTGGACCCTGAGGGTGGCACACCTTGGTGATTCCAGTCCTGGCTACACTTAATAGTGAAATAATAGAACTGTTTTCTTGTACCAAAATCCTGTAATTACTCAAATGGAGCATTTACAAAATGAGGTAAGCAGAGGGCCTTTCTTACAGGGATCCTCACAGACCTGCACCTCCTGGCACAAACCACGTGGGAGCAAAACCAGGCAGGGTGCAAGCACCCACAGTCAGCAGGGTGCTGGGGAGGGAGGGTGGCAGCCTCTCTCACTGCCCTGGGTGTCCTAGGAGACACAAAGTACACGGCATGAAGCACTCCTCCAGCAACAATCTCCACAATTCCCATGGCAGGAGGGACTTTGCCCATCCCCGAGATGCACAGGGAGCTCAGACAGGCTCTCCTGACCTTTGCAGCTCTGCTGCACCAACAGCTCCTCGTGCCAAACAAAAAGCAGCAGCCAGCAGGACTGCAGGAAAGGGCTGGGCCCATTAAAACCCCCTTCATCCTGAGACACAGCTGCTCCTCTGCCTCTCAGCTGGAGCCCTGCACCTCCAAACTCCCCAGCTGGACATCCCTGGGAGTGCCTGTCTCCTCTCCCAGTGCCTGATAATCCAGGCAGACCAACCAGGACCTGAGTCACTGTCACTTGTCCCCACTGCCTGGTGACAAGGAAGGTCACACCAGCCGTGTCACGGCGTCTCCTCCAACAGCTGCTGTCACCCCGGATGTCTGAGCACTCCTGCCCTCCCCTGGAGCATTTGGAGGGTTTAAAAGTACAACCAGTTCAAAGGAAAGCCCAAATTCTAACCCCCAGGACCAGTGCTTCAGCATGCAAAACTCTGGGCTGTGCAGCTGCCCCACACTGGGAAGGGGCAAGAGTTTTATTGCCCAAAGGGGAACTGAAGTGGTTCCTGATGCTTGAGTACTTGGAGGCAGGCAGGGAGGAGGGGAGAAGCTTTTCCATGATTTGTGGGCTGTTCTCAGGCTGACCCTGCTGCCAGGTCTTGGGCAATTTGATGACTTTTGTTGCAAACTGGAAGAACAGGAGACATATGTGAAGGAGGAAACTTGCATTCCTCTCGCCTAAGAAATCCCTTCTCACTTTCCCCCAAATCACACATACACCCAATCCCAGCCTCTCTGGGCTGGCTTGGACACCAGCTCCCCTCCCACACCCAGATGACCTACTCATCCAGAAATGGCCAGGGCCTGAGGCTGGGGCGTTATCCTCTCCTCCTTCCCTTCCCATGTCCTGCCTGCACAGCCCTGCTGACAGCCAGGGCAGGCAGGGGAACCCTCCACCTTCCACTGCTGAGCCAAGCAATGGAAAACACCAGAAAAACACAGCCTGTCCCAGCAGCATCATGCAAAGGGAACCCCAGGCCCCCAAAATTCACCCCACCCCTCTAGAAGCTGCATGCCAAGCACCTCCACACCTCCTCCTCCAGAGATGTCTCCAGTGGCCTGCAAACATGGATGTTGTATTTCTCTGTCCCTGTTCCCAGAAAAAAAATCCACACCTGGCACTCCCTGCCTCTAGGAATGGTGATCCCCCAAGCCAGGCAGGGCTGTGACTCCCTGGGTGGTTGGACACAGTGATGGGACACACCAGGCCTTGATTTCTTGCCTTGATTTCTACAGCACCTCCCCTCCCCAGGCGACTCCTCTGTGCCTGGAAGTCTTCAGTGGGATGCAGAGGTGGGAGAGGACTCACACCAAGCTGAGCACAGCAGTGACATGACCACCTCAGGCCACAGGGCCCAAAGCCAGCCTCAGTCCCTGTGGAAGCCGGCAGGGAAGGAAGGCACCAGGAGGAAAACCACCCGAGCAGGGACAGAGCCCAAATCAAAGCCACTCTGAGCCCTGGGGTAGGGAGCCAGCTGCTGACAGATCCTCCCTGTGATTTCCACAGTGTTGCCTCTGAAGCCTAATGAACACCTTGGTGGGCTGATGCCTCCTGGGGTGGCAGTGTCAAGAGTGCCAGCACGGACAGGTCCCTCCAAACCACCTCCTGAGAGGGGGAAAAGAAGGGACTGCTTTCAAAACAAGGTAATTCCCACCTCTAACTAGGTATCACAGAGAACATCTACGCTTTGGAGGCTGATTAAAAGCTGCCTCCAAAAGAAAACCCAGACAGTCCCCAGGGCCCTGCCGTCCTGGGGAGCTTCTCAGTGGTGAAAAGGTGAAGCTGGGACCTCACAGGAGAGCTGTGGGGAAAGCCCAGCAGAGCTGGGTTAAGCAAGACCCTGCAATCCGGCCACGGGGTGTTTGCCTCTGCAATCTTGGCTTTGCAGCAGGTTCCCAGGTCCATTTAACACAGCAAGACAGAAAATTGGACACCAAGGCCTGCTCAGAGCAGGGAGAGCCACCCTGCTCCAAGCCCATCTTGCCGGGGCCTCCTGAATTTCCTTTCCCCCCTTTTAAATGGAGAATAAAGACAAAGCCCAAGCTCAGACCTGGATCAAACACAACCTCACACGTGCTCAAGAAGGAAGACCAGTACTGGAAGTGGAGCAGGGTCCTCTCACACAGACTTTTCCATCCCCACTTCCACACCCAGCTGAAGACGGGGCTTCCCGGCTGGGGTGGGACTCTTCTGGGTAAGACCAGAAAAAGCTCCGGGGTGGATCCCACCATTTCCTATTCCAGGAAGGCCAGAAGCCCTTTGAACTCTGTCCTTCTGCTGGAGAGAGTGAAGTGCAAAACCACACACCCCAGTGCTGATTTAGACTCACACCTTCCCCGGTGTCACTGACCTGTCTGTGTGCCAGGCAATTCCACAACTGAGGGACAAGTGGGATGGGATCTGCTACAGCAACGTTCACAGCAGACAAATATCAGCCACTAGATTTGGTCTTTCAAGCCCCAGTGCCTTGCCCCAGGCAGCCAGCAAGACTATTATTAGGACTGGAGGCAGCCTGGCCTCTGACTGCTTTCCCTGCAAGCGCTGCCCCACGGAAGGATGTGTAATTCCCACCACGGCACCCTCATTGCATAGATATTGGATTTGGGAAATACTTTTTTTTTTTTTTTTTTTTTTGCTGCAGGCGAAACAGCTCCTTTCCCACACCTGCCCTTTCAAATGAGAGCGGTTTAGCACTGTTTGCAGAGCTAAAAAAAAAACAAAACCCAAACCATCGGCATCCCTAAAGCTGGCCCGGCCCCATCCCTCCAGTGTGGGGCTGAGGAAGAGCAAGGCAGAGGAGGCAGCAAGGAAATGAAAGGAGTTGCTGGAGGGGGGAGGCAGCAAACAGCCCCATGTGCCAGCAGCTCCCTGAGAAACAGCTCAGCAGCCCCATCCCCGAGCTGGGGAGCTGGCAAGGAGGGGCTGGGGGCCCTCCAGAAATCTGCAAACAGCCCCAGGACAGCTCAAGGCAGGAGAGATGCATTATACACCAGACAGGCACAATCTCCCTTGCTCTAACAGGTAAATATCTTTGTGAAGCATCCCCCTGAGCTGGGCTGAGCTCAGCAGAGGCACAGGACCACCCAAGACACTCCCACAAAAGGCTGCAAGGCACCCCAGTGCTGCTGCAGTGGGTGCTGGCAGACTTAGGCATCCTCGACCCAGGACCACCAGCCCCATCCCGGGCTGCTCCTCCAGGAACCCCTGTGACTTTACAACACACCTTTGCACCTAACAGGACCCCATTTTTCTCCCCAGTGTCACGTGTGAAACCAACCCTCCGATAATCTCATTTTCCAGGTTGTAAACTCACTCATCAGTGGCTGAGGACACGTGGGGGCCTCCCCTCATCACATTGCTCTGATGAGCTCAAGGCCCTCGATGGGGAATCGTGCCCGGTTTCTGCAAACTATGATCTAACCTAATTCCCTCCATCCCATTACTTCAGAATTTACAACACACAGCCTCCCCTGAAAATGGTTTCTGGTAAATTCTTTGAAAGCTCTTCTGGTCCTCACATCATCGTCAGGGTCAGCCAGGCATTAATGGCAAAGCATTTACGTGCCAGGTAACTCGTTCCCCTGCAAGAGGGTTTGCTTATGCTTTTTAAATTCAGGAAGCAATTAATAGTTGCCACAAAAGCAACCAGTGCTTGTCTTGGGCGAGGGCCATAAAGGCCTGACTTGCCCTGGGGAATTCTGATGCCTCCATCTCAGCAGGCACCTTCCAGGAGCGTGGTGGTTGTAGAGGTAAATCCTTAATGGTGGATACCTGATGCTGGGAAATCTTCATGCTCCCTCTGAGCTGAACAGCTGTGACTCCAGCTTCCTGAGCCAGCTCGAGGGGACCATTTCAGGGAACAGCACTGCCAGCATCAAAGTCAATCAAACAAGAGACCCGAGCATCTCCTGGCTTCTTCCTCTCTATGCAAGGACTTCATTGAACCCCCTAACTTTGGGACTTGCATTTTCAAAAGCCAAAAGGTCACAGGAAATGCTGTGGATGAAGCCAGGATCCCAGCAGAACCCATGGATCTGATAGAAAGGTGGAAAACTTTGGTCCCTGGAGCTCAACATCCTCTGCTCACACCAAAATCCCAGTCCCTGGAGCCCAACAAAGTCTATTCACACCAAGAAAAACTGCTCCCCAGAGCCCAGCAAGCTCTGATCACACTGAAAACCCAGTCCCTGCAGCCCAGCATCTTCCACTTACACAAAAACCCTGCTCCCCAGATCCCAGCAAGCTCCACTTACAAACAGAAAACCCCCAAACTCTGCTCCCCAGAGGCCAGCATGTTCCACTGACACCAAAACCCCATCCCTCGAGATCAGCATCCTCCACTCACTGAACAACTGCAACACCTGGAAAGCAGAGGCAGAGGCATGCACAGCACAGAGCTTCCTCCCTCCTGACCAGCACAGATGTCTCTCAGGGACAGAAGATCCACTCCCACTAAAAACATCAGCCGGCTGTGGAGATCCCCAGCTTTTAGGAGACATCCCTTTCCATGCTGGCCCCCTCGCAGCCATCAGAAAACAATGATTTCCAGGCTCACCTCTCTGCTCTAGACTTCAACCAGCTGCAGACAGGCCCGTGCATATCCTCTTCCTAATCCTTCATGCACAATCCCTAGACAGTCCCTGGCTTTTATTATTTTCTGGCAGGAGAGAGCACCACGTTAACCCCCGTGTGCAGGCTGCAGCCTGAGCATCTCTCAGCACATCCCAGCTTGGGTCCAAATTATAAATGAAACGTTTGTGTAACAAGAGAACTGGTGGGGGACAATTGCCTATTAATATTTGAAACCTTTAATTCTTATTTAACAGTCTGTCCTAACATTCCCTTCTAATTCCTTGATACAATGATGGGCCTCAAACATTTATTTATTGATAAAGACCGTGGGAGGCTCTTCCCATTGGGACAGATGTGCCTTTCCTGCAGGAAAAGCCATGGGGCAGAGCAGGCAGGAGCATCACTGATTATTCATCATGACACAGACCCTGCACTCCTCACCTCTGCCAGAGCCTTCTCTACTCAGCAGTTCCCTCAGCTGCAGGGATACAAGATAAATTCCTTACTGGGAAAGGTTTTAGAGCAAGGTGAATGAGGGAATGTTGTCTGTAAGTATCCTGGAAGGTCCTGTCCTTGGCATGATGCTGCAGAACTCTCAGGGAGCAGAGCTGCACCTGCCCAAGTTCTGGCTGAGGGCAGTGGTTTGTGGCTGTGGGGACAGCGTGCTGGGGGCACACGAGTTAGTTATGGGCAGGGTTTGTATCCCAGGAGCACATCCTGCAAGGAGACATCCTGAGATGTGGTCTGCAGCCTCTGCAGATGGGAGAAAACAGCCCAAGCTCTCAAGGTGCTGGAGGCTTTGCCCCAGAAGAGAGCAGAGCCTGGTGAGAGGCACAGAAACCAGCAAGGGCTGCAGCCTCTCCAGATGGGGGAAACAGCCTCCAGCTCCAAGCCTGAGCTCCAGAGGGGACAGAGGCTTTGCCCCAGGAGGGAGCTGAGCCCAGCAGAGGCCCAGGAGGCAGGAAGGGCTGCAGCCAGGAGCTGCCCCTGTGGCCCCAAGCTCAGCCCTGACCTTGAAGCGCAGGGCGGCATCGGATGACCCGTTACAAAACACGGCGGGCTCTGCTCAGAGGTTACACACTGCAGGACAAATTTAACACCCCACAGCCTTCCCAATCCCACTGGAAGAATTCCTGGCAGGGGCTCAGTAATCGCCCACCACTGTAAGAGGCCGAGTGCCACTGCATTTGTTTAGCTCCAGACACACGAGGAGGACCTTGCTCCTTCCTCCTGGAGGGAGAGATGCTTCAGCTGATGGAGGACACCAGGCAAGATGGTGAAACTCCCAGGAGCAGGTGGGCCTTGAAGCAGAGAGGAAGGGCAATGTGGAAAAGATGCTTTCACTTGTTCCAGAAACGTATTTAAGAGCTGCAATTAAAAATTTACATTGAAGCCAGCCTGACTGCGCAGCTCTCCCCATGAAGTGATCCTTGGGGTGAATGATGAGAGCATCCTCACTCAGAAGAACAAGCAGATGGAATGAAAGCACCCTCAAAGAATGCCCAGTCCAATACCAGGGGACTTCCTGGCCCAGCCATGAGAAGGAGAGGCTCAAGAGGAGGAGAACCTGTCCCTGCTGCCATTCTCCCAGCCCCACACGGGCTGTCCCAGAGCTGCTTTTGGAGGTGGAGCACATGGATGCTGCTCCAAAGCAGGGCTGGGAAAGATGCAGGCCAGGCAGGGTGAGAGAGCCTCTCCCAGCAGCAGATCTGGTCACAGCTCAGCAGCAAGCCAGACCCTGCCACTCCCTCCTCCTCCTCCTCTCCTTCCCTGTCCTTTCGGCCCCAGCCCCGCTCTGCTGGAGCAGCAAGAGTCAGCCCTGCCGATGCTGCTGAAGGGCCCCGAGCCAGCCCCGCTGTAACCTCAGGATAAAAACATCAGCTCGGGAACACAGCAACGGGAAAAACACACAGGCAGCCACGTGTGAGCACTGGGGGACTCCTGAACCAGGGGAGCTCCCACTGGAGCACCGAGGTTTGCAGCAATGAGCAATTTCGGCTCCTGACTCCAGGGGAAGAGGGATCCTGGGTTTGGTGTTTCCTTCCAGCTCTCAAGAACACAAAACCAGGAGCTGCTGCTGCTATCTGAGTTTGGCCTCAGCCCCACACCCAGTGCCCACCCCTGTCCTGGCCAGGTGAGGATGCTCAGGTGGGGCTCTGGGTGCCCCCAGCATCTGATGATGAGAAGAGCCCAGGTTGGAAGCACCAGCATGGGGGCAATGCAGCAAAGATAAGATGACAGAAAATGTCGTTGGGCCAGTGGCTATTTTTATCTGCAAGGACCAACATTCAATACTCTCCTATCTCCCACAAAATGTCACTTGAGCTCCAGCAGAAAGTTTACACCACTTGCAGACAAGGGCTGAAACCCGAGCACGTAATCCCTGCTCCAGTCAAAAGTTTTAGTGGGATTCATAGCGTCTGGACAGGGGAAGCTGAGAAAAAAACCCAAAAACCCCTTCCCCTGAGAAATGGTGGCTGGGGCAGCAGGGAGACAGGACAGGCAGGTCCCCTCCTGGCACCATGTGTTCCCCTGCAGAGTCACCTGCCATATCTGCAGGGCACAGGGGATTTTGTGAAGCCTTGTGGCCTCCTCACCAGCTCAACCAGAATTTAAGTCCCCTAAAAGGGTCTTCAGCAGAAGAGGGAACAAGGAAAGCAAGGCATTCACCACCCCACTCTCTGAACACCACAGCCTCAAGGGAGATGAAGGGCTGGGAGGAGTGGGGTGAGTCAGGCAAGCCCACGGGGGGGTTTGCAGAGGGTCCTCGCTAAGATATCATCACCCTTCTTGGCAATTCCCCACTCTGAGCAAGCATCTCTAATTACTTCAAACACTCCCCCCTCTCCTCTCCCACCTCCTTCCCTCTCACCCCAAAGGCCAGACGTGCCTGGGGTATAAGGAAAGGAGGCTTCCCTCACTTAATAAAGCCAAGGTAGAGCAATGCTGTTATTAAGAGCAGCCTGCCCACGGCAGGAATATTGCAGCAGCAATCCCAGGGGAGCACCCCAGCACTGCCCTGACAGCAGAGCCAATAAGGCAGCCCCAGCACTGCCCTGTGATATTGCAGGGAGTGCAAACACCAGGGGATCCTCCAGATCCCCCCTTGCATCACAAGCAGGGCTCAGTATTAGGGGAGAATGGATACCTGGTCAGGAATGGAATAGCTGGGATTTGGGACAGCACCATCCAGAGGGCCCTTCCAAGAGGGGCAAAAGAGCAGGGGTAAAAAGAGCTGCAGGCATGGTAAAACATGGAGCAGCACAGAGGTGCTTAGAAAATTAGGGTACCATGCTAAAGGCTTCATGGAAGCTCACAAGATTTTCCCAGGGATAAAAGGCACAAGCTCATGTGTGTCTTGGAGCTGTCCCCAGGAGGTTTTTTTCACATCCCTCTCTCTGTTTTTTTTTTAAATTAAAAAGTGTGCAAAGCATTCAGGATGGAGGTAGAGGCAAGGAGAGGAGCCAGCAGAGGACAGGGCTGGGTGAACCCTGCTGGGCTCCGCAGCCCCTGGAAATGCTGCAGGATGCTGAGGAAAGGATGGCCATGGCTTCCCAGAGGGACACACGGCACCTTGGAGGAATCAAATAATAGACACTGACAAGGAAAACCCGCTCCACCAGCCCCAGAAATCTTCTCTTACAGCAAGGAGTGGGGTAAGAAACCCTGGGGAATACACTGGAGAGGCAAAACTCACATTCCTGAGATGGCCAAGAAGTGATCACATCTATCTCCCTCCACCTCCAATTCTTAAGATCCATTTCTGAAGCATCACCAGCCAAGAAACTTTGGTTGATTGGACGTGGTTAAAGCGAAAAACGCACGCAGAAAATCTTATAGCTGAAACTTAAACAGTCTCCACAAACATCTTGCATATTTTCAAGGACACTAAGGAAATTCACATTTTTCCCCCCGTATTTTAGACTTAAAAAATGCCTCAAGGGAAAAAGTTATTTAGAACTACTTAGGAAATACAAAGGATAAAAAAGCCTGTAATTATTTCTCTGCCAAGGGCTTGTCAGTTTGAAAATCCCCGCTCTTGAACCACTAATCCTCATGGAGAAAAAAATGCAGCTTCGGCAAGATGCGTCGTTGGTTGACTTTTGCTGCACTTTTCTGGCACGAGGGAACTAAAGGGAAAGGCACAGATTTGGGTGTTGTTTCATCAGCACCTCTCACCCACAATGTGCCTGATACACGTCCTTGGCTGACGAAGGTGACCTGCAAAGCATCACCCCAAAATGAGGATGCTCTGCCTGAGAATGGTGCTCTGCAGGCATCAGGCTGGGGAGGGAAGGATCACGGCTCATGCTTGGAGACAGAAGTGCCAAAACAGGCAAAAATAAATCAGTTCAAGGTGGGGGTATACTTACTTTAAAAGCCAAGGATTCAGGGAGTTCCTGGGATGTTTTGTTATGTGGTTGGAAATAGCATAAAGACATTATTGGCAGGGAAACTGCACTTCCTCTGGAGGATGGGGATGGGCCATCCCAGCAGAGCTGGGATTTGGGCCTCTGCTTTAGCAGCCAGATTCATCACTTCACGTCCTCCTGCATCAGTGCCTTTGAATCTGGCTGGCCATGGAGAAACAAAACAATGCCATGGAACTTGCTGTGTCCCACACACCAGCATCCCAACAACCCTCCCCAGGCTGGAGCATCTCCCACAGAGGCTGGCTGAGCCACCCAGGTCCTGCTGCATGCCAGCACCACCTGGGTTTGGGGCTGCACAGGGCATCTGGCACAGCAGGGGCCAGAAAAACTTTGTCCCTGTCGTTGACAGCTTTTCCACTGCCAAGGATAAACATCTCACACAGAGCTACACTCACCACACAGGGCCCTCCACCCACCCTCACCCATCTCTGATCTCTTCCTTCGTTACTTTCTCCTAATCCATCTCCACAACAGCTTCTCCCATCAACGCGGGGTTTAATGTCCTTGAGGTAATGCATGCAGGAAGCCTCTCCTCCTTTCTGCTTAACCCTCCTCCCCAGATCCAGAGCTGAAACAAGCTCAGACTCAAGAGCCTGACCTACAAGGCTTTAAGCTTCATTAAACTTTTACACCAGTCCACTGAGGTTGCTCCCTCAGCCTCTCATAATTACGGGTGCAGAGGAAGGAGCAGCACCCACCTGAGCAGGCATCAAGAAGTTTCAGACACTTAATGATTTCCTAACCAAGCTCCCACACCCACAGCACCATTTAAAAGGATCTGCTGGACACCACTCCTGTGAGCTGCTGGGCAGAGGAGATGCCAGGACAGAAACCACTCAGGATTTCAGCTCCCCATCACCAACCCAGCTGGTCACCCCTCTGGCATGGGTGAAACTCCAGGCACAAAAGCCTGAGCCATCCCAGCACTCCAGAGTCCACAAACACCCAATCCAAGTGGCTGGGTTCAAGGACACCGTTCAGAGCAACATCTTATTCTCCCTGCAGCCAAAACCTGGAGTTCAGCATTTCCGTGGGGCAGTTCAGACCTTGGCTTGGCTGAATCCTGTGTGAGCCTCTTCCTCACCTTCAGCCCTTGCAGGAACCTACAGAACGTGGGGAAAGGAGGCTGTCATCCCCTCCTCAGCACCCAGCACAGGGCTGGGGTCCTACATAGCCAGCAGCAGAGCACAGCTGGCATTCCCTCCTCTCCTGCTGACATTCCAAGAGCAGAAACTGAAAAGATGCCCAGAAAAGTGCCCAGAAGCAGGCTGGAGGGCAGTTCCCACCCAGGCACAACACACAACTCACACAACTCACTTCTGGGGTTGTTCCTCAACAAATGCCCACCTCCACTAGCAGCACCCATGAATTTATTCATCTCAATCACCCCTGTGGAGGCCACTGCAAACGTGTGACATTGCCCTCTTCCCATTCAGGCAAATCACTGCAGGGGTTAATAACCCTTTTCATAGCTAAGATGCCGTTTTCCAGAATTAAAGGCTTAGCAGGGCCAGCGAATTCCAAGCAGAAATTTTGCCAAAAAAAGCATCCCTATGATTTTACAATGGCAGGGGTTGGAGGCAAGAAATGACAACACTGACTCTTTCACACAAAAAAATCTACTGCAGCTGAAAACTGCCTTCAGGTCCCTTAACCTGTTTCTCTCTCCTTTCCAAATTTTTCCAGCCAAAAGCTTCCCTGAGCTTTCAGCAGCAAAGAGAAAATTCCCACCATCCTCTTCCTGCTCAGCCACCTTGGGCGATGATATGCAGTGAAAAATCAACTTCTAGCATGGCCCCACTGGCCCCAGGCAGGAAGGAAGGAGTCCTTGGACACACAGGCTCCAGGTCCATCCAAGGATCTCTGAAGCACAACATCAGAGGAGAGGATGCACCTCCCAAAGAGATCAATTGCATCCAAACAATGGATTCTCCAGGAATCGCCCTCGCCTCTTATGCTTTTAAGACCCCACTTTGCTCCCTTACAGGGCAGGGAACCTTGCCCAGAGGGATTTCAGGGGCTCTCCACCCCACTGGGATGGTGGCTGTCATTCCAGAGGAACGGGGAGGGGGATTTAGCACGGCGGGGGCGGGGGGCAACGGGCCGGGGAGCGATGGTCCCGTGAAAAGGGATTTGTTCCGCTGTCAAGGACGGCGCTAGGAAAAGAAACCCACGAGGGAAGGAGAGGGGTGGGGAGCAGAGAGAGACAATGTAGGGACAGCAGGGACATGGAGACAGCTCGGGAGGATCAACGCTGAGCCCTGTGCTCACAAAGCACAAGGGCTGGCTGAGGAAGCACCTTCCAGCATCCTCTGCCCTCCCAGGCGCTGGCCCCGAGGGAGAGCAGGATGTCTCCGTGCAGGGACAGCCACTCATCCACAGCCACAGAGCCACGGGGATCCTACAATGCTGCTGCCTGCTGGGATACAGAGGAGAGGGGCTCTCCTAGTGATTTGTGCCTTCTCCTGTCAATCTGTACCTTAATCATGCCAATCTGTGCCTGGGAGGAGCTGCGACACAAACTCTGGCTCACCTTTGGTAGCCCAAGGTGGAAAACACAAAGAGGAGTGTGACATGAAAATCAGGCAGACCTGGAGAGACACAGAGGACTCATATCCAGCATTCAAACTCACCCAGCAAGGTGCTGTAAGCATTTGTGATGATGAAAGAAGCATTTTTAAGCTAGATTTGTATTTCCAGCTCCATTTCATGGGTGACAGAGCCAACTGTCAGTTTCTTCTCTTGTGTGCAACCACAGTCCATCGTACTCAGGCCAGGCACTAGTGCAGAAGACCTGACTCCAAAAAACAGAATCATATTCATGGGCACTTGAAACACTCTACTGAAAACAGGTAGGTGCATGCAAGTACAGTGCAGCAGGAGAAAATAAATTAGTTGCACTGAAGTGACATGATTTCACCCCTGCACTCAGAAACTCACACGTCACTGTCCTGAAAACTCCAGCATTTGTGGGAGAAACTCCCATTTTCAGCCAGCCAGCCTACAAAACATGGAACACCTGAAGGATCCCTAACAAGCTTTTGTTAACAATACCCCAGAAAAATCCCAGATAGGCAAGAAGACAGAGCCACCAGACGGAAAACCCCCCAAATAAAGGGAACTGGGGTGCCATCAGCCCTGCACAGCTCCAGCACGGCACAGCCCAGCCTGCCCCACGCCTTTTGCAAAAGCTTTGGCATCTGGCTGTCCGTAAATATTTGAGGTGGGAAGCCAGGAATTACAGAACCCCTCTCCTGGGCAACCAAGGTTTGACCATCTTAAAAAAAAACACAAACCTACAAAAACAAACAGCAAACCTCAAACAGAGCTGCAATGAGATGCCTGCTGGTTTCGCAGAGACATGTAAGACAACACGGGTGCATCCTTTGCCCCTGAGGGCCAACAACCCCAGGAGAAGATAACCACAAACCAGCTGGATTCTTTCTGCCAGGAAGCAGGATTCCAACCAGGATAAAAGTATTGAAGAACAAAACTAGGAGTTGTCATAGGACTTGCCATGACAGAGAGCGCTGCTAGCCCCCTTCACCTTTCCCCTTCTGAAATCTCAAATACACAGAAATTCAAATTTCTCATGAAAACACATTTATGTAAAAAAAAAAAAAAAATTAAGCTGGCTTGACCCCAGTATTTTTGCTTAGTAAAATCCAAATATTTTCTCCCTGCTTTAAGTATATTCCTCACCCCTGCTACAGAGGAGGTGCTTGACTGAACTTCGGGTAAAGGCACAGTCCTCCAGCCCAGGCCCCATCCCTGCTTCATGTTTGCATCTGCAGAGCCAGAGACAAGAGAGCACAAAGAGACAAAGGACATATAGAGAAGAAAAATACCTGGGACAATTCTCATTCCCACCTCCCTCCGCCTTGGCTGTAGCCTCCTCTTTCCCATACATGCTCCAGCACCGAGTGCTGAGCACCCCCTTGGCTGCACACCACAAGGTTCACCAGAAGTGGGGAACTGTGAATCCAGATCCAAACTTCTGGGTTTTCCCCCTTCTCAGCCAGGAGCAGGACCTGCACCCTTGTGAGCAGGAGATCAGCCCTAGACCCCAAATTCCCTTTTCTCCTGCTCCAAGGCAGAGGGGCCTTTAGGGTCCCCCTTGCCACACCCTGGGGTGAGCGTGCAGCACAAGAATCAGAAACTGCTGTGGGTTTGGGCACGTTGAGGCCACCCCACTGCTGCCAGCAGGGTTGGGGACAGCCAGCAGAGATCAGTCTCCCGGCAGCACACGCGGCCACCGCAAATCCTGCGCGCACGCTGGGCAGCCAGGGCACAGCTCACACCCAGCACCGCCCCCCGCACGGCCACCGCAAATCCTGCGCGCACAGCTCACACCCAGCACCGCCCCCCGCTCCCAAATCAGCTGGCCTGGCCACACCATCAGGTTCAGAGCCTGCTGGAGGGCTCCCCGAGGAAGCACAAACCCAACTGGGGGCTCTCTGAAACCCCCAGCTTGGTAAATCCCTCCCTGCCCTGGTGGCTGAGAGCAGGTGAAGAGCCGGCCAGGCGAGGGCTGGCGAGCTGGGGCAGGAGAGGACCCCAGCTGTCTCTCCAGCTGGTGGAGACAAAATTCTCATCAAAACGAAACAAACCCCTCTTTCTTCCCCAGCCGACTTCTTTTTGGTGCCTTTGTCAGGACTGCAAAAACCTGAAGCAATTCCCACAGCTTTAAGAGCCCCATCAGGGGCTGAGCAGGGAGCACCAGGGGGAAAAAAGGTATAAAAAAATCATGGTATGTCCAAAATAAGATGGCAGAAACCATAAGGAGTCCCAAGGATGCTCAGGTTGTGGCTCTGATGGTACCAACCTGCAGTCTCCAGGATCCCACTGCCAGTGGGGTGGCCCCAAAGCCACCCCTGTCCCCACCACGGAGGGAGAGCTGACAAGTCTATTCGACTGCCTAGCTCCCAATCTGCCAAACCTCACTCACTTCCAGGCCTTTCTATGAAATGTTAATTGTAAGACAAGTCTAATTAAGAGCCGAGAGAAGGGGCAAGATGCCAAATTTCTCCTTTGCTCCCTTTGGGAAGGGGGAGCCCCACGAGTGAGAGGACAGAGGTGGAGATGGAGGCAAGGCCTCTTTAGCTTGCCTGGAATTTCCAGCATGGATCCCACAGTGGCCTCTGTAACACCCCTCCCGCTGCTGCCCTGCCTTCCCACCCCTGCCAGCACAAGAAGTTGACTCAGTAACAAAAAGCAAAAGAGGCGGTGCCTGGTCCCAGCCCAGCACCAACCATGGCATCCCCGGTGGGGATTCAGCTGCCCCACAGCCACGCTCCTCCCAGCACACAAGGAGTCAGAGCTATTCCTCCAGCAGCTGTGGGTGAGGACAGAGGGGTGTTTGCCACAGGAGATGAGGTGCTAGGCAGGGACGGAGAGCAGGCAAGAAGCATGGGAAGCACTAGAGGGAAAGACTGAGAGATGAAGAAAGAGAGATCACGGAGCTGGTGTGTGCTCTGCTACCCCATCCAGGCCAGCCTGACTGCTCCCAGTGCCTGGCCAGCTGGAGAAACCCAAGTCAGCCTCATCCTCTCCACAGGATGCCCTACAAGAAGGGAAACAGGCCTCCAGAGAACACGCTGGATTGCAGCTGGGCTGACCTGTGGCTCTCTGGAGGGACAGCTCTCTCCCATCAGCCACAAAAAGCACAGAAATTCCACTTCTCCAAGTGAGAGAAGGCAAGGTGAGAGACTGCAAACCACCAGGACAAACCCACCACAGGAACTCTCCAGCTGCTGGGACCAGGCTGTGCTGAGGTGTCCAGCGCTGCCTCCAGTAGATCCATCTGGGATTATTCCCCTCACAGCCCTTCCGGGCTGGGGAAGCAGCGCCAGGTAATTGCGCAATTGCATTACCCACGTTAAGCAGGACAAACAGCCACCATGCTCCAAACCTCTTCCCACACCTCCTCTACAGCAGCAGCTGCCAGAGGAGCCTCCAGTGGGCCAGAGGAGGCTACCCCGAGCCCGCAGATCCATCCATGGCCTGGCAGGACCAGGCTGCCGAGGACTGAGGCTCATCCTCCACACAAAGGCACCAGTGTGACTTTAAAACCCAACACCTTTGCCAGGTGGGTGGAAGGATTTTTATATTTTTTACCTTTGCAGCCGGACACAACTTCAGATTTTTAACTCACGAAGGAGGAGGCGGCAGCACCCACTCAAGCCCGTGGCTCCGGGAGCAAGGGATTTTGGAGGCAGGCAAGGAGAGCCCCGCGTGGAAGCTGGCAACAGCACAGAGCCATCACGCCGTGCGAAGACAGGGCGAGCATCACACAACTGCCTGCCTCGGCCGGGGAGCCCGGCACGGCGGAGGCGGCTCGGGGGCTGCGGCCGCCCCTCCACTGCCGGCGCCCACATGCCAGGCCTGCTCCGAGATGTGCTGGCCATCTGCTCCTGCCAGCCGGGGCTGGGGCCGGGGCTCTGCGCCGTGGCTGGGGATGTGCCAAGCCGTCCCGCCGTCGCCACGCTCCCCAGCTGCGCCCCCCGTCATGACCACACCGCTGTCAGCGCTGCCGGCCCCCAAACCTGCCGTGGGGATCTTCCCGTGCCTCCAGGTCTTCCCTACGTGCCTGGCTCCGCGTGGCCCGTGCAAACCTACTGTGAAACACCACTAGGGAAGAGGAGGCCCAACGATTCCCGTCCTCGTGCAGATTTTAAGGCTCCAGAGTAGCCCTGCTCTTCCCATCGCTTCCAGCACTCCTCCGTGTTTATGGCCAGGTTTGGTGTTGCACCCCCAAATCCACCACTACAAAAACGCATCCCCCTGACCGCCGCCACAGGGGCCCCACAGCCGCGGCATGTCCCCAGGGCCACTTTGCAGCCGGGGAGCCGGCCAGGGCGAAGACTGAACCTTGTCATAGTTGAGACTTATCAGGTTTGGACAAGCGCCGGGGGCTGCCGCGGGATTCGGGATGTTCTGTAACGAGCGTCCTCTGCTCCAAATAGATGCCGTCCCAGGGGCACAGGCTTGAGCCATCCCTCTCCAGGAGCCCTCCCTGTCAGTGCTGGGGAAACTGCTCCAAGAGTGACCCCCAACTCCCCAGGTTCCCACACAGCATCACTATCTGAGCAGCCCATGGGCCCTGAGCTGTGGCACTCCAAAGAGATGCCAAGACCTGACCTGGCACCCTCGGCCTTTAATCCATCCCTTTCCAAGTCCTCTCCCAAGTTCTTCCTCTTTGTGAAAGACAAAGAAATGTAAAACATGTGTTTTAACAAATTACTCTTCGATTTCTAGAGTCCAGCGAGTCAGATGCTCGCTTAAATCCGCCCGTAACACTTTCCATGGGTGTATTTATAACTGAAGGCATAGCTGCCGTCTCGTGCTCCCTCATTAACCCTCTGCGGCCTGGCTACAAACAGAGCTCAAACAGAGAGCACAGAGACATGCTGGAAAATTCTGCACCTACTCGTCCCTGGGAAAACACCCCAGCGTTCACCATCTGGAAGAGAAATCCCTTCTTTCAATTAAAAAAAAAAAACAAAAAAACAAACAACCCCACAACCAAACACAACCGCAGAACCCCGACGCCGTGACCGCGGCAGGTTGGATCCCGACTGCTTCCCTGACACCCCCAGCATTCCACACGCAGCCCTCCCACCCGGAGAGGCCTCAGGAGCCGCTGCCACCGGGAGGATCGGCGGCTTTCCACTGCAAGGAGTGTCAGTCACTTGTGATAATTAACCAGCTCGAGATAATGAGCTCAGTCTGAGAGCAGCGGCTCTTCCAGCACGCGTTTCGCTCTCAAATCTGCTATCGGCGTTGACACCGCGGCCAAGGAGGCACTGTGCTCCTGCACCTGGGAAAATGCTCAGTCCAAAGGCAGGATGGGCATTTGGGAAAAGAAAGAAGGATTTTTGGTAAATAAAGAGTGTTATATAAAGCTCGGCAGAGCCCAAAGGGAGCAGTTCTTTGGGACTCTGCTCTGCATCCTTGCCATCACCAGGTAAGGAGTCGCACCAGCGGCTCAGCAGAGTCCTGCGGGTGGATGAAAGGACAAGGGACACAAACCTGCACCCCCATGCTAAAATAATTAATATTAAATGCAAGGGGACAATGAGATGATGGCAAGAAGCAGGCAGGGGCAGGAGGGGAAGAGGCCAGCAGCGAGTTAGGGTTAAAACCATGACACCTCGGGAAACCGCCCGTCACAGAGCCTCAGCCTCCCGCTCGGGCAAAAGTCACCAACCCAAACACAGCCAGGAAATAACCAGGAAAAATGGTACTATCACTGGACCTCAGGAAAAAATTGTGACATTTTTTTCCCGCATCATCCTTGTCCACCCAACAGTGAGATAGATGGGCACAGCAAGAAGCCAACTGCGGCACCGATTTCTTTCGCGGCCAACAGCCATCAGAGGAGGGTTTCAGGCTGGAGCCACTTCAAGAGCTCGCAAGCTGCAGTCAAGAGTAAAATCCACATGTGCTGCAAGCTTGAAAGGCATTTCTGGGTGACAGTCACCCCAATTTCCCCTTGATGGTCCAAACAAAAATACGGATAAAGCAGAAAATAAGAACTGAACAGTGGTGGAAATGTATGGGAACCAGTAGCCAAATTTCTACAAATAAACAAGCAGAGCACCCAATCTCAACAATTTTTTTGCCTACAAAAACCCACCCCATGGCACAGCTCTCTCCTTTCCACTCCTTTCCACTAATTCTTCCGCTCTTTCGTAAACATTTGAAAACAAGGTCACGCGCACAAATTCTGCTTTCAATTTGCCTTGTATCCATAGTGATTAAACTCAGACCCACAATACGGGATTTAAAGGACCAAAAAAAACCCCAAAACACCCAAAAAAACCCAAAACCCCAACTTTAAGAAGGCCTGGAGCTGGGCTAGACCCCAGCACACTCACCAGCTCAGCAAAGGCCAGGGATGAGAGCATCAGTGATCACTGTTTTTGGCTATAAAAAAGGGAATTAAATTGCAGGGCTTCGACAGCCGTGCTATCACCATAGCGAAGGATCCGGCCCCCCACCTACACCCTCCTCAAGAAACAACCAGCCCAGAGGCAACAAAAATTTAACAGCTCCGAAACTCGGCCAGGCAACGGGGTCTGGAAAGGACAGCAAGAGCAGGATGAGCAGGAAAAAACGAAAGCAGCTGCAGGGGAGGAAAGACTCAGCAGCCGTCTCCCCATTCCCACTGGAATGGTTTTGCTTTTAAAAAAGAAAAATTATTTTCTCATTGCCTTTCCCCCTAACCCCACACTTCCAAAGGGGAAAGCGTCAGGGCTGGGAGGCTTCAAAACCCAAATTTCTTCACCATCACAGACCCGGATGCAGGAAAAGCCTCTGCGTGACAGTCAACACTCCGAGTTCAGCAGGGCCTTCCCTGGTTCCTGCCAAGTGCCTCAGTTTCCCCATCAACCAGGGGGGAGAGCAATAGCATTTCCCTGCTTGTGAGGATATTAGGATAATAGCCTCATCCAGGACCAGGTCAGGGAGGATGTAACTTTCCTCCTGCAGATGCTCCGTTGGAAAATAAAGCCAGGGGAAAATGCTTGGCCCCGTCCCCGCACAGACCAGGAGTTACCGTGGGTCTCCCAAGCTCCAAACAAAACATCCTCAATTCCCAGGGCATACACAACCTGAGCACAACGAAACACCTCTGAAAAGGGGAGAACCACGGGCAACGAGACCGCGGGGCAGACACACAACTCGCCGTGCAGCACAGCACGGGCTGACACCTCCGGGGAAACACAGGGCAGGGGAAGTGAGGAGCAGCACCGGGACACCAGTCCTCCCCACAAGCTTTTTCGCAGGGCACTGGGGCTTTGTGGGCGGTGAGGGGGGCTCCCCGAGGGGCAAGCGACACTTACTTCTCATAGTCCAGCTTGCAGTAGAGCTTCTTGTCGCGGTAGAAGCAGGTGGTCTGCAGGGGCTCCTTGCAGGACGCGCACTGGACGCACTGCTCGTGCCACAGGCTGTCGTTCAGGCGCAGCAAGAACCGGTCCAGAATCACTCGCTGACACCCTTCGCACACCGACTTGGGGGTCGCGGCTCTGCCTGCGGGGAAGGAGCCGGGGGCTGGGGTGGGCGGAGGGAAAGGCGGCCGGGGACACGGGCCGGGAGAGGGACGGACGGACGGACGGGCGGACGGACGGAGAGTCCCGCGGTTCTCGCTTCCCCCGCACAGGCTCGTGGGTCGCGGGGGGACGGGGCTGTGCGGGGAGCTGCTGCGGAATCCAGCAGGGACCTGTGCCTCAGGGCAGCTCCGTTGGGGACACATCGCCCCCAATTTCGTTCCTCTTGGAAAGGCGGCAGCGGAGCCGCAGCTCAGAGAGAGGGCGACGGTTTGAAACCGATATTAAAACGAAGATAAAAAGAAAAAATGAATTATTTATTGCTCGATACGAAGGATAGCCCGTCGTTACACGGGGGGTTTAGAGGGACACACAATTTAATGGAATTACGGAACGAAGCGGGGGCAGCGAAGGCGGGCGCCGGGGGCACACCCCGGGCGAAGGCAGCGGCGCGGCGCCGGGCAGGAACGAGCCGGGAAGAGCCGTGCCCGGGCCTCCCGAACCCCCCGTGCCCATCTATCGCTCGGGCCCGCCAGGGGGGTTTAGGGGGACACACAATTTAATGCTAATCGCCGAACGAAGCGGGGGCAGCGAAGGCGGGCGCCGGGGGCACACCCCGGGCGAAGGCAGCGGCGCGGCGCCGGGCAGGAACGAGCCGGGAAGAGCCGTGCCCGGGCCTCCCGAACCCCCCGTGCCCATCTATCGCTCGGGCCCGCCCGGCCGTGCCCCCCCTTACGGGGTCCCCAGGAGGGCAAGCGGGGCGCCCCGACTTACCCAGCAAGGAGGAGAAGGGCGTCGCGGGGTCCAGGGCGCTCTGCAAACTCTCCTCCATCTTCAGCCCGTCCAGCATGGTGGGGAGCCGGGCCGGGCGAGGAGCCGCGCCGCCCGCCTGACAACAGAGCCCGGACACACCGCGCTCAGCCCGGCCGCCGGCCCGGGGCTTCCCCGCCCCGGCTGCCCGCCGCTCCCGGCGCCGCGCTCCCTCCTCCCTCCCTCCCTCCCTGCGGGAGAACCCCTCGGGCCCCCCGTTCCGGCTGCGCAGCCGCTGCCCCGGCCGGGCTCGCAGCAGCCCCGCGGCCCCGACGTGGGGAGGCCGCCGGAGTCGGGCCCCGCAGCCGCGGACGGGAGGATGCGGGACGGGAGGATGCGGGACGGGAGGATGCGGGGCTGCCGTCGGCGGGGCTCGGCCGCTTACCTGGGGCGGTCCGGGCGGTGCCTTCCTGCGAGGAGCCGGCGGGAGAGGCGTGGGCAGCTCCCGCTGCTGGGGGCTCCTGCGGCGGCTCCTGCCCCCCCGGCCGCACCGCACCCCTCCGCCTCCCCGCCGCCGGCGCTGCCCGCGGTGCGCAGCGAGCCGCGGCTCCCTGGACGGCTCCGGAGAGGAGCGCACCAACCTGCGGGGAAGCGCCCGTCCGACTGCTGCCAAGGCACATTTCCTGGAGCTGATACCTCCCTGCCCGACCCCCACCCCCTGCCCTCCCCTCTCCACCCCACTCGAAATAAGTTTCCTCCCCGCTCTCCTGCCTGGCTGCAGGCACCGGCCCCGCCACGCCTCGAGGGGCTGTCGGCCTTTCCCGGCTCCGGGGTGCACGGCTCGGCCTGGCCGCCCCGGCTCCGCTCCGCTCCCTGGCTTCTTTTTCCTTCTTTTCTTAGAAAGCCAAAAAGAAGAAAAGAAAGGAAAAAAAAAAAAGGTAGAGGGTGGTGCCGCACCACAGCGTCTCTCCCAGTAATGAAACCGGCTGGAAATCAAGTCCCCGTTCCAGGAGAAGCCCAGGCCGGCAGTTTTTGGGGGAAGTCGGTCCCCTGCCCCGGCGGGGATGCGCTCCCCCGCGCTGCGCATCGCCCCGGGCGCCTCGCTCCCGCTGCTCCGGAGCCTTTAAAGAAAATGAGTGCTGGGAGGAGGAAAACAAAAAAGAAATAACAACCAAAAAAAATAAAATCCCAACACACCAAAGCCGGAGAGCTGCCCCGGAGGGCTCGTCTCCAGTGATCCCTGGCGCCGAGCGGGGCTCGGTCCGCTCCGGGCGCGGGTTCCGCGGGGGGAAGCGGCCCCGGGCAAGCGGAGCTCCGTCTCCGCCAAACCGCATCGGTTTCGGGGAGGAGAAACCCGCGGAGGAACAGTCCCGCCCGGCCGGGGAAGATGAAACTTGGAGCCTTCCCGCAGCCCCGGCGCTTTCCCGTCCTTCCCGGCTCTCCCTTCCCTCCTGCTTGCGGGGTTTCGCTGTTTTTCGGGAGTTTCACGGCCCCGCAGCTCGGAGCGGGCTGCAGCGGGGCTGGGGCCGCGTACCTGCCGCTGCCGGAGCAGCCCGGCCGGGATCCGCGGCTTCCCCGGCACGGAGCAGGGCTGGGTCCCCCTTCTCCGGCTGGCGAGCAGGGAACGGCCGCAGAGCTGCGAGGGACCCGCTGTAGGACCGCGGAGGATGGGAGGCTTTTAGGGACCTCACCTCCTGCGCTCACCGCTGACCTTGGCACCGGGGCCAGATGCGCTCCCAGCCTCTCTGTGGGGCATCCTCGTCACCAAGTGCTCCCCACACCCCGATGACGTGGGTGATGCAGGGAGCGAGGCCGTGTCCTCTGGGAATTCGTAGGAAGGAGAGAGGCCACAGGTTAGCACGGGCAGCTCACCGCCCTGCCAAAATCCCACGGGAGGGGGAAACACGGTCCTGGGCCAGCCCTACTGCATCCCAGTATAACTCCACCGGGAGTTCAGGCAGGAAAGCCTTGGTACTATCACACGGGTCAGTGTCAAACAGCTCTGACCACTCACATCCAGGAAGGCTGGGCTGCAGCAGGGAGGCACTGGGCTCTGACACCTTTGTCTTTGGCTCTCCTGAAGGTCTCCGAGCAGCTACAGCCAAGTGCCAGAGCAGCCAGATCCACTGGAGCCACCCTGCCAAGACACCAGCCCAGCAAGGACTGCAGCACGACCAGGGGCTCCAAGCACTGCCTGCTGCTCTTCCTGCCTCCCTGCCCATCCCACAGAGCTTTTTCCTTACACAGCCAGGGAGTGGCAGCCCCGTGGGGTGGGAATACCATCCACGAGCACTGCTAAAAACTGTGTCCCTGTGCAGGGCACTTTGCTTGCAGACTCAGACCGCCCACCTGATTTTCCCTGCTCAGAGGTGCAGGAGCAGCCGGGAGGGAAGTCATTCTTTCCTGGATGTTGCCACCCCATGGTTTTCCTCCTCCTCTTCTCCATACAGGGAGGGTTTGGAGACTGTCTCACCTTGCAGCTCTCGTGTACAATTCCCAGCTTGGTCTGTGAAGATCAGGTTTGGGGACTGAGGCATGTGTGTATCACCAGGGAGGCTGCAGCAGGGTGCTGCTGCTCGTGATTTACACATGCACCAGCTCCCACACAGGTCAGAGGTACTGGAGCAGACCTGGCCTCGTGCAAAAGGTGATCACCAGGTACACCAGTAAAATATGCAAGAAATACACTCCAAACCCCCCCCCAAAGTGCAACTTCAACACGGGCAGTGGCCCTACAAAACATGGGGGCAGTATTTCAGGCAGCTCACTGCAGGACCAGTTTCCATTATTAGCTCACCCAGAGCTGAACTAGGGGCAACACCAGCAGCCAAAAAGAATTAAACCAGAGGAAGAGCAGGTCTTGCCTTTCTCCTTCTAGCTGTAGGGTCTGCAGGCAGCCAGGTGTTGCAGAGAGTGGGTGGTGCTGGAGAACTGCACTAAACAGAAGCTGCCAACTGAATGAGCAAGGCCACGACGTTGGCAGAGGGGCTGCACATCTTCCCCAGCCTTCTCCCCGCTGGGGCTGCCCAGCTGTCACGTTTTGTGCAGGTCCCCACTGCTCACTGCTGGAAGGGGATCAGCAGCACTCAGCTCCAGGTAGCCACAGCCACAGCAGCTGCCCTGGCTGCAGACAGCCAGATCCCTCCTCCAGCATCACCTTAACTCTGCCCAGCCAAGCAGATGCAGGAACACCCAGGAGCAGGCAGGGCTGCCCTAGAAGCTGGCACACAGGAGACCAAGGAAGAAGATGGCTACGAGCCACCTCCCTTGGGACAGGAGTCACTGGGCCAGCACCATCCACGTGCCTTGAATGCCCGAAGCCAGCTTGACACAGAAGAAAAAGCCTTGCCCAGCACCAGAGACGTCCCTCAGTGTGACTCACCCCTGCAAGGAGCACACCTCCCTGTCCCTCTGCCACCCCCAGAGCCCTTCAGGGGCATCAGCAGCTGCACAGCCAGCTGGGCACAGCCTGGCACAGAGGCAAGCCAGAGCCCAGCCCACAGCCCCATGCTGTCAGATAGCCCTGGGGTGATGAAATCCTCTGATTTCACTGCTGAAATCCACCAGACCAAGCCTGTCTCAGGTAGAGTTGATTGCAGAGAGGGCACAGGAAGAGAGGAGAGAGAAATGGAGCGGCAGCCTTGCCTAGACAGAGGTTGGTCTTTTTCCACTCACGCTGATAAACTCCTGGGATTTATCAGGGCTTCTCTGTCATGCTTTCCACCACAATGGACCTTGCCATCATCCCCTGAGAGAGGATACACACACTGCTTCCCACTGCTCTGGGGAGCCTCCTCTCCTTCCCCCTCCTCCCTGAGCCCTCTGGTGCCCCAAGAGGTACCAGCCAAGCCCAGCCTCCCAGCTGGGCCTCCCGTGGGACAGCAGAGGGCTGGGAGGGACACAGAGGGGAGGAGAAGAGGAATCAGGCAGCAAAGAGAATGTCTCAGGGAAGCTCAGATGAGATGGTGAAGGCAGTCCCATCAAAGGGCTCAGTCCAGACAAGAGGTCCTTGGGAAAAGGCCAGTGTTGGGGGCACTCAGTTGGATTCACACTGCTGGTGTCTGAGAGTCATGCCAGGTCTACAGGGTGTGCCCCTGAATCACTCAATCCATCAGGGAGCCCAGAGTCAAACTGAACATAAACCAGCTCAAACTTTTATTGTTCCACATGTTTTTTTTGTTTTTTTTTTTATTCTCAATCCAGAAGTGCTGTTGTTGGACTCAGCAGAAACTGAAGCAGCTGCTACAGAACCCAAAACTCCATTACTTTTTGAAGCCTCCTCAACAAAGCATTGCAGAGGGAGCAGCTCAGAATTAATAAATGCTTTGACACATTTAGCCTGTACATCAGAACATGTCCATGGTGGGGGGGGACCCGCTGCTAACTCAGGAAGCTCATGAGATGTGATGCATGGTGGCAAAGAGAAAATGGCCTTGCACCAGTAATTCCCAGAGCCTGGCTTGTTTATTAATTCCAAAGCAAAGGGAAAATTGTCTGAGCTTAATCTGAGGCTATGAGGGGCTTAATAGGGTAACCAATGACTGGATGAAGTTTTCTTTGGCTTATCAATGATGGTGATTTCTACTCTTTTATGAAATTTGGGTTTTTCCAGGGCTGGGGAAGCTCCAGCCATGCCAAGCTGCTGTTCTTCTGCAGCAGCTCACAGAAGGATAACCACACCAGTGAGTTTTTGCCAGCTGCTATGGGGTTTGTTCCTTGGGGTGTGCAAAAACTCACTCCTACACTTTGCAAGGCTTGGGGAGGCACAGCTCTTGGACAACACCCCTGTAGAGAGGTCCACAATATGAATGAGGAATCCAAGGGTTGGGACCAAATCCAGGAGATTGCATCAACCCTCAGGTCCCCAGTGACTGCAGACAGAGCTGGGTTGCTCCATGACTTGTTTCCTCTGCAGAGGACATTGGTTTGCTAGTGGCACTTGCAGATGAGCAAGGGGTGTCTTACAGAGGAGAGTCATGGAGAGTCATGGTCTCTCTGCCCTGCCAGACACGGGTGGGGGAGTTTGTGGTGTGCTGTGTGTTAATTTTTATTTCCAAAAACCCAGTATTCATCTGGAGAAACAGGACAAAGCCCTGCTCAAACTGCAGCCTGGAGACCTTGTGGCCCAGAACCCGGAGAGCGACTTTCCAGACTGCTGAGAGCGAGTGTGTCCAGCAGCCACCTCGAGGCTTCCTGCCCCATTTTGGTTACCATATCCTATCACTTCCAAAACATCACAGGCAGCACTCTGGGTTTGTTTACAAACAGTGGCTTGAGATCAGCATCAATCAGAAAAGAAATCCAACTCAGGCAGCTGGGGACCAGTTCTTACAAGTTAACATCTCTCAGAGGGGAGGTCTGAGCAGCCCAGGCTGGAGGTGGCCTCCTGCTTCATGTGACCAGCAGTGTGGTGTGGCACCATCCCAGCACAGCATCTCAAATTCCAGCCACAGTTTTACAATGAGAAGGTTGTGTATTCTCTGTATTCAAACACTTCTCTTTTAACCAAAAAATTACCTTTTCAATTAAAAAGTAGCTTCCTGGTCAGTGCTTTTCACGTGATTTGAAATTCTCCCTGGGTTTTTTTTTTATGAGGAAAGGAAAAAATTAAAGTGTTTTCGTAATGTTGGGGTTTTCCCTCTTTTTCTCTGCTCTTTTAAATCACCTTTTCCTCCTCTCAGTGAAAAACTGGAAAATGAATCATGTCCCCGTGTGGGAGCTCTAACAAAACGTTTCATTTTTATCCTCCTTCCTTTTCTGCTGTCAGCCCTCCTCTCCCTCCAACTTCCCCGAGCCGGCAGCGTCGCAATCTGTCACGCGGACAGACAAAGCTGCATCTCACCCCTCTGTCTGCTGAGAGGGTCAGCAGGGGCAGATCACTTAACACTACACCTGTTTTATGAATAATAATACAGACAGTTTCGCTGGGTTCCTGGGAGGACATTTTCCCACCAGGATAAGCGCTGCATATTGAACAAATTAATGTCTTTAACTCGTTTGACTCTGGTTAGCTCGGCTGCAATGGGGAGCTCCAGCGGGGCTGTTGGAGCAGGGGAAAGACCAGGCAAGCCTTTGAGGATGGTTTCTTAGAGGGTTTTGCTCTTTCCTCCCTGCAAGTTTCACTCGTGGAAGTGGGTGATTATAAATTTGGGGTTGGTGAAGTTGTTTCCAGAGTGGAAATATGGAGGGGGAAAAAAGAACGGGACGTGTGAGGCTTCAGGAAAATGGAAAGTTATCCGTGAGCACACAAGGTCTGTGTCACTTCAAAATGCTCCACCTGGACCAAAATGAAACATTTTGGTTCTTTTGTCAGTGGCTAGACTAGGTCAGAAAACAAAACACCAAACTAACCAACCAACCAACCAGCCAACCAAAAGCAAACAACCAGCCTCTCACTCATTAAAAACTTAATTTAAATATTATTTTAGAACTTCAAAGAATACAAAGAGTCCAAGAGTTTCTTTTTAAGATGGTGGAATGAAAAGTTTTGATTCACAGCAGGAAGTTTCTCTTGGTCTTTCCTTAGCAGAGACAAGATGGAGCAATACCTGTCTTCTCTCAGCCAGAGGACTGTGTCCATCAGCACAAGCAGAGATATCCCAAGTGACATTCCTGCCCTGATTTGGGCTGCCCAAAAGTGTCAGGAGGGACCCTCAGCCCCACCCCAAGCTGGACCTGTGACCGCAGCAAAAGAGGACACTGCTCTGCCAGCTCCAATCAGTGCCTCGCTCATAACATTTTATTTGTTTTGTTGACTTTTATTGAGAATGAAAAAATAATTTAAAGCAATTATCTGTACAGGGGGGCAGGGGGGTGGTTAGCTGGGTAAAGGATCTGTGACCCCGCCCAGACAGGCCAGGGAGAGCTCGAGGGGGTGATTTACAGCTGTACAAAACCACGACAATCCCACCGAGGAGGAGCGGAGGGCGAAGGACATCTCTGGAGCTCAGAGCACAGGGACAGCAGGCTCTGCAGGGGCACAGGGGGCCAGGCTCTGGCCAGACACACCCTCAAGTGACCTGCAGGGGTGTCTCCAGCATCTCCATGAGAAAGGTGTCGATGGGGGTGTCTCCAATGAGCTTGAAGAAGAAGAGGTGCTCCAGGCACTTCAGCCCGATGGACCGCAGCGCCGGCAGGCGCAGCAGGAGCTTGGCAAACCTGGCAAAGAACAGAGTCAGAGGCACAAGGGAGGCACTGGCTGCCCTCTCCCACCTATTTCCAAGCCTGCACCAGCCCACATTTTCCCAAAAAAATGCTTTTGGGGCATTCTCCGACTTAGATTCCCTTAAGCTTTCAATATAAGCATTTGTTATATAAACCTTGTGTGGTGGGATGAGGTGCTTCGTTCCAAAACAGAATCTGGCATTTTTAAAACTTGAAAGAAAGTAAACAAAAAAGAAGATACATCCAGATTTGAGCATCTTAACCCCTTACAAGACCCACATCTCCATGGTGCCATTTAAATCTGTCTTCAAGAACTCCCCAGGCTCCCAGAGGGTGTGCAGCCCCTCAGCTGCCAGGCACTGCCTCCGCTTTGGAGGCACATCTGGAAGGGGGTGCAGCTGGCAGCCTGTTCCCTGTTCCCCCTGCCCAGAGCCCACTTGCAGTGTCTGTGGTGACAGCCAAAGCCAAAACCAGCAGAAGATTCCGCGGGCACCGACCCAGCTGCCGGCGCTTCAAGAGCTTGGCCAGCAGAGGGTAGGATTGGATTGGGAAGCAACAAAATTCCGTCTCCACGGCACCCTCAAGGCTGGGGATTTGGGCACTGTGGCTCAGGCAGAGCCAGCACAGCCAGGCTCCTCTCTGCAGGGTGGGCATCACGCTGCCTTGCCGGGGGCACTCACCGCCCGGGCTGCTCGGGGTACTTCTGCTTCGTGTAGGCTTCCAGCGTGGCATAGACCTTCTCCCGCAGGGATTCCACTTCTGAGGGGCTGGACAAACCCTTGGCATCTGGTCAAGGGAGGAAATACAGGTGGGGAAAAGGTCTCTGCAGAGGGGTCATTGGTCTGTGCATGGGCAGAAGAGGACTGGGACAAATCTTGGTCTGCTGGGAGCTGTTCCTGCCCATTGCATGACGTGATCCTCAAGGAACCTTCCAACCCAAAGCATGAAATCTGTCTGCAGCCCTGATGCCCACTGTCACAGTGACCTGCTGTGGCCCAGAGGGAGTGCTTGTCACCTGGGACTGTCCCCAGCCTCGGCCTTACCTGGGTTAAAGAGGACAATGGCTCGCAGGCACCCCAGCTCCGACTTATCCATCTGCATGTCTTTCATTTTGGACACCAGCTCTGTCAAAACCCTGCATGTGGGGGACATGGGTGAGCAGACAATCAGAGACCAGTTTCTCCACTGAAAATAGGCACTGGGAATACCCTCAATTCTTCTCTGCAGGAAGAGAGGCATCTTTGAGGCACAGCCATGCTGTTCTACAAGTGCATCAGCAATATCCAGGGACCTGAGCATCAAATTTGTTCCTGTTCTCACTTTGTTCAGCACACGGCACTCACAATTTGCACTCACTCAAGGAAAACCACATGGGTTTTCTCCACTTTTTACTATGTGGTGCAAAACATGGGCACTGTCCTTACATGTGCCAGGTGTGTAAGGAGTGGTGAGGCAGCGTCCTGCCAGGCGGGGAGCAATCACAGCAGGGACAATGTGTGTGCACTTGTTACACAAGCAAGTTGGGGTTTAAGGCTTTGCCATCTAAAGCTCTTGGTGAGCAATATTAGGCCTAGATACAGCCACAGCAAACTCTCAAGAGAAAAGCATTCCTCCCCCTGCACACCCAACCCAACATCTGCTTCTGCAGCTGCAAATCCCTTCCCACTGTGCTTTCACCCCATTCTTGTTTTTTTTTTTTAAGTCAGTCAGACATCCCCTGCTCATTCCAAGCTACTTCTGCCCCAAACCACAAAGGGATTGCTCCAGTTCTCCTTAAGGAGAAGTTCAGAGGGGAAGCAGAGCCAGCCTGGCCCTGCTGGGGGGTGACAGGCACGTACCTGTCAAAGATGGAGCCCACGCCAGCGCTGTGGGCGCTGCTGCGGTGCACGTGCAGGCCCGTGGCCAGCAGGATCCCGTCCTGCACCGACACCGAGCGATGCGAGAAGGAGGCAATGAGCAGCTCATTCCAGCCTGCAAGCACAGGAGTGCAGCACACGTCAGGCAGTCCGGCCAAAAACCTGCCCCACGTGGAACAGCAGAGGTGGTTTCTCCCTGCTGGCTTTGGACTAAACTCAGGGGAGAGTTGGCACCTCAGGTACTTGCCAACACTGCAAGGGGTGGGCAATCCCTTGGAAATATCTGGGAAATGCTCTCAGGCACATGGTGTGATTCTTGGGGTTGTTCTGGGCAGAGCCAGGAGTTGGACTTTGATGATTCTTGCAGGTTCCTTCCAACTCAGGATATCTTATGATTTGATGACCCTGACTAGCAGCAAGCAAGGACCAGAAACTGGCTCAAGGGAAAACAATTAAAAAGACAAAAAAGAAAACGGGAAAAATATTCTTGTGTTTTCTTCCTAAAAAACATATTCCTAGCAACTGCAATCTCTTTACAAACAACAGATTCTACTGCCCCATCCACAGCCTCTGCCAGCCTCTCATCGTGTCTCAGAACGGGACATGCAGGAATGGATTGGCTCAGGATTGTACCTTCACCATCCAGCCTGGCTGGCTCTCACACAGCCCAGAGAAGGGACAGGGGCACAGGGACAGCCACAGGTGGGGGACATTACCTGCCCGGAGCAGAATGACTTGGTCTTCCAGCGTCAGGTCGGAGAAGTGGGGGATGCGCTTGGCCCACTCGACCAGAGTGAAGAGCTGCTTGTCAGCAGCATGGCAGATGTTGGTGACAGGGTCATTTGTCTAACAGAGAGGGGTATCAAAAGGAAAAGAGCAGAGGAAAAGAGGAGAATCCATCAGTGAAAAGTCTTTGATACTCACAATCGAGTTAATAACACTCAATGCCACAAGTGCAACACCCAATAATCTCAGGTGGGTGCTGTGGGAAGAGCAGGTATTTGTTACCACTGTCCCCTCTGCAGCCTGCCAAGTCAGCTTGATGCCTTGGAGTGGCTGCCTACAACAGAGGCTAGACCAGATTAAGAGGATAAAAAAGAGTATTTATTGAAGGCCTTCAATAGGCACACCTTGGGCAGTCAAAGCCTCCCAAAGGGACAACACCCAAGATGGACAATGGTCATGAGTTTTTCAGACAGATATAAGTTTAGTCCAGTTACAAATCAGGGGTTAATCCTCCAATTACAGGTTCAGGTAATGAAGACATTTACCCCCAGTTTGCTCCCCCCATTTCACTTTTGTTTATACTCTTTGGGGTCTGAGGCTGTGGGGTGTCCTTGAGTTTCAGGCCCAGAGGGATTGTTTTGTCTGACCAAAATGTGAAGACAGCAGCCAACACTCTGTATGGAGTTCAGAGTTATGCACTAAAGCAGTACTGGATTGAAAAATATAAAAGCTAAAATCCTAAGGCATCAAGCTGGTTGCTAGAGTTTTCTGTTTGCTTGTTGCCCTTTCCAAAGCAAGTCCCTCGTGGCCAGCTGCAGTCCTGCTCCCCAGGGCATATCAAAAAGCCAGGGAGCAGCCCCTGAATGGGCATGAGCACCAGTTTCATCCAAACCAGTAAAACCACAGCAGTAAACCTGCTGTGTTCAGCTCCACCCCAGCCTTGGTCACGGGGACAGACAAGAAATGTTCAGGGCTATGCATGTGTGAAAGCCAGCACAGGGCTCAGGCTCTCCAGCATCTATTTCAATGAGGAGATTCCTCATTGAAACTAAAAGAGACTTGGGAAAAAGTTATTGGAAAATAATATACAAGCTGTTTTCTAGTTGTCATCGGAGTAATTCCAAAAGAGAAACTGTTGGTGATTTTTAGGTGGTGTGGAGGGAAAAAACCTTGCGAAACACTTGTTCACATGGCGCTTGTCTGCCCAAATCCCAGCTCAAATCTCTGGCTGCAGGTGATGCCAGGGGCTCTTACCGAGCTCTCTGTGCCCATGTCACTGTAGGCCTCTGTTTTGGGCTCCACTGCCAGCTCAGCTTCCAGGATCCTCTCCACGGGCATGTCCTCGCTGCCACTGCTCGTGGCCTCGGCGTCGTTCTCGCTGCGCTCCCTGCTCCGCTGCCTCTCCTCCTGCACAGCTGGGGACACAAACACGGCTCTCTACAGCCACAGCAGCGCTCGTCTGCTCACAGGGGCTCCCCACAGGTGGGATGGAAACCCCCTCAAGCAGGGGAGAACAGAACATAAATGGGGGTGGCATTCACATTCCCTGAAAAAAATTATTTCGCTCAGGGTTTTTCTCCTGGGAAGCTGAAAGGCAACGAGAGGCCTCAGAGAAAAGGGAAACAATTCTTATCTCATTTGCTTCTCCTGTGTTGTGCTCATGTGGAATGTGTTTGGGGATTGTTCACCCACAGGTGATTGTTCCATTGGATTCTGCTGTGAGTTGTTTTCACTCTTTGGCCAATCAGGGCCAAGCTGTGTTGGGACTCTAGAAAGAGTCATCAGTTTTCATTATTCTCTTTTTAGCATTCTGTAAGTATCCTTTCTGTATCCTTTAGTATAGTATAGTATAGTATTCTTTAATATAATGCAGTATAATAAAATAATCAATTAGCCTTCTGAGAACATGGAGTCAGATGCACCATTCTCTCCCCTCGTTGGTAGACCTGCATTTTACAATAAATGGGTATTTCAGATGTGCACCCATTAAAATGGCTGCTCCCACAGCAAGAACTCTGAGGTTGCTGCAGACCAGTAGCCTCCAAATTTGATCAAAGATAGTGATTTGCTAAGTATGAAGCTCCAGAAGAGCTTCATACTTTGGAAGAGGAGTTGATACCTCCAGGTGGCAGCCTGGACTCAGCTGTCACTGGGTGCTGGAGGAGGCAGGAGGGACCCAGCACTCACAGGCAGGTTTTTTGTGCTCTCAGCGTGTTTCCAACAATCCCAGTATGCTTTCAACAATCCCACAGCAGCCAGAGCATCCACCAGCAGGGCTAGACAGTCCCAAACCCCCAGCTGGATTCACACATGCTGCTTGTCTCATCCCTGAGTAAAATCCTACAAAGTCTGGCCCAGCCTTGGCATCACCTCTCCCTTTACCACCTCTCTTCCTGATCCTCCCCACTAGAAAGTTCCTTCTACATCAGTACCCCAACACCTTCACTCCATAAGTATCCTTTCTGTATTCTTTAGTATAGTATAGTATAGTATTCTTTAATATAATACAGTATAATAAAGTAATCAATTAGCCTTTGAGAACATGGAGTCAGATGCATCATTCTCTCCCCTCGTTGGTAGACCTGCATTTTACAATAAATGGGTATTTCAGATGTGCACCCATTAAAATGGCTGCTCCCACAGCAAGAACTCTGAGGTTGCTGCAGACCAGTAGCCTCCAAATTTGATCAAAGATTGAGATTTGCAAAGTATGAAGCTCCAGAAGAGAGGGAAGAGGAGTTGATACCTCCAGGTGGCAGCCTGGGCTCAGCTGTCACTGGGTGCTGGAGGAGGCAGGAGGGACCCAGCACTCACAGAGTGATTTGCTAAGTATGAAGCTCCAGAAGAGCTTCATACTTTGGAAGAGGAGTTGATACCTCCAGGTGGCAGCCTGGACTCAGCTGTCACTGGGTGCTGGAGGAGGCAGGAGGGACCCAGCACTCACAGGCAGGTTTTTTGTGCTCTCAGCGTGTTTCCAACAATCCCAGTATGCTTTCAACAATCCCACAGCAGCCAGAGCATCCACCAGCAGGGCTAGACAGTCCCAAACCCCCAGCTGGATTCACACATGCTGCTTGTCTCATCCCTGAGTAAAATCCTACAAAGTCTGGCCCAGCCTTGGCATCACCTCTCCCTTTACCACCTCTCTTCCTGATCCTCCCCACTAGAAAGTTCCTTCTACATCAGTACCCCAACACCTTCACTCCATTCTCCCCTCTCTCTGTGTTTTCCAAACAAGGCACACCACAGAATCATGACACTCTCTCCACAGCTCAGTTTTTAACTCCCAGGGCTGCTGTGTGTAAGACAGGACCTGTGTATCTTGTGTGCAACAGAAATCCTGGATATGCTTTTTTTTTTTTTTAAGAAATCTCAAAGGGGAATACATCAATCCTACTTAAGAAGTGACCAGCAGGTATTATATTTGTTTTGTTCACTGCTGGAGGAAGTAGCAGCACCAAGGAGATGGATCAGCCTGGTGCATGTGAGGGAGGGCAACACAGTACACAAATATATGACAGCTGCTAGGGGAGAATATTTGTCCTCTTTAGAGTAATGGACAGGAAAAGCCATGCAAGTGTTTCTGAAGTCACCAAAATCTTACTGGAAGAAAGAACACAACAAGGAAATACCAGTCCCATCACTCAGCCCCTGAACTCAGGCTGCACTCTGTCCCCAGCTTCTGCAGCTCCCAAAAAGCCCCTGTGATTGCTGCAGCCACACTCCCACAGGATCCACCAGGATCCTGGGGTTTAAATTTTCACTCTCTGCAAAAGGAAGTTGTGCTAACACTCTGGTCCTCTGAACCACTTTGCACCTGGCTGGAAGAGGGAGCTATGCCTGGATTAGGTTTTTTATTCCTGGCATTTTGCAGTCAGTCCCCTGCTGCCCTGTGAGCTTGAGGCAGCACAGCTTTGGTGATGCTGCAGGATGAGGATCAGCTCATGCCCAGTGTTACAGCTGCTTCCCCAGGCATCTCTGTTACTTTATCTTAGAAAAAATGAGCTTAAATGCTGTGTTGGTTGTCACTTCCTGACCTTGCATCTGTTAGCATAATTTGGGAGACAATCCAGCTCAGCAGGTGAGTGGAAATAACAGAGGGGAAATGACAGAGAACTATAAAATGAGAGACAGAAATAAATCATTCACCCTTATCCTCCAGTACAAGAATTAGGTGGTGACAAATGAAGTCAGCAAATCAAAAACAAAAAGAAAAGGAAGCTGCTCTTCACAAAGGAGACAAGAAGTCTGCAGGACCCCTCACTGCTGGGTGCTGTCCCCAGCAGAGGTTTACAGTTTTCCAAGGGGTCCAAGCCATTAAGAGTCACTAAGTAGAGGCAAGGTTGGCTCAGAATCAGTTAAAAGTTTCAATATTCACCAGTGTGTATGATTAGGTGAGAAGAAAAATATACTGTAACATCTTCCCCATCAGTCTCTTCCCTTATTAGCCCTTATTAGGAAAAAAGTCTTCACAGAAGGAAGAATTTTTTGCTCCCTGTCCAACATGGGAACAGGCTGCTCAGGGAGGTGGCTGAGTCACCATCCCAGAGGCATTTACAGGACAGGTAGATGTGGTACTTAGGGACAGGGTTTAGTGGTGGAATCTGCATTGCTGAGCCAACAGTTCCACTTGATCTTAAAACTCTTTTCCAACCTAAACCATGATTTCCTTTACGTAACAAGGACCAAAACCCCTTGATGCCCTCACTGTGGGATTTTGGAATGCACCAGCTCTCGAGGGTCACCAAGAGCCTGATTTATCCTAATGAACGAAGGAGAATTTCTCCACTCCCACTGCCTGCAGCAGCCCCAGCCCTACCTTCCCTCTTCATGCCCATGGCGAGGCACTTCTGGTAGCGGCAGTACTGGCAGCGGTTGCGCTGGCGCTTGTCGATGAGGCAGTCCTTGTTATCCCGGCAGGTGTAGATCAGATCCTTCCGGATCGTCCTCTTGAAGAAGCCCTTGCAGCCCTCACAGCTGTACACCCCATAGTGCTTCCCTGGGGAGGCAAGGGAATTGCTGGGCAGGAAGGTGTTTGCCCTTCCTTCCAGCGTGGAGGAGCTCAAAGCAAATCCAAAGGTGAAAAAACTGCAGGGTATCACCTTGGCAGGCCTGAGCTGGCTTCAGTGAGTCTCAGCAGCAGCAGCCCAACCACAGGACCACTGTTTTCCTGTGAGAAGGAGGGGCTGCATGCCACTGGAGTGATGTGCAGCATGTGAGCTGCGAAAGGGGTGCACTGATATGGAGAGGGTTTGCAAGGCTCACTGGGGTACAGGAGAAAACCCAGACACAGCCAGAGCCCAGCTAACACAAAGCACTGGTGTATTAGTTTTGGTTTAGGGCAAATTTGGGAGAGAACCTTTAAAGGGGCATTTTTAGAAAAGCAGATTTAATTGGCCTCTTTCTTTAACTGGTTTGGGAGAAAATACTTCATTACATAGTCAACCCAGGACAACAGGGAAATGGGAACACAGAGATTTTGGTAGATTTACCTTTGGCAAACAGGGACAGAAGGCAAAATGAGGTTACACACACAAGGGAAAAGAGCACAGCGTTTAGGTTTGCTCACTTTTGGGCACTAATCTGCAGTACAGAGAGCCAGACCCTGCCATGACCTTGCCATGGCAGGATGGCCCCAGCGAGCCTCCAGCGCTGTTCAGGGCTGCACCAGGAGAGTTCTCACTGCACAAAGCCTTCCCCAAGAGAGAAACCCTCCTACCTGAGGACCTGTCCCCACAGATGGCACAGATGTGTTTGGCTAGGGATCCTGGACTTGTGGATGGATAATTCATGTTCCCCATCCCCGGGAGACCCGGCAAGGGCTTGACATCCTCCGAGCTGCTGACATTGTTCAGGACATTGAGCTGCAGAAAGCACAAGACAGGTTAGAGGGGAGAGACTGACATCTCAGTGAAACCAGCCCCAAATGGAGCTCACCCTTCCCTTGCTGCTCCTGCCAGGCTTGTCCCACAAGCTTATCCCCACGGGGCTGCCCTGGGCAGGCAGACATCCTCTGCTGAATCCAGCAGGGAGGGGTTTAAACAGGCACTAAAACAGTACTGCCTGATGTTGTAACCAAAGCCAGGACTCAGCAGAGCTGGAAAAGGGCAGGCAGTCACCTCAGCTGCTCAGTTACAGCCTCCAAGCCATGAGGCTGGTGGGATCCTGGCTGTTTCATTAGAGGATGCTGATTGCTGGCTCCTGGCAGCCACAAGCACTAGCAGCTTAGTAAAGCAGAGATTTGCGGACAGGTGATTTGTTACAATCTAACCTGCTCTGCTGCATGGCTAGGGAAGCTGTAATGATGTTTAAAAAAAGAAAAAATAAATAAAAATTTGTGGGTTTAGCTTCCCTGACTCACAAGATCTGCATATACACATGAAAACATGGGCATTTGGTGACTCTCTGGGACTTAGTTTCCCAAACACTATCAGGTGGCAGATTTGGGGTTACCAGATTATTTAAAAAATAAATAAAGGGCTGAGCATCTAAAAATCAGCAGTTGTGAGATGCAGGCAAACGATGCAGAGCCCCCAGCTGAGATCCCCAGGAGCTGCTCCTGGCTGCTGAAGTTAAAGGTTACAAACCCACATTGATTAGAGACCAAAGCCTGACGTTGCCCAGGGCTTCCTTTTATTGCTGTTTGCTTTGGAGCCACGTCAGGCAGGGCAGGGAGGGTTAAGGGCCATTGAGCACGTCTTGTCAAAAGCTGTCTGGGCAGAACAATCTCCCTTCAAGCCCACCATCCACCACCAAATCACCTTCCCCACTGTCATGGATTCAGGGCTGGGGATGGTTGTTCCATCCCTGGGTTAGTTTGGAACAGCTGTGCCAACTTAGCAGCTCAAAGAAGGCAGAAGCAGGGATAGAAAACAAGGGTTTGCATGAAGACCCAGCTTAAGCCTTCGTTCCACTCTCTGTAACATTTAAAACAGTAGATTTCATGCATGTTGCTGAAAGTCCTCCATTTGCTCCAAGAAACTGCACATTTCTCACAAAAAAGTGGTAATTTCCACAGTAAATTTTGGTAAAGAGCATGGGTGCATCCCATTGGAATTTTTGCACCTGTCATTAGAAAAATAAAAAAGGTGAAGCCTGTTCTCATCTTCCCTCACTGCTATCCCGTCATTTTCAACATTTCAAAGGTTTTAATAACACAGAAAATAAAACTTATTCAGTGAAAATCAGAAGCCAAGTTGTTTTGCTCCACTAGGACATATAAGTGTATCGGGAAAAATTGTCCACAGGAACAGAGGTTTCATCTCCCCAGCAGAGACTCAAACCAGGCACTGGCAACTCTAAATCCTTATGCTTCAAAATCCAGGCTAAGGAAAGGAGAAATAAACCCCTTCCTCCCCACAAGTGTCCATCAGCAACATGCTAAGCCAGGAGGAACTTTTTATGGTTTAAAATGTTACTCAGAACTCGGGTGCCACCTTTTCTTCCTCCCTGCCTGCACTTTGAAACAATAAAAGGGAGAGGGGGACACGCAGGGCAGCTTTAGCCATCAGTGTCCTCAGAGCTTGACTCTTGCAGGTTAAGTGCAATCATGGATGATATCTGGGACAACTGCTTGAACCCAAAGCCATTAGCTGCCTCCCTGCTGAATCCCCAGGGCCCGGCTGTCTCCTTGCATTAGAGGCAACACAAATGGAACCTTCTCCTCGGATCTGGGAACTTGGCACAGCGCCCAGGCTGGGGAAACCACTTCCCAGAGCATCCCCAGTCCCAAAGGGAAGGCTTCCAACCAGCCAGTGCTGCCACAATTTCCTGTCCAGCCATCCTGTCCCTGATGTCACGGGCACAAATACCTCCAGATCCACGGGGAACAGCTGGGTGGTGCAAGGGGAAGAGGGATCCTCCAGCATTCCCACTGCTGACACCCGGGACCCACACAGGCGTTGAAGATGCTGGGGAAAGGTAAGCCAAACCTCATCCTCTTTCAGAGCTTTTCAGCTCATGCCATCCTCTCCCAGCCTTCCAGGCACTAGGAAGAGCTTCAGGCATTCCAAGGACCAACCAGCAGGGTACAGGGCAGAAAGGGCTCAGGGACCACCTCTTTGCTTTGCTTTTTCCTTGTGAGGCCTCTGAGCACTTCCCACCTTCAGGTCCCACTAACAAAACTCAAAATCTTCTCCTAAGAGGTAGAACTTTCACTTCTATCTGGACGCCCAGAACACTTCAGCTCTCTGTCGAGATGCCACAGTGCCACCAGAAATGCAGGAGGCAGTGCCAGGCTCTTGGAGCAGCATGTCTGCATCCCACAGAGCCACCCTGGGAGGCTCCCAACACCTGTCTGGAAGGGAAACCTCAGCACCCACGTGAGCACAGGCAGGAAGGATGGGAGTGCTTCTTTTTGCTTCAGGCCAAGTTGATATGCAGCACAGGAGGTGGCTGGCATTTAGCATTAACATTTGTCTCTCCCTAGAAAGTCTGTCTCCTTTCCAGATAACCAAACGATGTTTTGCAGGAGGAAGGGCAACGTTTCACTGCTGCAGCCCCTGGCTATCCTGTTTCCATGTACTGCAGCAGAGGGGAGCTGGACTGCCCCCACAGCGAGAGCAAAGCTGGAAATTAGCTCTCTCCCCTCATCCTGCAGGGTATTTTAAAACTGGTGTGGTCTGTGTGTCTGACTAATGCAGGTTCACATGTTAGAAAATGTTCCTCCCAGCTGAGCTGCGCGTGGCCGAACTCCCCACCACCAAATCCTCTCCCTCAACTTTTGGGACTTCATTCTAAATACAAAACTGGAGGGAAGAAAGCATCAAATCCCCACCTGTGGACTGGCGTGTGCCACGAAATTCATCCCTGGGGCCGAGGACAGGGCGACGGGGTGGGAGGCCAGGGAGGAGGCGATGACCCTGTAGGGCGATGCCAGGGCGTTCACCGGGGAGCCGAGGGCGCTCATGGGCGATGGCAGCGCCCGCGCCGCGCTCCCGGGGGGCTCCAGGAAGCCGGGGGGCCCCTCCAGCACCGGGCTCCCCGTGGACAGCCCCGAGGACAGGCTGACGGACGTGGAGCTGGCGTGCACGGGGGAATCTGCGGGGAGAAGCGGAGAGGTGAAGGGCCACCAGCTGCACAGCCTGGTTGTGTCGGCTTAAAATGCCAGCCCGGCCTCAAAACCAAGCAGAAAACCATGCTGCAGAGGGAAAAGAACAAAGTGTGGGTTATAGCACAGGGAAATGAGTTATGGACTGTTGGAACGCTGGTTCCTGAGAAATTGAGACTTTCTGTGCTGACCCCACAAGAGAACAATGCGTTTAACCTGAGACCGCAGAGAAGACTTCCAAAATTAAATGATAAAACTAAAGTTATGAGTGTGTAGTTTGAATAGAAGTGTGTAATATCACATAGTAGAAAACTTAAGACTTTAAAGTTTTAGAATATAGAATATACATAGAATTTATTTACATTTTTATATAGAATATATAAAACAAGATAGAAGTTGTAGAGCCAAAATTAGTCCTCCTTCACCTTCTTCTTCATGAGTTTGAACAGTATTGTATTACATATATAACGATATAATATAATATAATATAATATATATAATACAATTAATATAATATAATATAATATAATATAATATAATATAATATAATATAATATAATATAAATATAATAATAAATAGTATATATATATATATACACTAAATTTAAAAGTCCACATTGCGAGTCATGGGTAATTAGTCATCGAATTAAAAGTAAAAATAATTTAAGTGTCATTTCTTAATTAGACAGTTTATCCTTAAAAGGCCTTGTAGAGAAAGAAATACAACTCAATTTTTAGCTTGTTAGAGTGAAGTGCTATAAAACGCACAGTTTGTGAGATTGTAATATAAATAAGAAGTAATAAACATCTGAGTCCAAACAAGAAATACCATCTCACACATTTAATCCCAGCCTTGGCAAAAGAAAGAAACTAGTGAATCCTCAATATTCAGCAACAAAATTTATTGTGGAGATAATGTTTAATAACAAAATATTCCTTTTCCACTTCGGTGCCTCAGCAGACTTGGAGGAAGGCACCACTGCCTGCCTGCCTCAGGCTGCTTTTCAGTGTGCTCTGAACTCTTCCCCGAGCTCCCATTTCTTTTGTCTGAGCCAGCTCTAGGGACAGCACACTTCTGAAACCCTGAAATCCTCACCAGCCAGCCTGGAAACTCTGAACGTTCCACTAGTCTGATGAAGAAGCACCTCTGCTCTGGCCTTGTGCTGCCATGGCTCAGTTTTCCCCCTTCCCACTCAGTGTGCCTCCACTGTGCCTTTTCACATGTTCACTCCCAAAACTGGGTGCAGCACCTTCCACAGGAGCTGGAGCAACCCAGGAATGGCTCACGACACGCCTGCAATGCAAGTTTCAGGACAAGGCAGCCACAAAGCAATTTTTGTCCTTTATTTTTCCTCATTTGTACAAATCAGAGCAGAGAGTTTGGCCACACAGATGTGCCAGGGCACTCTCACAGCTACCAGGACAGGGGGTTCCCTCCCTCCACACTGAGGAGCTGCAGTGCACATCACCAGGCTGAGCCTCACAGCAGCCACACGAGATCAGCCTGCCCCTGAACCCTGCTGAGGAAGAGGTGGTGTAAAAAAACAATACAACCCTGATCATTGCCACTTCAGGGCAGACTCTGAGGCTGAACAGCTCAGCCAAGGCCTAAATACTGTCTCCTGTAAGACATTATTTACCCTCCTCAAACATTCAGAGGGTATCTGGGCACCAAATGCCCACTAGTCCAAATGGGTCGTGCATCTAGGTGCATTTTAAGGATTTCCATGACCTTTTCTCCCTCCCTTCGAATTTACCAGCCCTAGTTAGCATTAGCTGTCATTAACATTCCTGTGAACCATTATTTCTCTGTTGGTTTTCCAGCACAGGAGATCATTCCCTGGAGTGGCAAGGCGAAGATGTTGTGTGGGAAGGTCACACAGCTGGTTTTTCATGGCTGGCACAGAGGATACATTCTCCCATTGCATTTGCAAGTAAGGCAGCGCTTGGGTGTTTTGTTTGTTTGTGGTTTTTTCCCTCCTTTTAACATTATTGCAAAGTTATTTACGTGACAGTGTTTGTTATTCTACCTGAAGTAACAATCAAATCTGATTCAAAGGGAAGATGCACAATAAAGACGGGAAAAGGTCAGCTTGCTGAATAACATTAAAGACATTTGTCAGAGTCAAGGAGGACTCGATCCGCCGTTATCAACCCGCTTCAGACTTAATTCTGCTGAGGGAGGGGGAGAAAAGGTCTTTGTCAATTCTTGCTTTGGCTTTTTGGATCAATTCTCCCGGTGGGAAAGCGATGTGCAGCACGAGGAAGCCGGCTCAATGACAACAGCAGAAGCCTCAGAGGCAGCGAGGCGGTCTGGAGGCAGGAGCAGGGCTCTGCCTGCTGCCACAGTCACCCCACATCCCCCTGCCACCATCAGGGAGACACACAGCCTGCTTGCTGCTAGCAGACAGCAACATCCCTGCCTCGGAATGGATTCCAAGTGCTCCAGTCCTTCATCCCAGGGAGAGAGTGCCTGCAGCACTGGGCAGAAGCTGTGCTGTTGGCTTGGAGCCCCCTCCCTCACCCCACAAGCACTCAGCTCACACAGGCACCTCAGATGTTTCTTGGGGCTTAAAAGGACCATCCTGACTTGGGCCATTATCAGCTTCAGAGAAAAACAAATGCATTTTTCATCACCTGTGGTACCAGGTACAACACACAGTCCTCCCCAGCATCTGCAGCACAGACCTAGAAAGAATTTGCTTTTACGCCTCTTTAAATAACTAGGTAAACAACATTGCCTTTGAGGATTCCTCAGCTTGGAAAATAAGTCATTGCAGGGGATACTGGGCAGAGATCTATCACACCAGGAGAGCTGAGCAGAAGAATGATTCTTCATCCTTTTCCATTAACACAGCAAAGGGCATATTTTGAAAGTATCATGCAGAAGATTTAAACCAATAAGGAAAGACACCCAGGGGAGTTAACTGTTTGCTTTTATGCCAGACCTTTCAGAAACGCTGTCACTGCCAAGTTTCTCCATTAGAGAGGCTCCAGGTTTCACAAGGACCCAGAGCAAGGCTTCCACTCCAGGAGGCTGCTGGTCAGTGCAAGCCCCACGTGGGCTCGTGCCCCTGCCAGGGCTGTGCCCAGGGGCATCCCCCAGACCCCAGGATGGGATCAAAGGCCAAAGCCAGGAAACCTGGAGGGTTTTACCCCGTTACACCTCTGTGATCCCAGCAATGAGATACCAGAGAGGAGGTGTGAATGCACAAAGGAGTGTTTGCTGGTGGAGATGGATGGATAAATGAAAATACCTACTGGGGAGCACAGGGGTGTAAAGCCAGGCTTTGCCAGGGCCTGATGACACAAACCAGAGTTAACATTTGTTTCTACAGTGCCTGGCTACACTGTCCTGCCAAGGCTCTGACAAACCCCTTGGTCAAATCCAGCAGTGTTAAATTTCCATTTACCAAACAACAACTTTATCTGTTACAAATTCAAATAAAGCCCCCATCTAAAAAACCACAACAATGATGACAAAAAGCTCACAAACAACAAAAAACTTTGACTTCCCGTCCCCTTCTGGGGTAAGTCTGCTAAGTCATCCACCAGGGGAGTAGAAATGCATTCTCCTGCACCTCCTTTCAGCTTCTCATTTTCAGGCTAGAGTGGTCAGAGAGGGATATAAGACATGACTGTTAGCAGACTATCAGCTTGTGAGAGGAACAATTTTCATGGCTGAAAGGTGTGCAGGAAGAGCCAAGCCAAAGCATCCTTGACCCTGGGGTTAATTATTCGCTCAGCTGAGTACGCTCAAACTTGTTCCAGTTCAAAGAAGCCAGGGAGGTCTGGACTGTGCAAATGGCCAAGTTTTGAAAGAAAATAATGAAATGAAATTACCTGCAAGAAAATACTGATGGTCTGTGTCCCACATCTCCCAGCAGAACCCAGAAGGTCTTGGGTTCACCGGGATGGAATGGCTTTAGTCCAGCATCATTTGGGAGACAGACAAATGGCAGTGGAACAGGGCTGGGGAGGAGGGAAGCAGCTGTGGGACGGAGCAGGCTGGGCTGGGGAGGCAGGAGTCAGTCCTGCACGGGGCACAGGTGACACTTACCCGGGCCTGCAGCGTGTCCGTCAGGTAATGCAAGGTGACAGCAGGGACGGGCACGCCCCGAGCACGGGGCACCAGCCACGCTGGCCATGTCCCCACGCCAGCTGGGGAAGGCCAGCTGGGACCTGCACCAGCACCAGGGCTCGCTGCCGCTCCTCGCCCCCGCCCCGCACTCACCGTGGCTCATTCCTGACCCACAGCTGGGGCTGTTTGTCTGTCCTTCTTCACTGCTTCCTTCTCCACATTAATGCCTGGACTGGGAGTTTCCTGCCCAAGCTCAGGGAAGCTTGATTTTGTATTTATTTCTCTCTGGAGGAGCAGGGGAAGGGAGGACAGGAGGATTGTGTGGATTTTTCAGTATCTCCGCTGCAAACATGCACTGCCCAGAGAAGCCAGTGCCTCCATCAACTCTCCACAAGCTGCCTTAAACAGAAGCACACACTCCAGCCTTCTCTTGGAAGGGTGCAAAGCTTAAGAAGGAAGAACTTGCTTCTAGGTGCTTCAAAGTGGCTCTGCAAATTACAGCATTGTTTGTGGCAGGGAGCAGCTGAAGCACACACACACACACACAAAGACAGTGTCCATCTCGTTGCTTCAGCATTCAGAATAAGGATTATATCCAATGTCAGCTTAAGCATCTCTGCTGCCATTCGGAAAAATAATGAAGAAAGGCCCCAAGAAACACTCAGTTCTCTGCATTTTGAAATTACTGCCTTTGAGGACACAAGCAACAGCATTATCCTCACCCACCAGCTACTGAAGATGAGCAAGCACAAAAAACTTCAATACTCAACTTCCATCTGTGTTTCATCTTCACTTTAGCAAAATCCTAATCCAGGGATAGGAAACTTGCATGAATGGCCTCATAAAAGCAGAAGAACACCATCTACATCACAGCAGATGTGTAGGTGTCCAACAGATGCACCTGCAGAGCACAAAAGCTTCAGGTCCACTACACAATGCTAAACAGCCAGGTCTGGGCTGGCACAGAGCAACTGAACCAAGGTGAGCTTGATAAAGGCACCATGGATGCCTTTACCAAGCTCTGAGCTCCAAACACTTCACAGGTAAAGCTGAGGAAGGCGTGGAAACGAAGACTTCTCTTCTTCAAGAGCTCACAAGTGACCCCAAATACCCTGGTGAAGGCAGTAGGAAGAGAAGGAGCCAGGCTGCAACCCATAAAACTGTCTTGATTTTCACACAAATAATGGTAGCAAACATTAGCTTCAGCAGTGACACCTGAGCAGAAAGAAGAAACAAACTGCAGAGATCAGAAATATCCAACACTGTCTGTTTAACCACCACAGGCTGCAGGTTTGTTTTGTCCAATGCCCCTCCAGCTGCAACACCCAGCAAAGCCTTGAGAGAAATACCTGTGTTCAACACCAGGGTCTGACCTCATCTAAGGCCTGACACAATCCTTGAAGAGCCCTGGCAAGCCCAGAGATGATGATACTCTCAACATTCACAGTTTCCTTTTTAATATCAGCGAGAATCAAAAGCTGGAAGTCATCAAATAATGAAAAACACTTATGCTCCCAAGGCCTCAGAGAAAAGGTTCACAAACATTTAAAGGTGTGAGTTGCCTGCCTGACACATGACTTTGCAGATACTTCATCCTCTGCAGATCAGAAAGCACCAAGAAGTGGGAAGAGACAGGCAGAGAAGGGCTGATTTCAGGAGAGGAGCACGAGTGTGCGTGGGAGGTGCAGCATGGCAAACAGCTCGTCCTTGGGGACGACCTTGAAAAGGAAATACCTGTGAGAAACACTCCTGAAAGTGGCTGCAGTTATGGTAGCAGGATGCCCACCATAACTGGAATCAAGCAAAGTTCTGCTGCTGTGACTGCAGAAGCTGTTTTTGTTTGATACACAGCAGATGAACCAAAAAACTGTTCCCTTTCTGGTGGTATTTTTAACCATCCAAGCAGATTCCCACAGACAGTACAAACTGCCATGCTAATATCCCACAGAAAGGTTAGTGGGTTTGCCTTGCTTTCAAGGTCCAGTAACCTCTGTGTTTCCATCTTCCTGCTCAACTCCATGTCAATAAATAATGCAGCCTTCCCTGAGCACTAAAAATGAGGAGGGAAAACTCCCAGGGGATGTAGTGGCACATATGGGAGCAGGGGTTTCTCCAACAGGGCAGCACAAAGTTTCCCTCAGCTCTCCAGGTGGTGGGAAGAGCTGATTCCTCTCTTCTCTCCTGTGCCTCCCTTGCAAACAGGGGCCACCCAAAACCTGGCCACAGGAAGCTGTGTGTCGTGTCCAAATGTCCTTGGACATACTGAGCTATTGACCCACTGTCCAATTGCAGTCAAATCAGGCCAAGACCTCAAAATAGCAGCTGCTGCTGAGCCTGCACCAGGGAAAGACTCCTTCAGCAACCACACATCAAGTAATTAAAACAGAACTGCAAGCCAAATTTACTCACCCTAACAAGGTGTCACATCTCCCTGGTGACCACAGTAACACACAAGAGTTGGATAAAATTCCTCGTCTCCAAAAAAAAAGGAAAAAGTTGTTGAATTTGAGGCCTGAAGGTTTTTTTCCACGATTGTTTGATCAGATTTCCCACTTGGCCAGCAGCCACTAGGAAAAACATGCACAAATTCCTATAGCTGTCTCTGAATTTGTGGAGAGGCTACAGGTCCCCAGGAGAACAGATCCCATTGACTGTAGGACCTGTGGTTACACCAGGCAACTAAAGGCAGCTGACTCCTGCTTTAAAAGAAAAATTTTCACAAAATTTAAAATTTAATTTTCCCAGATGCCGAAATTGCCCAGTCACAGGATTTTCTCACACCTTTGCTGGGTCAAAGGGCTCTTTTCCATCTTCACATCTACAATTATAGGAATGGACACAGGGGACATCCAGGGAAAAAAAGCATCCTGCAGATCACAAACCTGGGACTATCACATGAGAAAAAGGTGCCAGCCAGCCAGGCAGCAGAGCCAGTGCAGCACAATGTGGGTTTTCCTCTCCCTATCCCCTAAACGCCCTGGCCTAACCCTGCTTTGCTTGGGAGAGCTGACAAGATCGCAGCCGGAGGTGGTGTGGCCACGGGCCAAGTTACATGAGTACCAATAAAAGAGACTTTGTGGAGGAGCCAAGTTAGTTCTGTCCCCAACCAACGGTGCCAGAGAGCGCTCAGAGAGAGAGGACAGCCAGCACAGCATCTTTCCTTGCCCTGGGAGCTGGGCTTTGGGTGAAATGCATCCTTCTGGAGAATAAAAACACATTTTTAAGCATTTTCTTTGCTCCTGTAGCCCAGCCTTAGCCCACATCTCCTGCTTTAGATGTCTAAGGGTGACTCATCTGTTATTCTACAAACTCATCTGTGACACCCTGGAGTCTGACTGTCCTTTTCTCATCACAAATCATGTGCTTATGACCAAGTTGTGGATGTATTTCTCAGACAAATTTGGTGGTGCTAATCAGATGTTTAAGATCAAAGTGAGTGTTGCACACACCACCAAAAACATGCACCTTATTTCTAACCTGAATGCAGACAAAATTAAGGTAAAGCAGACGCAACAGATACCTGAAAGCAAAGAAAAAGACAGCAAGTAGGTGCCCTTTTTTTGACATTATGGTGAAATTGAAGCCCAGAATTTCAGAGCTAAAGGAAATCTGAATGCAAGAAGATCAGCAGAACCTGCATCACCTTAACTTTGCCCTCCAGCAACACCGTGCAATGAATGCTACAAGCTGACAGCTTAGTGTGGACACTGCCCTGGCATCCTGATGCTCCAGGAAGAGTTCCATGGCTTTTCCAAGGATGGGGGAGCAGTGAACACCAGGAACACATCCCGAGTCTGACGGAGATGCAGGCTGCCTGCACAGGCTTCCTGGTGAGGACCCAAGGCAGTGGAAGATCCCTTCCACCCGTGGTCACCAGCATCTCTCCTCCTCCAAAGCCTGGCTGCTGTGTCACACAGACCCTAAAGCTGTCTGACCAAAACAGGCACTGCTTCCTCAGCCAGCCAGAACCCCCCTCTGCAGAGCCAGCCCCAAGGAGAGGGAGCTGCCACATCACCAAGCTGCCACAGGGACATGGAAGCCCTCTGGCTTTGAGGGGAGCGTGGCCAGGAGTGGCAAACTCCATCCAGGGAGCACAAGATGGGACAGAGGGACTGCTTTAAAGCATCCCAAACAAAACTTGGCCAATGCTTTTGCATCTCTGCCAGGCATTCACATACAGAAAACACCTCTGTTTCTAACACCAAGTTGGAGGCAGGTTAAAACACCAGTTTAATACTTTAAATGGAAGTTAAACTCACAATATACTGAACAGTTAGAGAACAGTCCCTTCGCCTTTATTGGTGGAACAAAAATCCCTCTGCTCCTATTACCAATTTCCTCTGCTAGAAATCTCCCAAAGGCTCTGCTGAGTGTTGTGACCCTTGTCCCTGCAGGGATCTCTGCCTGGTTCCTATGAAGATCAGCTTGAATGTCGCTTTTCTTTTGGTTCGTTGCAAATTTGCACTAGAAATAAATTAAACACAAATAACACTTTCATTGTTTCGTTCTTATTGCAGCAGTAGGGGAGAGTTCAGCTTGTCTTTGCTGGGTCCTTAAAAACACCAGTGAGCAACAGCTTCTCCCAACGAGTCATCTCCTTTCTGCAGAAACAGCCTAAAAAGGTATTTTGGAAAGTCGAGTGCTTGTGAAACTTGAGGATAACTTGATGCAATACCAATGACTTTTCTGGAGTTGGAGAATTACCAGAGGTGAGCATCTGGTGAAAAAGGGAGGGGAAAAAAACCCCACACACTGGGAACATCCCATGTGCAATGCGATGTCTGCACAAACTGCTTCTCCAGCAGAGAAATAAAACTGAGGTACACAGCCTGGGGGCCTCCAGAGCGAATCCTGGAGGCATTTCCCCACTTTGAAAGGCTGGGAATAATATAAAGAGCTTTCCAGAGGTACCAAGACTTGGCACACGCATGCACTTTGAGCTCCATCAGTACTTTCAGTAGTCCATAGGTGGGTGCTCCCAGCCCCTCGCAGCTCCAGCCCACAGCTCCTCAACCCATTCCCCTCGTGTCAGGGCAAGGGGAACAACTTCAGACAAAACATGAAGAGTAATCCCACAGCCATTTCCCAAGAGCAGCTCCTGCAGCCAGGGCTCGCTCACGGTGGGCACGGGGGTGTCACAGCCCTGGCCCCTGGCTGTCCCCCTGAGCAGCCTCCCTTGGCCAACCTGACACAGCTCCACACGATTGTGGTGGGAGCTGTGTCACAAGGGCAGGAGACAGCCCCACAAGGCAGGAGATAGCCCCACAAGGCAAGGAATCAGCCCTCCTAAGATTTTCTCGGGAGGTGTTTCACGTTTGAAAAGTAATTTTAAATACCCCCCCAACAAGTTAATAAAAATTAAATTAGAAAGATGCTTACTTGGTTTGATGCCACAAGGCAAGGAATTAGCCCTCCTAAGATTTTCTCGGGAGGTGTTTCACGTTTGAAAAGTAATTTTAAACACCCCCCCACCCCCAACAAGTTCAATTGGAAAGATGCTTACTTGGTTTGATGCTGTTCCTACAATGCAGAGATTCAAGCCACCACACACAGACACAAACACGCATCTCCCAAGCGATCCGCTAAACTTCAAAGCGGAGCGCAGCCTGCAAAATTTCAGGCAGCCTGCTCTGGCCGTGCAGAAGTTCACAGCACATAAAACCACAGGACAGCTTCGCGGGCACTGCAGGTTACAGCCACATCCGAGCTAGGTTAAACACGTTTTAAATTCCCTTTACACCCCCCCCGCCCCGCGCCAGTTCCTCCCCCTAACCCAGAATGCAAACTCAAGTAAAACACTTACTGCCAAAGCCCGCAGGAAACTTAATGAAGTGAGGATAATTCCCATACATGTTTAATCTTCAGTTCATCGCTCTCCCTTCCCAACACGACCTCCTCCTCCTCCTCTAAAGCCCCAAGGCGCCCGGAGCGCAGCGCAGCCCGCGGCGCTGGGGCATGGCCCCGCAGCGGCGGCGGCTCTCGGCGGCTGCAGGGCTCATCCTCCTCACCCCCGCAGCATGGGGGGCCCAGCCATGCCCCTGTTCCCCCGCTCACAGCCGGCTCCCGTGCTCGGCTGGCTCGGCTCCCTGCGAATTCCCGGCGCTCCGGGCTCGCGGCATAATCGCCCAGTCGATGCTCGGCGGCTCCGGTGTGGATCGGGAATTGGGAGGAGGGGGAGAGGTTAAGTTCTTCGGGGGAGGAGCGTGGTGGGAAGGAGGGGGGGATTTGCTGCTCCACCAGTGTTGGTTCCAGCAGCTCCGGCCATGTGGAGGGTCTCTGTGGCCAGGGAAAGGAGCAGCCCTGGCCGGGAGGAGTTGCACATCCATTCCCGCATCCCACACCAAATCCTGCCGAAATCAGGGCACGGTGGTGCTGGGCTGCAGCCAGCCCCGGGAAATGCAGGGCTGAGGAGAAGCAGGACCTTCCTGGAGCTAGCAGAGCTGGCAGCTCAGCTCCCATCCCCAGCCGCACCCAAAGGAGCACAAAAGACACGCAAAGCACACCAAAAGCCTCATTAACCGGTTGCTAAAGCTGGGGGGTGAGAGGAGGTGGGACACAGGACAGAGCCCGGGGGGCTCAATCCGTGCTGCACACAGTCAGTAAAGTTCACAGCAGGGCTTCAGACAGCCCCAGACCCACACCCACAACTTCATCTAATGCCCAGCCCTCCCGACAATGAAGTTCTGCGGGAAATGTGCAGGAATAAGCAGCAGCAAGCAGCCAGCTGCCAAGGGCAGAGCCACATGCAGTCCCCAGCACTGCCCCTCCAGTGCCTGGTGCCCCGGGTCAGGAACAGCCCCAATTCCCTGACGGCAAACCCCAGCTCTGGGGAGAGGCAGGGATACAGCACAGCCCGCTGATTCTGGGGTCTGATCTGGGAAACCTCAAATAAAGCCGCCTCAAAGGAATGGAGGAGGGAGCATTTTGCCAGAGGTCAGCACTCACAAGTGTGCTGGAAGAGAAGGTGGCTTGCAGACCTGTCATTGCCACCAGCCACACAGCAGAGAAAGGGGCTAGCAAGGGGCTTTGCCTTCCCAGGGGACCATGGGGAGCGTGGCATGCAAGCAGCAAGACAAAAAAAAAAAGGAAGAGCAGATTAGGGTGTTTGGCATCCCATGAGGACCTTCTGGTGTCCCTCCAGGTCACCCCAGGACCCATTTTGCCCTTTGGCAAAGCATGCTGGAGGGGGAGGGCATGGAATCTGCCAGAGCTCCTCAGAGCACCCAGATGCTGGCTGGGGTGCAGTCAGCCCTGGGGGATCACGTCTGCAGGAGAAGGAAAGGTTGCCCTGGTTAGCTCTGTTTCTTCCTTTGCTCTCAGACATTGCCACATCTATTTATCTCTGGCTAGAGTTTAGGCAAGGGAAAGGCTTTATCCTCTCCCTTATGTTAACAATCTTTATATTTAAAAGGTGATTTTCTTCCTCCAATTCCTGCTCTGCATCTGCGTGTGTGATGTGCAGTACTGGGAGGACACCATGGCGTGGATGCACAGCTCTTTATGGGCACCAGGTACATCAGATCAGCTCCAGGGCTTGGAGTTTCCCTGGGAATGGGAACCTAACACTTGGGAGTGCATCTCCACACGGCAGAACAAATGGATAAGCTGCCTGCTGTCAGGAGCAAGGAGGTTTGCAGGCAGTGGTATCAGCATTCTCTATAACCCCTTAGCTGTGGCCTAGGTTTACACACACCTTTTTTTCTCACAGTTAAAGAAACAAAACAACAACCAAGAGATCAGTATTCAGAGTAGGTTCTACTGAGGCAAAAAAGCCACCAAGCAACTGCAGTCTTGCAGGGGGAATACAAACAGCAGAGATCACTCTTGTATTTTCTATCTGGCCACCTTTCACATCTCATTTGTTTTACTGCACAAACATTAATGGCACTGCAGAACTGTTTTTAGGGAAGGAGAGGCAGCTGAGCACACATCCCTCTCACTGGCCACAAGTTTTGAGCCCTGGGGAAGGGAGACCAAAGGGTTTGATGAGCAGCACGAGAGCACAGCACAGCAGCATCTGACTGTGTGGTGCTGTGTCCTGCCCTGCCACCACCCCAACACACATCAAGGCCATCCCCAGTGAATGTCCTCAGCTCAGGCCAGTCCTTCCAGTGTTCACAGCTGCATCCAGGTGCAGGAGATGTAGGCACAGCTCCTGTTTCAGTGGAGGCTGCCCCACACTCCACCCTGTCTAATCCAAGTGGTGTCAATCCCAGCAACCACAAGGATTCCTAACTCATCAGCAAAGTTTGCTGTTTCAGGATAACACTGGCTTTGCCTCCTCTGCTGTCCTTTAACAGCCACGCCGGGGATCCTTGTTAGGAGCAGGAAGCAAAAGCCAGGCACCAGGCAGGGATTCCTCAGTGCCCTGCAGGCAGGAACCCAGGGCACTGCTGAGGAGCAGGCTGCAAGGTGGCTTGTTTCAATCTCCTGATAGAAAATTGGATTTCTCAGCAGGGCAAGTTTTTTTTTCCCTCTGTCACAAGACTGAAAGAAACATTTTTTCAATCACAAAAGCCTAGCAAACAAGCTGCTTTCAAAATAAGTGATTTTCACACACACACACACACACACAAACATGCGCTCAGTAAGATCCAAAACTTCCATGCCAGAGAGGGACTTTGTGCAGCCCCACACACAACCTGCCAGAGGGATGTTTCTCTGCTCTGGTGCCATGGGAAAGCTCTGGCATGCCTGTGCAGAGGGGCAGAGTGGCCTTGTGCCCCTGTCCCCAGGTGCCACTGGCACTCAGGACTCAGATGCTGTTGGATTTTGACACAAATCCACTCTTGCACACCAGTTTCGCTTCCACCTGCTCGAGTCACACCTCCCTGCCCTGCCAGCCTGCCTTGTGCCCTGCCCTCAGGAGGGTTTGTGCCCTTGCCGTGCAGGGGCAGAGGCAGCTGCCTGCCCTGGGAACGGGGAGGTGTGAGCAGCTTTGTGTTCTGAGCACCAGCCGTGCCGAGGTTTTAGCAGTACCATTTATTCTCACCCACCACGCGGGATCTCAGCGGCTTTAATTCCATGCTAATGAAGTTTTAGTAGGGAATTATTTTTATTGATCTGCCCAGAGCAAAGAGCCTGATTTTAGAGCAGCTCTGTCAGCACCCCCTTCCCCACAGCTCTTTTCTTTCTTTGGGAGAGGAAAGAAGACAAAACAGCTCTGAGCTCCTTAAAAAGGTTGGCAGTCCCAAGCAGTAAGTGGATTACTTTATTGATTTTTAGCAGATCTGGGTTAGTGAGTGCTTAGCACTGCAGAACACATGCACACACAGAGCAACTTCAAGGAAACCTCTCCAGGCCCTTTCCTCAGGCAAATCAAGTGGCAGGCAATTAATTTAGGAGACCACCATGGATTTTGGAGCGTGGAGAAGTTCCAGTCCCTGCACCCAAGTCAGTCTGTGACAGACAGAATTTAGGAGCCAGCCCAGCCTCTCTTAAGCAGTACTGCAGGACCTTACAGAGGCAGCCCCTCAGTTTCTTGTAGAACAGCACAATTCACAGCTTCAGAGTATTAAATGCTTTTTATTCCCCTGCCAGTCCTCATTGTTGTGTAAAAGGAGAAGACATCATGACTGCCACTGTTCATTTAGGAAGGAAAACCATGGCCATGCTGCCCCCAGATGGGATTCAGTGCTGCCAGGGGGCCTCCAGCAGCCACACATGGGGGCATCAGTCAGAGCAGGACTCCTGACAAAGCAGAGCTGTTCAAGCCAGCTAAGATGCTAACGTTGTGTTGGGATCCCCAGCTCACTCACTCACCTCCCAGGCAACTTTCCAAGGCCCCTGTACTGTAGATAGTATTTCTGAGTGTGCTGGAATGGCATCTCAAAGAACTCCTCCACCAGTACTGCCCCACCAAGCCTTTAGGGTGGAGCCTGACTGCATAAGGGCCTGCAGGGGATAGTTTTATCCCACTTTGTGCCAGAACCAGGAAAGCTGGAAAGTAAATATGGTCCCTCTTCCTTGAACTAGGAAGAACCCAAATATGTTCAAGAATTCCGTCAGGACCCACCCCATCTTTGTTTAAAGGCAAAGGCAGTCAGTGCATATACTGATGGCACAGATATGACCAAATAAAAAGGTTGCATCTCTTATAATCCCACAGCATTCATCTTCCTCCTGCCACACTGCTCCAGAGTGACAGAATTCCAGAGAAAACCCACTTCCTCTGGGGTGCTGGTGTTAGAGCTGGGGCTCCCTTCACATGGCTAATAAGGTGCAATAAGGGCTACCAGGCTGAGTGCCCCAAGAGCCAAAATGCCCATTCTCCTCCCTGCTAGCCTCTGAGGGTGACACAGGCACCAGGTGACCTACTCAGGGCCAAACAGGAGGAAGTCAGTGCCAGAGCAGGGACTAGAAACTGGATTTCTCCAGGCTGGCAAAGTGGATTGAGCCAACCTCATCCATGTGTTGCACTGGTCCATGGCATTGACCCAGGACAGGCACAAGTCACCAAAAGCAAGTTGCCTCCTTGGAGATGGAGAGGAAAGGAGCTGCTGCATCAGCCCTTCCCCATCCATCCCTGCCCTTCCCCATGTCCAGCAATAACCACAGACACCAAGCTAATGAAATTAAGCCCAGAGCCCCACCGGGCTAATGCAATTACCGACAGCAGCACCTTCAAGCAGCAGCACCACAAACACACCTGCAGGAGCACAGCCTGCCCTCTCCTTCTCCCCAGACCTTCCCTGTCTCTCCCTGAGCCCCACAGCTGCCATCCCCAAGGTGTCAGGGCCAGGGCCATCATGCCCAGGCTGCTCCAGGGAGGGAGGGCACTGCCTACCTTGCAGAAAGCACCGTCCCATGCAGCCAAGCGCAGCCTCCGAGGGCAGATTTAAAGAAGCCTGTTTAAACCTTGGGAGACCTGCAATTACCAGCACCCTAATGAGGCCCTGGACACTAATCAGCGGTGTCACCGAATCCTCTTACGCCTGCCTAAGCACCTCCAGCAGCTTTGCTGGTTGCGGAGCCCAGCTGCCCAATCCTGCAGGGAATTACCTCCTCAGACAGGCACCACTGGTGGCACTTAGGTCTTTTGACACAGATGAAGGTAAAGCACTCCCAGGCATTTGTGCAAGGTGACAGAGATACCTGACAAGGCCTCTGCCCAGCCCAAAGGCACCCGGGCCAAGCCCACACTGCAGTTGATGCCTTAGGATTCAGCTTTTATATTTTTCAGATCCTGTGCTGCTTTAGTGTATAACTCTAAAACCCCAAAGCCTGTCAGCTGCATTTCTCCCATTTTATCCTGACAAAACAATTCCTCTCTGGTACTGAAACTCAAGGACACCTTATTGTCTCAGGCACCGAGAGATGTAAACAACAGTGAACTGGGGGAGCAAACTGGGGGTAAATGACTTCATTACCTGAAGCTGTAATTGGAGGATTAACCCCTGATTTGTAAATGGACCAAACTTATAACTGTATCAAAAACTCGTGACCATTGTCCATCTTGGGTGTATTCCCCCAGAGGCTTGTGGCTGCCCAAGCCGTGCCTATTGAAGGCCTTCAATAAACACCCATTTTTATTCTCTTAATCTTAAGCCTCTGTTCTAGCAGCCACTCCAAGGCATCAGGCTGAACAAACATCACCAAACCAGCAGAGATATTTCCATGCTGACGCTCCCTGAGAAGCACAGGGCAGATCTAGGCCTGTCAGCTGTACCCATCAAGCCAAGGGGATGCTCCAGGAGAGTTTGGAGCCCCGAGTGAGGCTGGCAGGTGGCCCTGTGGCACTGCTGGCCACGGCTGGCAGGGTGGCAGGCGCTCCCTCGGCGCGTCCGCTCCGACTCCCGCTCCCTGCTCCAACAATGCACTTTTCAATATCATGAGGGCAGCAAAAACAACAGGTCCACTATAAAGCCGAGATATCCTGAGGCAGAAAATCCATTGGGAGCCCAGCTAGAGAGAGAGTCGAGTCAATTAGACACTTTCTGGGGCGTCAAGCTGCCAACAATCCCGGCCTTTGTCCCAGTGAAGAATCACTGCCTATGTGCTTCCCAGAGACTCCCCCCTGCCAGAGCAGAAAGGTCAGCAGCGTCATGGAAAAGCATGCAGCAAAGTGTTCCTGGGAAGGTGCACCCAAAGAAGTGGCCATTTGGATCCTCTGGAAAATAAGACTTTGTCAAAAGCTTTGGGCTTGCAGGGGAACTTGGGCTGCTTTGGGTTGGGCTTGCAGGGGAATGAGCAAGCCTGTGATGCAGGGGATTTGTGCTGCAGCACACAGGGGTTTGGGCATGCATTGTGGGGTTGAGAGAGTGGAAGCTCAGAGTCTGGGAGTTCACAGCTCCCTCCTTGCTTTCAGACAGGTCACTCCAACTTTTTACCTTTCCTGGAGTAAAGATCAGAGAGACAAAAAGGAACGACAGCATTCCAACTGGGAGAGTCCCCCATCCCTCACACTTCAAGGGAAACACCTTATTTCTCTTGTTCATGGTACAGGACAGCAGCCTGTGCTGTAAAAACAGGATTCCAGGCTGGATGAGCACTGAGTGAAGTGAGGATTTCTATGTGCAAGTGCTGAAGTCACTCAGATCCAAAAGCAGATCTCTGACAAAAGGGCCTTGTGTCCAGAAGAGATTTTCTTGGGAAAAGAACACTCAGCTCTTAAGTTCACCTTGACGAGTCATTTGGTGTTCAGTGTCCCAGTGATATCCCAATATCACGGGATATTCAAAGGGCAGGTGAAGAAAGGTTCACTTGATACCTCCTTGATACCACCCCACAAGCAAACTTTCCACTCAGAACACCTGAGAACACACAGGTTGTTGTCATTTAAGCACAAGCCCATCTTTAACCCTGCTGTTCACATGGTGTGAAGCTGAGATTTCTGCAAAATGCCTGAAAACAGGTCATCTTCTCTCAAAGAAAACTACAACCTGACCAGGATTTCCTCATCTGCTGAAAAAAAAAAAAAAAACCAAACAAAAAACCAAACCAAACCAAAAAACAACAAAAACAAAAAAAACCACAAACAAACAAAAAAACCCCAAACCAAAACAAAAACCACCAAGAACAAAAACAGAAACACACCCCAAAAAACAGGGTTCTCAGAGAAATCTTGAAAGACGCAGACCATGCAATTTCCCCGTTTTCCCACAACAACCACTTCTCAGACAAAGCATCTCAACAGATGTTCCTTGTCCAGGTTTACCCTCCATTATTGCTTGTAGGCAAAAGTACTTTAAAAAATTTAAAAGGCAACCCTCAGTCACAAATAAATCCTGATTTAGAGGCTTCTCTGCCTACCTAGAAACAAACTACCTAAGTGAAACTTGGTCCCCCTACCCATCTCTACAGAACTTCTGGAAAACTGCCAACCCCTTTTTTTTTCCCCCTTGATCCTGCTTCATTCTTTATTCTATTTTTGCTGGGAAACCTGGATTTCTGTGAGCAGACTTGTTGGCCAGAGGCTGAGCTGGGTGACACAGAAGGCATCTGCTGGACCTTGCAGGGCTCAGGGAAGGTCTTGTCACAGCAGGGCCCTGCTCAGGGCCACCAAGGGCCCCCACCTGCATCCTCCCTGGCAGGTGGCACAGCCTGGGGGGCTTTGCTTGCTGCTCTCATGCTGTGCATCCCCACGTTGATGTTTTTACATTTCCTCCTCCTTCAGCAAGTGCAAAACTCCCGAGACAAGCTGTCAATCTCCATCACGTCCTGCTGCCTCAAATGGTCTATTTATACCTGACAGGCAAACGTGGCTGTGCTGGAGTTCAAGGTAACAGGGGTTATTTCTGCTTGGAGTGGCTCCTTTCTCAGGGGAGGAAGGCTGGAGGCATCCAAGAGGAACAGCTTCACATCAAGGGCTGGCACCAGTGCCTTCATGGCTGAGGGCACAGCCATGGGTCCCCAAGGCCCCAAAATCCCAGAAGGTTGATATCTATCATAAGAAACTAATCCCAGGTCCCTCTGGGTCCTGCTGTGGGAGAGAGGAGGTACTTTTGGATTTCTGATTCCTGTTCTCTCCAAGAAAGGCCACAGCTCCAAGCTTGTTCACACTGGGTTTCTGCACTGAGCTCTGCCTGGGTCAGGTGTGAGCCTCTGACTGCACACTGTCAAATTAATGCCACAGTGAGGGCTCCAGCTTTCTCTGAATCACTCCTGTCTCTCCTTGCATGTCTCCAGCAGACTCTGCTCGCTGGCAGCCAGCAGATCTGGTCGAGGATAAAGCCTGCCTTATCAAATTGGCCCCATTACAATAACTTGAAAAGATCTGAGGAAGGAGAGGGCGTTTATGCAAAATTAGCACTATGGGTCACATGGCCACAGAGCTTTAGATGTGGACCAAGGGCCCAAAAGTCACATCCACCAAATCACCATGGCACAGCTGCAGTCAGCACTTCTCAGGCAGCTGTTTTTGGAGTTTAGTCCTTGCTCCAGTCAATGAGGCATTTCCTGTTAGCCACAGTGGGAAGCTGCCCCTCTCACACGATTCCTGGAGCTCCTCAGACAGCTCACCTGGATCCACCTCCACTTCACTTCTGCAGGTGCCATTGGCACATTAACCCCTTTTACAGTAGATTTCTTCCTGTCCATTGGATCCTCTGAGAGCAGGGAAGGAAATCAAATACCACTAAAACTCAAGTGTGTCCTCAAGGAGGGAGAGGCAGGTTTCTTAAGGCTTTGCTGTCTCCTCTCATGCACAAAGATCTCCTGTTTTCGTAATGACACAGGATTCCTGGGGATGGGTCTCCTGAACTCCACTCAGGAATTTCAGGCAAGCCTTGGAACAAGTTTCCATTGCTCCAAATACCCCAATCCAGCAACCCTGACCATGCAAGCCCCCAGCTCACACCTGTGATGCCCCTGAGTCATCAGGGAATAAAAACACCCCCCTAGCCAGTAAACCAGAGCCCTCTTTGCCCAGAGATGCAGCCATGTCCATGCTCTGGGGCAGATGTGCCCATACAGCCCTCCATGAACACCAGACCTGGAGACACAGCCCAGGCATGGCAATTGGAAGAAATGAAGCACAACCCAAGTAATGAGGCATAAAATGATGTATTTAAGATGAGCAAACCCAAAGAATCCCTTCATCAACTGGCAGTAAAAAAAAGAGAAGGGGGATGTAAAGAGCTCAGCCCTCACTCTCTCTGCCTCCACTGACCCAAACCACTCCACTCTTGGTAGTTTGTGCCTGTCCTCTCAGCCATGCAGACATTTCCATTTCACAGAAAAGCAACAGGTTCATTCTGAGGTTATCTCTTTATAGGTTCAACCAGTTCCAGCAGACTCTGCCAGCCCAGTCTGTTGGAGGTGCAGAGGACCAAGCCTCCCCTTTGCCTTGCCCACACAGACACAGCTCTCATCTGCCCCTCAGCTGTCCTTCCCCCAGGACTCACCTTCTGGTGGCAGCCAAAGGGAGACAAACACCACGTGAAACTCAGCCAAGATGTTCTCCAGCAAGAAAGGTTCCCCTGCAGAAGATGTGGAATTTAAATCCCTTCACAGCCCTGTGCAGCCCAGGGTTGGGACCAGCTGCAGTGAGCATCCCTTTCCTCATCAATGCCCTCCTTTGCCTTTTGTCCTCTCTTCTCAAAAGCCACAAGTCCCCCTGTACCAAATGGAAAACCCACTGGTATTTACAGCTGTGGGAGCATGACAAAATTCCCCATGCCCCAAAGAAAGGAACAGCCCAGGACCAAGGCAGGGACAGACCACACCACACATGACAGCCCAACAGCAAGGAGGAGTTTGCAGGGATGTGGAATGACATTTGCTGTCAAATATCTGCTCTTTGCCCCTCAACCCCTTCTCAGTAAAAAGAGAGGGAGAGAAAAGAGCAGCAGCCACACATTTTGGCCCTGTCCTTTTGAGCCTCTGAGCAGAGGGAGCAGCCTCTACACAGCAGAAGCAGAGAAATGACCTGGGATGATGTGGGCACACTCAAGTACTGGCACTGAACTGATGTGCACTGACTTAAGTCAGCTTATTAAAGCAAGCCCTGAAGATCAGCTTCCCCCCAGAGCTGTCTCCTCTGCCAGCCAGACATATCCCAGCTGAAAAATCTGGACCCCGGTCTCTTTTCAGGCCCTAAGTTTTCCAGACCAGCAGCACACCCTCAAAGGCTGATAAATTCAGCAGTCCTAGGGTCTGTCCTGGTGGTTTCAAAGACTGGCACTTCCCATCAGATAGCTCCCAAGCAGAGTTTGGCAATCATCACAGGCCAAGGGGTGTTCCCACCAGGAACTCTGGGCATTTAAGAGCCAAGCCATATCCACACAAGTTAGTCTCCCTGGCTCATTTAAGTAATGAGGCTTTAAAATCACACCTATCTACTAAATCTGGCAGCCCTGGTACCTAAAATCCAGGGCAGCAAGGACCTAACACTTCAAGCCCACCACAGACTGTGCAAGATATACCCCTGAGTATTCCCTGAATGCCCCCAGGCATCTGTGCCCAGTGGGAAGCTTTCCAGAAAGGAAAGATCCCACAAGCAGAGCAGACCCAGGAAACACATTTACCTGCCATGCTTTGGCACACATAACCTCTGACCCAGGACAAGCAAGCAGCAAGGGAAGAGGAGTATTGATGAGCCCATGGTCAGGTGAAATGGAAGAGCTAAAAGAGAGAAGGGTCTCAGCTGACTCCAGGAGACACAGCTCTCTCTGACAAACAAAACAATCCCTTTGGAATGGCCAGGAGGAGCCTTGGTGCCTTCTCCTGGGTGGAAACCAAGCAATCTGTGTGGCCTGGCTCCCAGAACCCCAAGCAAGGAGATCCAAGAGCAGAATCTCAGTCAGTGTTCTCCACCTCTCCCACTCCTCTAGGAATTTGCACCTTTCACTGCCTTCCCATCATCTTCAGGGAAGAATCTCCCAGAACCTCCCCCATCATTGGTAACCCTCCTTGGAGAAGAGACTTGCTTGTGTCTCTGATTGTCACCTTGCACAGCCACTCCCTCGGAGCAGCCACATTCCTGGCCTTTGCAGCAAGTCAGCAGTAAAAAAAAAAGATTTACAGAGAGATTTACATTTGTCACCATCTGTGTGGCAGTGGATGGGGCCAGGGCTGCCAGAGAACAGCCAGGTGTGCTCTGCAGGATGTCTGTGCAGATGTCCTCACAGATTTGGGGGCAACCTGTCCTGGTCCCACAAGGTTATCAGTGATGGGAGATGCTGAGCAGCTCAGGCTGCTGGTGGGTACTGCTGGAGGAAGGAATCACTCTGCTCCTGTCTTCCCTGGATGCATCCATCATTTTCAAGATGGACAGACCTTTGGCCTGGCTCTGTCTGAGAGCTTTTTACATCCAGGACAAGCTCTTACCTGGCCCACACAAATCCATATCCCAGCCTACACACAGAGGCCAAACAAACAAACAACAAACAACCAAATAAATAAACTCACAGACCCATGTTCAAACCCCAGCATCCCTTTTTCAGCCTGGAGAGGAAGGCAGGGAGGATGCTTGACACGAGATGTGATGTGACCACTCCCTGGCATCCCACTGAAGCCACCTGCCCCATCCCCTGCTGAGCAGGCTCAGCCAGCCCCAGGGCACGTGTGGCCCTGTGCGTGCAGCTGGTGACAGTGGCTCCCCAGCCAGCACAGCAGCCCTCCCCACGGGCTGGGCTCTGCACGAGATCCCTGTCAGGGAGCATGGCCCAGCCCTGCTCCCTCTGACTGTGATGTGGGGTTCAGTCTAACCAGGGTGGCACAAGGCTCTCTGCCTGTGCAGTGCTCAGGGTGCTGGTGCAGCTGTGGAGGGGTCTGTGTTGCCCAGGTGGTGATTTGCCAGGGGACAGCATTTTCCACAAATTCTCCCTCTCCTCCCTCAGCAGCGCTCAGTGCCCTGTTGAGCATTAGGAGCATTAAAAAACAATAATGCAATTATAAATATTTTTAAACCCCACCAATTAACTACAGAACACTACCACAAACCCACTGAAACAAACACTACATACTCACACTAATAAAAGCCACCACAACAGAATTAAAAACCTACCCTCTACTTCATGCTACGACCCATAAAAACCATTGTAAACCTTAAAAAAATTTCCTTTAAAAACAAAATACCCCATCAAAACCAAACAAAACTCAAAAAAACCCTTATCATAACACCTGAACCAAGAACCATAACATTCAAGAGGGAGGGGGGAATATTCACGTGCCCCAGGGTCACTCTTGGCTTCTCTGGTCACATATCCTGAAGAAAAGCCACCCTAGAGCACGTGTCAGGCCCAGGCTGCCTGTGAGCTGCCATTCCCCCAAAACACAACCCCAGAACATCCTGGCCTGCAAACCTGCCCCCATCGCCCAGCCGTCCCCTCCTCGCCTGGTGTATGCCTTTAACAGTTTGCTGGGTTACCCACTGCAGCTAAAATAACAAAGCTACAAAAGAAGAGGGCAAACAGAGGCGATATTCTGCAGCAATTAGGGCTAAACAGGGGAGCAGGGAATGAATGGACAATGGGGATGTGGCAGCCCAGGCCTGGGCAGGCTGGGCACGAACTGTCCTCAGGAGGCCGGCCCCAAGGCAGGGAGCAGCGAGCTGTACCTCAGGGAAGCAGGGAGATGAAAAGGGGTATTTAAACAAGCACAGTCCCCACAGGGCCTCCCTGTCGGCTTGGCCCCATCCCAGAGCGTCCAGGGAAGAGCAGCTCCTGTGTCCCCCCTGTGCCAGCCCTTTCGGGCGGCGGGGGGACGCTGGCAAGCTGCGGTGGGCTCCGCTTAGAAAGGAAGGAATCCATTAATCTCTCTGGTAATTACTGCCACATATGGATTTGCACAATTACACTTCGTTAATTGGTTATTACAGGCAAGCCAGGCTGATTGGGCAGAAGGGCTGAGTTTTAACCCCTTCAGGGCCAGCCAAAACAGTGCTGTACTCTCCTGTAACCCTGCTGGCTCCCATGCAAAGGAGCAGCCAGCACAGCCCTCAGCACCCAGACAAGACATCTTTGCTCCCATGCCCTCCTTTCCACTGGGGATCCCAAAGAAATGAACCCAAGGAGAAAGGAGTGAGCCTGTACCTCAAAACAGCCCAGCTCCCCAGGCAGCTCCAGCTGCTCTGGGTTTGCAGCAGGCCCACCATGTAGTTCCCAGGGTGCTGAGGGATGGCAGACTCGGATTTTGTTTGTTTTCAGAAGGAGACTGGGATTCCTTGTGCACTTCGGCTTTGTGCCCTCAAGCCCAGCAGGGTTGGTGCCAACCACTGAAGAATCCACCCCTGAGTCTGTCTCAGCCTCTGAACCCAGCTTCTCCTCCAGGATCTGCAGTGCAATGTTTTTCTTCCTCCAAACACTCAAAACAGAGGCTTTACTCTAGCAACAAATGCATACATAACCAGAGTAAAATGAGCTATAACAAAAAATACAGATAAAGCCCTTGTAAAACTCCTGGCAGCACAGCACTTCTGCCAGTTGGGGGTGGAGGCAGTCTGGCCTCCCCACAATGCCACTGTCACCTCTGCCACCCCTCACAGGCAGGTGTGGACCATCCAAAACCTGGCCCTAAAACGTGCTGCTCAGGATGCAGCCATGCTTCTGGAGAAAGCTCAGAGGAGGCAGGCCAAGGTGAGAGCAATTTCTGCCAGAACTGTATCAAAGGCCTCCCGTTAAAAAAACATAACAAGAAAGGAGCTAAGAGCTTCCAAAAAACCCCACAGGGCAGAAGGGCTCGTCTGAGGAGAGAGCTGTAGTCAGCAACCACTGACATTAAGGACAGAGCAGGCATTGGCATCCTGGTCCTTCAGAGCTGCTGCACTGCCCCTTGGACACAGGAGAGGGCACGGAGGAACCTGCTCCAGACAGCTCCTGTCCCTCCCAAGGAGGCTGCAGGATATTGCTCAGCCCAGGCAAGACTGGGTGAAGTCTGACTTACAGAGCCAGGCATCACACCAGGCACATGGTGAAGGCTTTCATCTCAGCTTCTGAGTCACCCCAGCAAGCAGCAGGAGCAAGGGAAGAAACCAAGATTACAGCAAGGTGAGAGAAATCTAATTCCAAACCACCCTCTAGCCTCATCCTGTGGGTAAAAAAAGTCCTTGGGGTTTCAGCTGAAGCAAAAAGTATCTGCAAACAAACACATTCCACCCTTTCCACTGTCACTGCAGTGATGCCTGCTACAACATTCTAGGTTTGGCCTAGGAGTAACCTGCTCATTAGCTAATTAAAGTGCTTTTAATGTTCTGTCTCCACTGCAAGGAGTAGCCGAGTGAGAAAAGTCTTCTCCCTCAGAGGTGACTGGAGTGACATGAAAGTCGCAGCAGTTGTTCCTGTGGTTCCATGTCAGATTTTATCCTTTTCTGACCCAGAGATGGGGCAACTGAGAGGCATTTAAAAAACTTTTATTCCTTCTTAAGTCTCATGTGAAGGGTGAAACAATACAGATGTTATAATTCACACCATCACAATCCGAAGCCAATTAATTCTTAACTACAATATACTATAAGTGTTTCTTGGCCTGTCAGCTTTTGCTGTAGATGCCTTAAAAGCAGTAATTTAAAATTACCCCTTGTAAGTCCTACTACAGTGCATCTTTCATAGTTCTGTTTCTCCAAAGTATCTAGTCTTATTTACAAACCATCCTTTGAAACTTGTTTCTAGTTCCATTTCCCTCCCAGCAATGTCTGTCCTGTTCCATGGCATTTCTAAGCCAGCATTTCTTATCTCAAAGTTTACATACAGATGTACACTATGCGAGCCTTCTGTCAAGCTTTAAGAATTCTCTACAAATCCATTTCCCACAGTTCCAGTCACCTGTGATTTCCCAGCTCCCTGGCTTGGCACAGGCATTTCTTTCTGCAAAAAGCCAGCTCCCAGCTCTCTGTCTGCAGGGACCAGGGCCAGGCAGCATCTCCCAGCTCCCCGCCCGTGGCTTGGGGTTCAGCTGAAGCAAAAAGTATCTGCAAACAAACACATTCCACCCTTTCCACTGTCACTGCAGTGATGCCTGCTACAACATTCTAGGTTTGGCCTAGGAGTAACCTGCTCATTAGCTAATTAAAGTGCTTTTAATGTTCTGTCTCCACTGCAAGGAGTAGCCGAGTGAGAAAAGTCTTCTCCCTCAGAGGTGACTGGAGTGACATGAAAGTTGCAGCAGGAGCTGTTCCTGTGGTTCCATGTCAGATTTTATCCTTTTCTGACCCAGAGATGGGCCAACTGAGAGGCATTTAAAAAACTTTTATTCCTTCTTAAGTCTCATGTGAAGGGTGAAACAATACAGATGTTATAATTCACACCATCACAATCCGAAGCCAATTAATTCTTAACTACAATATACTATAAGTGTTTCTTGGCCTGTCAGCTTTTGCTGTAGATGCCTTAAAAGCAGTAATTTAAAATTACCCCTTGTAAGTCCTACTACAGTGCATCTTTCATAGTTCTGTTTCTCCAAAGTATCTAGTCTTATTTACAAACCATCCTTTGAAACTTGTTTCTAGTTCCATTTCCCTCCCAGCAATGTCTGTCCTGTTCCATGGCATTTCTAAGCCAGCATTTCTTATCTCAAAGTTTACATACAGATGTACACTATGCGAGCCTTCTGTCAAGCTTTAAGAATTGTCTACAAATCCATTTCCCACAGTTCCAGTCACCTGTGATTTCCCAGCTCCCTGGCTTGGCACAGGCATTTCTTTCTGCAAAAAGCCAGCTCCCAGCTCTCTGTCTGCAGGGACCAGGGCCAGGCAGCATCTCCCAGCTCCCCGCCCGTGGCTTGGGGTATGCGTGAGCTGCTCTCTGAGGAAGGGAAAGGTTGCAGACCTCTCCCCTAAACCAGCAGCCTCCGCAGCATTCACAATGAATCTTCAGAGCTGTCAGGGGGAAGAACCTGCAACTGAGCTTAAAAAGGTCAGCTGGGAAAAGTCAGGATGGGGAGGATGCTCACTTAATTGACAGATGCAGAGTGGAAGGGGCCAGCCTGGGAGTACCTGCTGCTGGTTTGGGCAGCACACACTGGACTCCATCTCTGGGCTCTGCTGGCTGCCAGACAAATGGTGCTGGTGACAAATCCTCTGTGGATCCCACCCAGACAGCAGAGCCTGGGGGCTAAACCTGAAACTGAGACTGGGGCTGAGCACCAGGCAGGGCTCTTGTGCAGCCTTCCTTCATCCTGAGGGGTGAAAGGAGGCTGGAAGCTTTTTAGAGAATAAGATAATTTTCTCTCTGTCCTTTACTTACACATCTGCCCAACACAGGTTGGTTTTGATTCCCAGAGTTCAGAACTTGTGCAAAGGTTACTTTGCATCTGACTGGATCAGCTCCAGTGTTGTGCCACTGATGTATAGAAATCAGGCAAATAGTGTGCCTGCTGATGCTAATTAAACTTGATATTAATATGGATGTGTGATATATTTACTAATAAAGTAACAAGAGAGGTAGCTGGTTTATATTTCATGTGACTTGGAAATATATAAAGGCAATTAAATACATTCCTTTTGGTCAGAATATTGATACATACATATTCCAAAAAGCTCATATGCAGCAGAGGTGGTGAAACACATTGAATCAGATCAAAACCCAAACCAGGTTCAAAGGGATCTGAAATTAATTAGGCCATTAAGACAGTTTTCCAGTGCAATTCTCTCTCTCTCTCTCTCTGCACATACACACACATATTTAATATATTTGAGAAAATCAATATTTATCTAGGGAGAGGTTCAGTTTTTAGTGAACCATCACTTTGTTAAAAGTGTTATTCTCATGGAAAACTCTTGACTAGCTCTATGAGTAACTACCACCTGAGCTTTTTTACCCTTTATGAGCCAGACCTCCTTTAGTATGAGCCATCAATAAACACAGTATCCCCCCCCACACCCCGAAAACTTTCCTTTTCCTCTACTGCAGAAGGAAAACACACACACACGGGTCTGGAAAAAACACAGAGGAACAAAAGCTCAGCTTGCCCATCTCCCTGCCCCAAATCAGAGACCTTCAAGGACAGAGCTGCCACCTCCTTCCCGAGCCCATCTGTGCCATCACACCTCCACCATTCCTGTTAAAGAGCTTTTCCCAGTGTCTGGACTCTCCTGCAGTGCAGAGTGCAGCACAGTGTTTCGAGGGTTTCTTTCCAAACCTGCACCCCAATTCAAGCCCCGTACAGGCTCTGCTCAGCTGGCACTGATGGCCAAAGGAGCAGCGTGCCCAGGAGGCTGGGCACACCCCACAGCTCTTGGCAAGGCTCCCAGGGGTGTCCGTGCAGCATCCCAGCCCACAGCTGAGCCCGGGGTCAGGGCAGGACTTACAGAAGTGAGGGAAGGATCCTGTCTCCAGGGAATAAGGAGCCTGCATGCCCGGCTGCATTTCCAACCTGTGTCCTGTCTCTTCAGCAGACTCAACCATGAAGGGAGGTTTGGGATCAGCTCCCTCAGCAGCTCTGGGCTGTTGGAGAAAGAAAGGAGTATTTACATATTACAGAGCAGCATCTTCCCAATCTGTCCTAAGTTACAAATTTACCTCCCAGACCTTGACCGGGGCTGGGGTTTCCTGTGTTTGCTCTTCGGGCTCCTGTCTCTTTGGAAAGCAGGAGATGTTGCAATGCCAGGGGGAGGGCTGGGCTGCCTGGGAAGGGCCCTGCCACGCCAAGCAGTCGGTCCAGAGCAGCTCTGCTGACAAAGTGTCTCCTGGAAGCCACTTCTCTTCTAATCCCAGCTCCTAAAGGAACGAAACTGAGCCAACAACCGCCATCCATACGCTCTGAGCATCTGCCTCCCTTCTGCCTTCCTCCTTCTCTCTGCCAGTTGACTCTTTTTCCTCATCTGCACCAACTCCATCTGCTAAAAAGCATCAAGAAGGTGGCAGTGTCAGCCCCATCACCACTGGTCTCCCATGGAGACCAAGCATAGCTGCTTTTGCCTCACCAAAGCTGTCTGAGGACAATGGGAGCAGGTGTGAAGGCAGCAGTGGTCTGTACACATTCCTAGGCAGTGTCCCTAGCGCTTGCAGGTGACCTGGACAGACCCTTGTCTCCAGGAGGCTTTCAGAAAACAAGCAGCCTGTGCTGTGACCGGTTTTTCTGGTGCTGAAGTTAGAGCCCCTGGCTTTGTTCCTGTGCTCGCTTATCTCTGTTACATTCTCTAACCATGCATAGACATCTTCGTGTTTGGATTTTGCCAGTCCTGATGGAGAAGAGCTACAGGCAAACAACATTCCTCTCCCCTGTCTGAACTGATAATCTTGGTATCTCATCTCCTTGGTGCTCCCCTTCGGGCTGTGTCAACACCGCCGGGGTTGTGAAGGGCGAGATTGCTCTGCCTGCACTGCCCCATCCTGTACACTGTGTGCTGCCCAGCCCAGCCCAGCTCCACCAAGAATTCCTCTGGGGTGCCAGCCAGACCTGCTGAGGGGTTTTAACCACCTCCCTCTTCTAGATTTCTCCACGTTTGCAGCAACAAAACATGCAGGCTCCAAAGCGCAGCGTGGTCTCAAGATGTTGCCCCCCAGAAACTTTGGGGATCTGGAGCCTCTGCAGAGCTGAGAGCAGCAGCCAGGGCACTGCCAAAGCCAAGTTAGCCCCTGCCACATCAGCGCCAAGTGCCAGGACATCTCCTGCAGGAGAAACAGCCACAGGAGTCCAGGCATGCAGAGCTAGCAGGGGTGCCAAATCACTGCTTTGGGTTTGTTTGCCTTTTCAGGAAATTCTTAATCTAAAACTGCAACAAATTCCTCAAATTCAAGTTCTCATGGAGTTGAAACCCTGCAGGGCAGTCTGGATTGAAGCCAGGAAGTGAGAAAAGACACTCCTCTTTAGAAATTCAGTGTGCTCCATCAACCACAAGCATTGCCCCTCTTATGTCCTTGCACTGCTGCGGGTAAGATGGATCCAAACTCCTTTTCTTTATTTATTTTGTTTTCAGCCAGGAAGGGCTGCCCAGCAGTCAGATCACTGCTCAGGGACTTCAGATCCCCTAGAATCTGCCAGTGGCCTTTCAGATCCACTCTGTCTTGCCTCCCCAGCGCCCACAAGCAGTGAGATTTGCTGAGCCCTGAGCTGTGGTGCTCAGATCCCTCTTCCCACCCCTTTCCCTTCCTCAGACCTAACACATTACAGCAGCTGCCAGGGCATGGAGCTGCTCCAGAAAGGAATCTCCAGTGTGACATGGCACAGCTTTAATTCCACGACAGGAGCCATAAGAAAGGCTTCAAAACATGGTTCTCTCAAAAAAAAAAAAAAATTTAAAAAAATCTTCGCTGAGGCACTTTGTGTGGCTCTGAGCAGAAGTAGCAGGACATGAACTCTCCAAGCACACAAAAGAGCTGAATCAACGTCCTGTTGATGCACTCCAGCCAAACAAACTGGTGATGGACAGGACTGTGGGTTCTTGTATGCCAGGGAAGGATTTACAGTGATACCAAAGGAATTATTTCACCCCCACAGTGGCAATACCCACCCGCTTCCTTATTCTATTTTATTGATCTTGCCCTAAATACATGTGGCTGGAGGAAATGATGCATAAATTACTAACAAGTTAATTTCTTGCTCCGACACAGACTCACAACAGCCCTTTGAATGGGAACCGGGAAAGACAATGTGTGAAAGGATAAAGGCAATGAGACAAGCTTGGATGTAATAATCCCATGTGAATGATTATTGCTGCAACTAATGTAATCTAATAATGAAGAATTTACACCAGATGTCCCCCAGAATATGCTGGGCAGACTCGGGATTCAGCAGTGGATCCATTTCTAAGGAAACCTTGTTAGGAGGGGAAAAAAAATGCTGCTGTCTGTTCATCAAATGAGATGTTTTAGACCTTTATAGTCAGAGTGGTAAGAAAAGCCTGTCTTGCAAAGCTTCCTGGAAGGGTGTCCAGCAGATCTGATTGTCCATTTGTTTTCAGGTGAAATTGGAGGGGTTTGGTTTGGCCTAGAAAGCTTTTAACAGTCCAGGAACAGCCTGTTTCAGGGCTGACACCAGGATCTCCCCTGCCTCTCCCTGGAACTCAGAGGGAGCTTCTGGGACTTCAGTCTACAGGAAAAGTGAATAAAGAATGGAGAACCACTTCTTTTTATTTATTTTGAACTTGAATCCCTTCAGGTCTCTCAAGTACATCCTTAAAAGAGTGCTGCATCCCTGTCCTGTTCATCCCTGTCAGCCACCAACTGGGCATTCATTTCCATGGCACGTTTGGCAATCAACCAAACCAGAGACCCAAGACCCTCATGTCCTCTTCATTCAAAAACCACTCTGAGCTAAGTGTAAAAACAGGCACAAGCCACCCTTTTTACCCTCCCTCCTTGCCTCTGCTGCTTATTCATCATCTCTTTGAAGGTATTTTGTACAGGTATTCCAGACACCTCTTATGGCTGCTTTTTGGGGTTTGAACTGCTGTTCATAATTCCTCTTTAGTAACCACTGTTATTTAAGTAGCTCTGTGGGATGAGGGGGGAAGGGAAGCTTTAGCAAGATCCAGATCCAGTAAAACACTATATTCAACTTGAAAGATTTGTTTAAACCCCATTAACTTAATTGGGACTTAACATCTCCTTCATTGGCTGTTCCCAGAGGTCTCCGCAGCGGACACGTGTGCCACCAGCACTGTGTGGTGTGAGCCTGCTGTGACTGTGCCCAAACTGCATCCCCTGTGCTCTCCTGTGATCCCCCTGTGCCAGGTAGCTGGATAGGGGAGGCTGCTTGTTGAGATCTGTTTCACAGGGGCTCTCTGCCCCGAGCCTGCGTGCTGCTGCTCTGTCCTAGCAGGCACACAGCTGCTCCAAGGCTTTGCAAACAGTGACACAAACATAGCTGCACTTAGGACTTGCAAACCCTGATTTTGGCCAGTTTGTGTGTCAGGCATCGCCGTGCCTAGAAACGACTTGCAAACAGGACCAAAGATCAGGTCTAATTTTAGTAAGCCCTTAGGCTCTGCATCCCCTGACTGGGCTGGCTTTGATGAAACACAATCATAGGATGAAAGAAAGCAAAAACCCAGCTGGCACCTGCTGGGAGGGCGGGGAGAGAGAATCTGGCAGGCAGGAGGTTCCTACAGAGATTGCCAACACTACTACACGTCTGATTTGCTTTTTTGGGCAGCACGGTGAATCCAAAGGTGACCAACATTTGGCTTGGCTGGCCAGACAAGATGTGCCTGCATCAGACACTGCACTCACTCTCCTCTCTCCTTCTGCACCTCTCAGGGCAGCTCCTTCTGCTGTGCTTCACATCTCCAGCCCGTGGGTTTCAGGAGGATTGAGGCTCTGCTGGAGGGAAGCACATCAGTGGGAATAGCTGCTCCCGTATGGCTGGCTGGGCTGCTCGCTGCCAGACATCTGGACAGCCAATTTCACATTTCAGTCTGCAGCACAGCACAAGGATTGTTGTTAGAGGATATCTTTGAACCTCAGGAAACTTCGTTATCTGTAGGATTTTTAGGACAACAGCTTTATTTACAACTCAGTGTCACGGAAAGACAAATGTTTAACCAAACTGGCAATGATTTTGTTCTCCAAATACTTTCAGTGAGGAAGAGTGACTCTGAAGTGAGAAAAACCTTTGCTGTTGTCGTGAGCAACAAAAGAGGTTAGTAAAGATTCTTGCCTACCCTTTCTCTAGCTCTGAAGTCATGAAGAAAGCATTGCAGCCCAGCTGTGCTCTTGAACCAAAGAGCATTTTGTGTTCTTTTTGCACCACTTTCTTTCTGTAAATACCCAGTGCTTTCAGTGTGCCGTGGAAGATGCAGGTGAGCTGGTTCAATACATTCATCAGCCCCAGTGAGTCAGTGCCCTGCAGCAGCACTCAGGCGTCTCCTGCTGTGGCACAGGGCAGGCAGAAGCCCCAGCTCTGGGCTGTGGTAACCCCTGTGAGCTCCCCAAACCCATTCCTTGCCCCCAGTTTCTCTCTAGAGAAGCCCACAGCAGCTCGTGGGAGCAGTGGGCTGTGGAGAACCTGCATCCTGGGCCCAGCAGCTGGGATTAGGGAGGTGGGCTGCCCTGCAGGGCTGTGGGGGTCCCAGCTGTGGGTTTCTCTGGGTCTGGATTGAAGGCACTTGAGACAGTAGTTCATGTTCAGACTGAGGTGTTCATTATTTATTATCAGTAAAACAGTCTCATTACTGTTACAGCAGCTTTTCATTAGAAGGCACAAAATGGCCAACAATCTCTTATTACAAGGTCTTTTAAGACTAAACTATCCAATTAAGAAAGGACACCTAGATTATTTTCCCTTTTAACCCAATAACTGATCCCACAGAGCCCGCAATGTGGAATTTTCTGCCCAGTTACAAAATGCCACCCAAACCCATGAAGAAGACGGAAGAAGAAGCATGAAGAAGAAACCCAGGACAGCACCCTGTGCTCTCCATCTTGCTTCCATCCACAACACACAAAAATCCCAAAACCTAAATTTCTCACCAAGTGATACACCTACACTACTCTCTATAATCTATTGCACACTTTTGTGGATTCCAGTCAATCTCGAAGTCTAGGAAACTTTCTCCATGAATAAGGGTCAGAGTCAGTGCTCCCCTGGGGGTCAGGGCACCCCAGAGCAGACAGAGAAATATTCCCAGTGCTCTGGGTTTCCACACAGGGCCTTTGTAGGCTGCTGAGGGCATTTCTGTGTCTGCTCTCTGTCACAGGGAATGGAGCTTGCCTGCACCGGAAACCACGCTAGGAAAACATGCAGACCTTGGTGGAAGCTGCAGCAATTAGGTTAATTAAGGGCTGGGGCAGGCCCATATGTTTTCTGATCTGTTGTTTTTTTAGGACCCCTATTGCACCTGTTCCCACAGCATCCACACAGCCTGGAGGCTTAGGTTTTCCCACTGGAAACACGGGAACAGAAGGATCTGGCTGGCCCAGATCACAGCAAAGGCCTCTTTGGCCTCCCATCAAGCAGCAGAAAGAGAAGGCAGGGGGGTGACAATAGGACATGTCATTCCCCTGGTACAGGTGCTCTGCTCTTCCTGGGAAGGTCCCAGATCTCTCCTCCAAGGACTTCCGCATCATTCTGTCACCATCCCTGGAGCGATTTCCAAAACGTGTCAATGTGGCACTTTGGGATGTGGTTTAGTGGGAATTGGTACCCAGTTCCTACATCCCTGGTGTGGTTTGGAACATCCTTTCAGACACGGGGTGCCACTGCTCTTCTCTTCAGAGTTAATTTTGGCCATTGAAAAATCTGGGGGAGCCCATTTTCCTAAAACTCCTCCAGATGATTCATCCTTGCACAGTGGATTTCCCTAAGGCAGAATCACTTTCTAGAGGTACATGGAAGCAGAGTGCCTGCTGTTTGCAAGCATCTCCATTGAATAAAGTGAACAACATTAATAAAGTGCTTTTAAAGTCTGTGCAGTCTCCATCACCCATTTCTGCCACAAAATGTCTGACCTGCAGGACTTTCTCCCACTTAGGAGGCAGGGAAGGATGTTATGAGAGTTCATGCACCATTTAATGGGCTGAGAACCAAAATGTGTCCTGTGTGCATGCAAAGAAACAGGAAACAAAAGTGACAAAACAAAAGCTTTGACTGATCATTGTGGGTGTGTGTGTGTGTTATTAGCTTTGTCTGGCAGCATTTGAAACACTTTTGTCAGCGACTAAAAGAACCACTTCTGAATTTAATGCAGCCAAACTGGACAAATAGCAGTCTGGAGAAAATGAGGATCTGTGTCTGGTTTATTTTCAGCAGAGCCCAACACTTGTAAACAGTTGCAGTTACTTTACAGGCTACTTTGTACTCCCGGTACGTTTTAAAAATGCAGATTTTAAACTCAGTTGTAGGATTAGAAGACAGAATAGAAGAACCTCTGCTGCATCTGGTTGTTTCCAGGTGTTGCACTGATCAGAAGTGATCTGCTGTGAAGTAACAGAGATCTTCTCCATGCTCTGACAGTGACCCAGCAGTTCCTACCTTACCTGCAGAGCTTTTCTCTGCTGCCTTCAGCAGAAATGCAGAGAGGACTGGAGAGGGCCCTTTCTCTCAGCCTTAGGTAGGACTTTCCAGGACAACCCCCAGTGCCCTTCTGCTCAAACTGTACCATTTCCCCACGGGATATCTTGGTTGTTCGTGCAATGACAGCCTTGCACCATGTCTGATTTCCATGTTATCTGGGCTGTTTGCTCTGCCACAAGATGAGGTAAAGCAGGGACATCGCTTTTTCCTGCTGCATTTTCACCTTGGTTGGGGCCAGCCTGAGCTTGATTTCCCAAGATCCTGAAGTGAATTCATTCTGCCTGATTGCAGCCCCTCCTTTCCCAGAAATCATCCTATGGGATAAGCCCAAAGTGTTTCCTATCTCCCCCTTAACCCTTTTCCTTCCACCCAAGTGCTCCATGGCCCAAGGCCTGCTCCAGAGGGCATGAATTCAGTGTGATTCCCTCATCCTGCCCATTCAGAGGCTGTCAAAAGCCAAAAATGACAGCACTGGAGTGCCAGAAGCAAGCAAGTCACCTGCAATTTCACACCTGCCATCGCTGCTTTCATGGCAGCTGGCGAGGCGAGAAGCTGATGAAGGTCCCACTTGGCCCAGGCTGAAAGTCAAAGCAAATGTTGGGCTTTTCAGGGAATGTCCTTCCCTGAAGTAGCAAGGCAGGTAGAAAACCTGCTGGCAGCTGCCCAGGGGCATCTGCTGCCTTGCTTAGGAGGCATTTGTGTTTTTGCACACTGTCCTGTTCTTGGCAGCAGCTTTCCTGAGCTGGAAAAAGCACTGGCCATCATCAGCTGTGGAAACACTTTCTGGGCTGCAGATTTCTTTCTGTGGAGCCACAGCTGAACTATACTGGCCAAGTCTGTGTCCCTTCCAAGTGAGGTTTAATAGTGCCAGGTGAGTAGCAAAAGCCATCCAGCAGGTTTTGACACCACTGGTCAAATCTAACCTGCAGTTTTGATTGTTTCTTCCTACAGGTGTGCAGGAGAGAGGCCAGAAACCAGGCTAGGGAGCTCCACAGGACAACTGTGCAAATGCTGTGACAGTTCTGGGCTCTGGTAGCTGTTTTCCTGCTTTTCACCAAGCTCCTGTTGCCCAGTACCAACAGGAACCTGTCCTGCCTGTGGCTGGGCAAGCCCAGGCTGTATTTCTCATTTGCTGTGAGTTATGGCTCCCAGGGAGCAGCAGACTGTGGGCTTCTCTGTCCCTGACCAAGAGCTCATCACAACCATTTGCTCCTCTGGGTCTGTGTGGGCTGAACACCCCTCACCAAACACCCACCACCAGCCACACAAGAGCAGGGAGAGGAGCCAGCCCCCTGAAGGAACCAGAGGAATTCAAACAGCAGCAAGACTCAGGACAGAAACCAGACTCACAGAGGCCCAAGAACGTTGCATTGCACAGACACTGTGTTTGCAGCCTGGCCTCCTGGCCCTAATATCCTCTGACAGCTCCCAGAGCAGGTTCTGGCCACTGGATCACGACACCAAGTCCTGTGGGAGCTGCTGCTCCAGAGTCCTTCTGCCAGGCCTCAGCGCAGCACGCGAGGAGCTGCAGGGATGGGCAGCCTCCAGAGCTTGGAGCAGTGGCTTATCCTCACAAGAGAAATACTGGCTAAATGCTGGCTCCTGCCCAGTCCTTAAAAAGTGGAGTTTTGGAAGGCAGCTTCAGCCAGGCCCAGGTAAATGACTGCTTGTTTGGTGGCTAATGGCTTATGACTTTCTTTGTGTCACCAAAGAAACACTCACCCCAAATCAAACACTGCCTGTCTGAGAAGTTCAGTGGAATTTTGTTTCTAACTCCCCCAGCCTGTCAGCCTGCAGAAATGAAAAATCTGAAGCCACCCCGGGTAGCTGGGTTCATCAGGAATGTGTTAAGTTACGCCACAAAGTCCATCCCCGTGCCAAGCAGCAAACACACAAAGCCGTGAAAGGACATGAGTGCCTCCCAGTTAATGTCACCTTCACAGCTTCCATAGGTCACAGCACAAGCAGACACCAAACAAGATGCCAGGCAGAACACGGAGCCCGCTCTGAACAATGCCATGGGCCCAGGGAGAGATGAGGAATGTAAGGGATGCAGAACAACAGGAAATAAGGAAAGTCCCTCCAGCAAAGGTCCTGTGGCCCGTCAGTGGCCGCTCAGCACTGCGCAGGGAGCAGTGACACAATGGAGTGACTAAAGGCCTGCCTGGCAGCCAGCATTCCCAAGGCCATTGTTGCCAGCACGGGAAGGACACAGATACAAACAAGAGCTGTGTTCCCAGGCACTGGCAGAGACACATCCACTGCAAATGAAATGACTTCCTGAAGCTCCTCGAGGCCTGGATGCACCATGCCATCCTAACTGGGAAATCACATCCTGAGGCAGGAAAAGCTGTGCCAGGAGGGGATAAAGGATCAAGCAACCTGGATGAGCCCAGGCTGGATTTTTGCCTGTGTGCTGGACCAACATTAATTAAGAGGATGGATGTAACTTGAGAGTCACTGCAAGGAAGGAGATCCCCGTCAGAGAGTCTTTGTCTGGCCTAGGGGATATATGGGAGAAGTAGAGGATGAATCCTACCCAAATGTGATCTCACTCTAAGAGCATTGCCTCTGGAGGTCACAAGGCTTGGAGAAAGAAGAGGGATAATTTTATAGTCTCTTTTCTGGCAATAAAACCTCTGTAAGATCCCAGGGAGAACTGCTGGAAGCACCAGCTCTGGTCAGGAAAGGAGAAGCTGAACTGCCCTGGGCAGCAGGGTGGGATCCATGCTGGATAAGCAGCTCTCTCCAGAGCATGGCCAAGCACGCAGAGGACAACAACAAGGGCAGGCCAGGGGATCCGTGTGCTGCTTTAGCTCTCAAAACAGCTCCTGCAGGGATTCAGAGCAGGGCGTTCCGGGCTAATCTCTGCGTCCCTCAGGGAACCTGAGGATTACTGCTCTACATCTGCTCCCAGGGCTGGGCCCCACCTTGTCGAGGCAGGGGAAGTGCTGACAGCCACTCTCAGCTCTTTAATCGGGTTGGGACAAACAGCAACGGGCTCTGTCCCCTGTGGGGCAGCACCTTGTGGCATTCACATTCTCTGGAAAAATCCCTTCGCCCAGGATTTTTCTCCTGGGAAGCTGAGAAGCCTCAGAGAAAAAAGAAAACAATTCTTATCTCAATTGCTTCTCCTGTGTTGTGCTCATGTGGAATGTGTTTGGGGATTGTTCACCCACAGGTGATTGTTTCATTGGATTCTGCTGTGAGTTGTTTTCACTCTTTGGCCAATCAGGGCCAAGCTGTGTCAGGACTCTGGGGAGAGTCATAAGTTTTCATTATTAGCTTTTAGCATTCAGTAAGTATCCTTTCTGTATTCTTTAATATAATATAGTATTATAAAATAATAAATTTGCCTTCTGAAAACATGGAGTCAGATTCATCATTCCTCCCTGCCACAGGGACCCCTGCAAATACAATAGCACCTCTTGATTCCCTCCCTCACAGGCCTGATGGCTTCTCTTGACCCTTGGCTGGGGCAGAAATGCCTCTCAGAGTTTGTCTGGCAGCAGCTTCAGAGCTACTTCAGTGCAGCTTCCCTCGTGTGGTTTTGGTTTGTTAATTTGAGATATTGTTAATTTTGAGATTTCTTGGTTAACGTACTAAAGAGCGTGGTGAGTTTGGTGTTGGCTAATTATGAATGTGTTTATTTTTTGTTGTGAGATAGGATTAGGAGAAAGGTAAAGTAGGGTTCAAACTTTAAAAGGATATAAAGAAAAATGTATTAATAGTAATTGAAAGAAAGAGTAATAAGAATTGGAATAAAACCCAACTAGAACAAGGCTCAGTGAGCTCCCTAGAGAAGGGCCCAGCTCCTGTCTGCCCTGACCCAGCTTAAACAGGCCTTATTACTTGTTCCTAAGTCAGGGGAAAAAAAAAAAAAGAATAAATTCTCAAGTTTCTTTAATCTTTTACATGTGTTTTTCACAGAAATGTGTCATTTTCTAGCAGCTAAAAGTTTTATATCACTTCTTTAAATGTCTCCCATACAAAACCATAACACCTGGTTATCTCAGGGGCTGGCAAAGGGTGACCCCAGCAGTGTCTGGCCACCACTGGCACCTCCCCAGCAGCAGCCATGGCACAGTGTTTGGCTGCAGCCCAGCCCAGGGTGGGTGGAGGTCCCAAGGCAGCAGTCAGAGCTGTCCTTTCAGCTGTAGACCCGTGACAACTTTTTCAAATTCCCAGCAGAGAGGGTTGCAAAATCCTGGGGTTTGTGCTGTTAGTGATGTACCAAGATGACCTGCTTGCTTCTCCTCCTGCTCTTCTCTCCCTCCTGCACCTGCCTGGCCCGGGCACCTGGGACATGGTCCTGGTCCTTCCTCCTCCCTTTCAGACTGGGAATGCTGCTTTGGGATCGGCTCTGGCTGTGCCAGTCCCAGGCAGTCAGCCCCATCTGCTGGCTGCTATGGAAATATGGGAAGCTTCACAGGAAATTTAGGTTGGATCTTAAGAAAAAGGGTTTTTTTTATTGAAAGAGTGATAAAGTACTGGAATGGTCTGCCCTGGGAGGAGGTGGAGTCACCATCCCTGGATGTGTTTAAAAAAGGATTGGTTGTGGCACTCAGCGCCGTGGTTTAATTGAGCTGGTGTTAGGGCATGGGGCAGACTTGATGATCTTAAAGGTCTCTTCCACCCCAGTGCTTCTGTGATTCTCCAGTAATGGACAGCCTTGCTTTTAGCCAGTATTTTCCCTACCCTCACATTCTTCTGTTGAAGTCACAGGGCTGACCCAAATAATTTAAATTATTCACACTTACAAATAGGGAGTGTTAAATTGAAAACATTTTATTTAAAAAATGTTACAAATAGGACAATACATATCAGGTTAAATGAGAGATTTTTAATTTATAATCATAACTTAAACATAAATTAAAAGAGAGTCTCATTTGAAGACTTTTAACAGCTAAAAAAACCCCATACTTTCAATACATAAACATACAAATCTCAATCTTCCATTTCATTTGTAAACATTATGCAGGCATGCAATCCTTACAAACACTTCCAGTTTAGTTTCAAATAAATTCTGATCAACTGATCAACAGCCAAAGACCTACTCAAGAACAAGTATTTTACAACACATGTACAGTTAAGAGCACAGAAATATCCACAGTAAAAGCTGCTCAAATAAATACATATGTATATACACATATTACGGTACAGAATCCCACAGGGATGAGAATTTCAGATCTTCCTGCTGTGTTCAGAAACCAAAGTACACTGTGTAAGCACTATGGTTCCTAGTGCTGTTATATTTTTTTTTAAAGGCATCTAAATTTTCTGGGATATGCAGCAGAAATCCAAATAATTGCCCATATCACTGCAGGCATATCTATTGACTAGGACATCTGAAAATAAACTGACTTCCACAAACCAGATCAACAGTTTCAAAGCTGCTCAGTGAATATTTTTCCATCCTGATTCTTCTTTTTCTGCAAGCATAACCCCTGTGACTCCAGAGGAAACACTTCCAGCAGGGTAGTAAGTGATGTGAAATAATGCATGGCTTCACCTCACCTCGGTACCTTTGAGTGGAGCAGAGGAGGAACCAGCCTCCTTTTTAGGCAGCAGTGCACGGTTTACTCACCACCTGGACAGGAGGTGGCAAGCTCCCAGTTCAGGGTAACTACATGGCTGAATGTAGGCAGGATTTGGCCACAAGGCCAGAGTTCTGTGTTTGTCTTCAATGGAAATACCAGACAGCTTGAGTTCAAGATTTCTGAATCATACACAAGGTCAATCATCTTGTCAGCAAAAGGTAAAAACATCTGGACAGCTGCTGATTTGCAGGCAGTTTCATTCTCCAGAAATCTGAGATGTAAGTGAAGGTGGCTGCAATTCCTGCGGAGAGAACAAAATTCCTCCATAAATCAGAAAACTGGCAGAGGTTTGTGTTTGCTCTCATCTCAGAGGAATTTTGTATGCAGCAGGTAGCAGAACTGCACAAAAGTGTTCCTAATGCCATTTGCAGCTGGACAGAATGCTAAGCACAACCATCCTTCAGGAGCTGAACAACCATTTCTACAGCAATAAATCCATCAGTCTTGTTAGGAACTGCCATGCAATGCCAAGATGCATATTAGGTGTCCCAAAGCACATATTGCTGTGTCAGCAACTGTACAGCAATTAGCAGCTCTGATTGATTGCTTGTGTGATTAAAAGGAAGAGAATTTGTGAGTGAAGCCATCACATGTGCTTACCTGAAGCACCTGAGTTAGACATTCTCGCCAGCACTTTGGAAACTACCTTCACTGGCTGTTTCCTGCCAGTTCCTATGAAACAAAATTGAAAAGTACTTTAGTGACAAAGGTTTTTATCAAATGGATTTTAGCAAAGTGATGGCAGTGGTTTTTTCATGTTGCTTTTTTGAGACACAACTTACCTGAAAGGAATAAACTTCTTTGCTGCAAGAAGAATAAAAAAAGGTATTAGTATTTCAAGACAAAAGCCCTAATTCTTGTTGTCTAAATATTTGGGGTCGACTATTTTTTTCCTTTTTCAGACGTCCATTCAAAAGCCAAACATGGCATACATGGAGGGTTCTTGAAAACAATTTTGGAATTTATCTAAGTATGGGAATTACCACTTTTTCAACAACCAAGGTGTAGTGCTCTGGAGGTTTTGGGTTTTTTTGGGGTTTTGTTTGTTTGTTTGTTTGTTTTTTTCCACTGAAACCTTTTCAGGAAGATAAATAAAGCAGTGGAGCCAGAGCAAGTGCTCACCTTTTCTCCGGAAGCGCCGTGCAAGCCAAAGGAGGAATGATGCTGTGGACAGCAGAGAGGCAGAAGTGGCTGCTATGCCCACAGAGATGTAGCTGGCTTGGTCAGAGGCTGAAAGGATGAAAAGATTTCAGTGAGATCAAGGGGCACAGGTGGTCTTTGAAGCCCTCTCTCCTTCTCCCCTTTCCTTATGCTCTTCAAGAGGAACCAGAAGTGCAGCTTGTAACACTGAAGTTTTCTCTTGTTGAAACAGGATAGTTCCAGTACACAAGGTAAAAAGCTGAATACTAAAAATTACCCCATCCATTGCCAAACTGGCGAGGCAAGAAGCTCCCTACACCAGGGTCTGTTTCTAACTTCCAGCCTTGCACAGCAATTTGTGCTTCTCTTATTTTTCATGTTGCAGTTCATATTTTAACTCCCTGTGTGCTATCTTTCTCTTTGAGCAATCCTGCTGAGATCAATGAAATTATTCAAGGATTTAAATTCTGTTCAAGCAAATTAAAATGGAATTGAGCTTTTAGGACCTCAAGCAAAAGCATTCCAGGCAGGCCAGGGGTGCTCCAGCTGAGGGCAGTGACAGAGTTCTTACTGCCTTGAATGAGAAGGCAAGGCTGAGCTTCTGTCCTTTGAAACTGAAGCCTCTGAGAGAAAAGCTCTGTGAGGTCTTTTGGCTGAGGAGTCCATCCAAGAAACAATCACACCAAATCAAAAAACCTATAAAATTTTCCACTAAGGACCAGATTTATGAGTGCAGATTTCCCCACAAGGTTCTGTTTGTCTAGAAATGCTTTTTTTCTCTATTCACATGGAAAAAAGCCCATAGTGAGGAATATTTTGTTTAAAAATCAAACAGAAAGAACTAAAATCTGGTTGCAGGGGTTTTTTATATATAAGAAATCAACATTTTCCACCAAGATCTTTTAGGATTTTCCCCTCTTCTATTTTCAAGCATGAGTGATTTTGTTGGGATTTTGAATTCATGGACTTCTCTACATGTTCTAGCTCACTGGTTGCTATTACCACCACTACTACCCTTCCACACCTCATCTGACTAAAAACACAGTGCCACCTCCCTGTGGCTGCTCACAGGCAAAATACCTTCACATGTGGGCAGGCTGGCACTCCAGTTTCCTGAGTGGCTGCACTGGAGAACACGAGAGCCATTGAGACTCCATCCTTCAAGGCAGCTGAAGTGGCAGGAGGTGTTGTAGGTGAACATCCCAGCCCCGTGGGAGCAATCCATGGAGCCTTTCTCAGGAGAGCTCAGTGGTTCACACTGTATGACTGAAACACAAGAAGATATGGTTATTCCTGCTGTAGAGCAATGAAGTATGCAAGAAAACAAATCAAGAGGTTCCAAGCAAACAAACAGTGGAATTCCTATATAATTTCCCATGGTTTGCTTGCACAACTAAGGGCTTTCCTGTCTTTGGTTCAATTTTTTGCACTAGTAGATGTACAATTTATTTTCAAATTTATTTGCAAATTTACAAAGATGTACAATAAATTTTCAAATTTATTTTTATTTGACTTTGGGATGGGAGCTGCTCAGAGCCATGAGTAGGCATTCCAAGGCACGGCTGAAAATATGGGAGCAGAGTTTAGTTTGGAGCCAGGGCCCTACAGGAATATGGATTTCTGTGTGTTCCCCAGTGACCAGAAAACTGCAATTTCCAACAGCCTTACCTTTGCACTTGGGCACCGGCTCTGACCATTGTCCCTGTGCCGTGCACTCCGTGCTGGCTGAGCCCTCCAGCACAAACCCCTCGGCGCACTGGAAATCACAGCGGGAGCCGGAGGTGAGCTCTGCAGGAGCGTGGTCACAGCTCACCGAGCCTTCTGCTGGCCGCGGGACAGCCTGGCACCGCACAGCTGCAGCACAGGGAGCACACAGCCATCAGCACAGGAGCTTCAGGACAGCACCACGGCAGGGCTGGCAGCCCTGGCGGCTCGCTGGGCAAAGGAAATTACCTGCACACGTTGGCTGCTGCCTGTCCCAGGCCCCTGAAGAGCCGCACTGCAGTGTAGCTGGTCCTGTCAGGGTAAATCCCTCCTCACAGGTGAACTCGCAGGTGGTTCCCCAGGTGAGCTGCACCGAGGGATGGGAGCAGTTCACAGCTCCGTGGGCAGGCATTTCCAAGGCAGGACAGGTCACAGCTGAAAGGCACAAGAGACAGCACAGAGCTTAGCTTGCAACAAACCATTAAAAGTTTTTTTTCTTTTCCGAAACTTAGCAACACATCCACTAAACAGGAGCAGCTTTAGAAAGGGGTCTACTTTGCCACCATCTCAGAAACCAGACAGACAGAGAAATATTTTTAAATGGGATACTGGCTCTTCAGGCAAGACTTAATTCATCTGCAGGTCATGACAGCAACTATTTACAATCCAAAATTTCCCTACTTTGACTGCTGCTTGGAGAAATATTTTGAAATGAGAAACTGGCTCTTCAGGCAAGACTGTTAATTCATCTGCAGCTCATGACAGCAACTATTTACAATCCAAAATTTCCCTATTTTGACTGCTGCTGAGTGACCTTTGTTGCTTTTATTTGCTTAGAAAAATATCTCGTTCTAAGCCAAACACCTCAGAAAATGATTCCTACAGTCAGGAGTAACTGGTCTGTTGAGAGCAGTCTCACAGCTAGGTCATCTCAATTCCCTGTTTCCACCTAAGAGTTGGAAAAGTCTTTCCCTGCAAGGAACAAGGCCAGAACATTCATCCTACTCATTTCACCTCCTCAGGATCAGAGACCTCTGTGCTGAAATAAAATAGCAGCTACACCACGTAATGTGTTACAGAGGAATTGACCAAACTTCCATTTGTACCTACTGCCTGAGGTGTGCAGTGCAATGCAACAAGCTCACCTTTGCATGCTGCAAGGGGGGCAGACCAGATCCCAGAAGAGGTACAGTGGACAGACTCCAGTGCAGTCAGCTCATAGCCCTCCTCACACTGCACTTTGCAGGATGAGTTGTAGCTGAAGTCCCCCAATGGATGGTGGCACTCGAGGCTTCCATGATCAGGTTTCTTTAGTGAATCACAACCCTTAACTTCAAAGAAGCACAAGAAGGTACACAGTCAGTCTCTTTGGCTGAGCAGGTAAATCAAGAAGCCAAACTGAACACTAACTAGCATGAATTAGTCAAAAAGCAGGATGAAATAATCTTACCAAACTCGCATTCAGGCCCATAGAAGCCAGGGTTGCAATGGCAGGTGTGGTTGTTGATAGTCTCTATGCATTCTCCATGGCCACTGCAGAGAGATGGGTTGCAAGAAGCTGGAAAAAAAAAAAAGAATAAAGAAAATTATGAAAGAATCAACAACAGCCACTAAGAAAACCTGGGTAGCACTTTGTTTATCTTTCTGACACTAAACAAGTTCTTTGTATAGCAAAAGAAAATCAGAGGGTTTGGTATTTAGGATTATCCTCTCATTTCACAGCAGAATTTCTGAAATGCACACCTTTTACAGACTAGCTTACAGCAAAAGGATTCTGCTGGCTGGAAACTCCAAGACCACTTGTTCTGAGGTAAATATTAGATGAAGTTAAACAACTCATCCCAGCCACCACCTCAGCTCCCCAGGGTCACACTGGAGTGACCTTTATCACTCTGTACCTGTGTAGCACAAGGCGACCTTCTTCTTCTCACACTGCTCATCGTTCCATTTGCCATCATCCTTCCCTCTTTTGATGTAGATCTCAACGCAGTCCTCGTTGTTCCCTTTGCCATTTGGCTCCCCTGAAGCCCAGTTTCTTGCTTCTTCTGTCAGTTCTTTGTTAGTTCCAGTCCAGGTCCACACACCATTAACTTTTCTGATTCCAATCCAGTAGTAACCCGGATTGAAGGGTAAGAAGGCATTGAGATGCTTGATTTCCTCCTTGTTCTGGATGGCAACCAGGTTAGTATACTTCTTTCTGCACCACAGCTCTGCTTCCCTGTAGGTCATGTTTGTGTCTGAATAATGGTATGTCCACCCATTCACCCCCTGCAGCACTGTAAGTCCTAGAATGAGAAGATATCCAAAAGTTGGTGTCTGACTTCTCCCCTCCTCTCTCTCTAGAAGAGGACATTTAAGCTCTATAAATACTGCAAATTTGTCAGTATCTGACAAATAAAAACTAGTGGTAATTATTTTATAAACAATCACCTGGCAAGCTTCAAACCAGGCAAGTCAGCTTCAAGTACAGGACTTCAGCCTGTACTTGACTTCTGATCAAACAAAGCTTTGAGACTATAGGAGCCAATTATGGCTTTGACAGGCAAGCAGGGAAAATGTGCCATTGCATCCAGAGGTTCTTCTGTGTGAACACAGCCTCAAGTTAATTAGGGCAGGTTCAAAAATTCTCTTTGATGCTGAGCTCAAAGAGAACAGTCACACTAATATTGCCATTCCACTAATTTTCTACACAGACAAATACACACTTACCATAGGTAAGAAGAGAAAGGAACTGCAAGCAAATCATGTTTCTGAGAGTTTTCTCTATCTTTCAAGCAGATGGCTATGAGAAATCAAAGAAACACATTTGTAAAAAACAAATGAGTCAAAAATCCATATAAACTACTGTTATGCAATTTTTGCTATGTACTTTTAAACAAGTAGAATTTCCACAAATTATTAATTTAAAAACTGTTTTTAATATCAAGATACTTTAAAATGTAAGCAGTTTTTAAGGAAGATGAACACAGATTTCCAGTTCTCCTTTAGGTGGGCAGTGAAACAGAATAGCAGAGACCATTTCTACTCACATTTTGTAGCTGCAGTGTCCTGATGACAGAATTCCTCTGCGCTGCTTTCCAGAGACTGTGGCTAAGTGGATGAATTCAGCCTTGAAAATCAAGTTCAGCTCCAAGTGCCTGGACTCTGAAATGCTCTGCCTTTTATTCCCTCAACCAGCCTGTCCGCCACGAGACTGGAAATTCCGCATGGAAAACAATTTCTTGGAAAATCCCAGGATCTGGGCCTCCCACACGTCAGGACGGATGTTTCCCCTTGCCAGATTAACCCTCCCAGAGAGACGCGCTGTGCTGACAGAGTGCCAAGTGCCACATGACCAACTTTTACTGACAGAAACACACAATTCCAGGATATCAAGGAGGAGGAGGACGACAATTAGATGGAATTAAATGCATGAATAAGCAGATTCCAATATTTCACCTGGCATGTTTTGCAGTAAGGAGGTGTCAGTTCTGATATGTCGGTAGGAAAGGCACCAACACTCAAAGCTGGTTAACCAAGCTGGATAAAAATGGGAACTGCAGTACAGGACAAGCCCTTCCTTATGGATCTCAGCTGTGCAGAGCTCTCATTTGTGGTCAGGTTTGTCATCCCCTGTATTGCTGTAACTCCTCACAATCCAGGTTCACTTGTAGCAGTCAAGCTTGAAACGTGGACCTTGCTTCGAAGAGTCCTTGGGCCATAATCTTCAATGTCCTGATCTCAACAGAGTTACAGCACCTGAACAGGTGCATAATATAATATAATATAATATAATATAATATAATATAATATAATATAATATGGACAAGGCAATACCCTAGGAATTCATGCACATTTATTGTGTATACCCCAATTAATTATACTGCTGCATAAAGCTTCACTGTTATGGATGGGATTTAATGAGGCTGAACGTGCAAAGGACTCAACAAGTGCTGGCAGCAATAGGAGGGCACAGGGTAGCACCTAATTCATATCTGTAAAGCATAGTATGAGTTTATACAGGGCATGTTGGAGCTCTGATTTTGGAGGCTCAGCCTGTTCTTGCAGAATAAAAATCAATGGCTTCTGGATTCCAAGCTAACATCAATGGTATCACCCAATTTTTTCACAAAAAAAGAAAGATCTGCCAAGTAGCCAAAGATCTCTGCCCATCAGAGAAATTATCTCAGAAAAGAACATGGAATAAAGAGTATGTTCTAAAACAGCCTCAGTTACTAACAAATCTGGAGAGTTGACTGGAAATTGCAACAAAGTCTTAGGAAGCAAGTCATTTACTGAAGAGACTGAGGATTAAAAACAACACACTGAATATTTGTAGGCAGAGGAACACTTCCTAGCAGGCGTTCACACCTGCTAGAAAGTGTTCCTCTGCCTACAAATATTCACAGGAACACTTCCTAACAGAGCTAGAAACACAAATGGACAATCAAGAAACTCTGGGAAGCTGAGGTTAGCTTTTGGCTGCTCTGAGCAAGCCTTGCTTAGAAGCAGCAGACAGCCTGAGGCTTCCAGGCAGCATCAGAGCAGGGCTGCTGTTTATTTAGCCTCAAACTGGCAATGAAAACTCGTCCTGTTTGCCAGCCCTTCTCTGCTAGGAAGCTTTACTACCTGAAGGACACAGACAGCAGCTCGCATTTTAATGCACCTGTACAGCACGTTATGAAGCAGGGCCTAATTTTAACACTATTCTACTACAAACTAATGTTAATCAGTCTTGATAGGGCAGGGGGGTTTTTTTGTTTTTTTGTTTTTTTGATTTGGGGGTTTTTTTGTTTGTTTGTTTTTTTTTTTAATTGTCTTAAACATTGATCAGCCTGTTACAACTGTATGCACAGAAAATTTATAGACAACTCCAGGAGAATTTTTATGCTCCCAGACACCCAAAGGCAGAAAATGCTACGCCTTTTCCTGGAGATTCCCTTTCTCAAGTCATTTAATGAGCTTCCTACTGGTAAGCACTCATCCTTGTCATGGCAGAAACTCTGAAGAGAGCTCTGAGGAAACTTCATCAGAATTCATTTGCCAGTGGAATCTCCGGAGGAAGGAAGGGCTTATTTCATAGTTTAAAGCAGTCTTCCTTTGCAGGGGCTGTCTGAGACCTCTTGTCTGCAGCAGATAAAGAAAGCCCCACAAAAAATAACAAAACACCAAGCTTACAAGCAATATGCTTGTAAAAACTCCAGCCTAAAAAAAGACTTGTTTCTTTTTGTTGGCTGTATTCCCTTGTGCATCATTGCCACGGGGCTCTTTTTGGTTTTTCCCAGGGAATTCTGCTATCCACTGATTATATTCTTATTTCCCTATAAGGTACTGGAAGATGAAGGCAAAATTTTCAGGAAAAAAGAAAGCCTGAAAATCATTCTCAAAACCCCACAATAGAAGTTAAAACCTCATTATTAAAAGTCAAAGGCACTTAAAAATTTCAGGGGGACTGAGATTCCTATGAGCTAAAGCTTATACTGGATGCTAAACTACATTTATATTTCAGGGAAAATACCTGTGATACAGTTTCTTAGGTTGAATTGGAGATAATCAAGCTAAAAATGCCATTTCTGATTTCTGTGTTACTTATTTATTCTCTTCTCAAAGTTATTTCACATTCATGCTTTTTTAATCTTTTGCCAATTGATTTGGGAATGTAAGATCCTTGTTTCTTGTGCTGTATAGAGCTGGATGAAGCTGTGGCTCTCTTCTTATTCTACAGATGTAGTTCCTTAAAATTAATACAATTCCTCTCTGCCAGAAAAACAGGAGACTCTAACAAGTTTTTAGAAATGTTGAACACTTCCTGTTCCTATACACTCCAGAATTTCATTTGCACAAGTGAAGGCCCAGCTTTTTATAGGGAACACTCCAGATCACCTCTTTTCCCTTACAAACAGAGGTGCACTGACAATTATGTAGCCAGAGCTAATTTTCCAGTTGAAAGGTTCACTTAGGAGGCCACCATGAAACATAAGGGGTTAGAAAGGGCTATATAAACATATTAGGAATAAAACAAATAAAATCCAGCCAGGTCTGCCATTTAAAGGACAGCAATTGACAGAGGACATGCCAAATGTTATTTCTTTGTATATCAAGGAAAGTTAATATTCACTGCAGTAGTGTGGGAAAAGAGAACAGGTTGGATTATGGAGTGAAGACTGTTTAGGTTGGTTACAACCAATCAAGCTACAGTTAAAAGATCCAAACCCTCAGTAATTAACTTTGAGAATGAGCAAGAAGGTGTAAAAAGGTGGACAAGAAGCAAATATTGCCTCTCTGTATCTGAGAAAAGAAGATCAAGGTAATTAGAAGCCGGGCCTTCCATGTGAGCACCTAGAAAAGACACTAGAACATTGAAAAATGTTAAAGAAAACCATTGAAAAATCAGCTAGGCTGTCAAGAACGGCTGACATTGATGTGATTGATCTGTTCCTGGCAGATCAACCTGGCTTGTGCCTCAAGGCTCTGTCAGTAATAAAGAAACAATAGTGCACTGTGGTTTGTTATAATTAAGATTTTTTTATATCGTCCCATGAGACATTCTTATGAGGAAACAAGTGAAACAATGCTTAGCTGAAATCACCATAAAATGAGCACACAAGGGACGGAATCACTACTCAAAGGGCAGATTTTCAAAGAGCCCTGTCTGTCCAAGAGAACTCTTCTATTCGCACCCCACTGTAAAAAGGGGTGCTGGAGGAAAGAAATCTTTACAAACTTCTAAAACCCAAAAGGTGTTTTAGAGAACTTAGGAGGCACGTGATCAACAAAGATTCACATCCACTTGGTGCATAACAAGTAGTGGTGGATTGATTGGTAGGACAAACTTTCAATTAAAAGTTTTCCAGAGGCCATGAATTGCTAAAACATGGCTTTTGTAGCATGGGTTTTGTAGAAAATGCCTTTCTGTTGGGAAATTCTGAATTTTTGTTTGAGAATAATTTTTTTAGTATCTCCATCAGTATCTCAAGAAAATTTAATGCAGTGAAAATTCATTTTGCTTTATCTGAAACTCTGTTGGACTTGAAGAAATCACAAATCCAAGACAAATACAGAATGTGGTGGGATCCCAGGTAAACAGAGTATATAGATGTACATTAGTATATATAGAAAAAGACAGAGATTAATTTCCCACGTCCTTTTTAAAGACTGGTTCTTTATCTACAATATTGCATCTGCATTTACATATCAACAGACAAAAAGAGAGCTTTAAGTGCCTCTGAGTAATCCAGTTCCATCTCTCCCAGAAGATAATTTCGTCATTCCTAAATTAAAACACTTGATAAGTATTTATTTCAAAGTGCTTTGCATAATGGACTTTTGTCCCATGGTAAAGAGTCATAGAACCACTTGAAATTTTGAAATAGTGGAACAACCTCCAGCTTCACCCACAGCAATACTAGGAGAGGAAAAGTAAGAGATTTAGCCAGCCTGGAGGGGGGAAAAGGAGTTCTAGTGCCAGTAGTGAAGGTGTTTCCTGTTTGGAGAGGAATATGCAACACTTAATTCTTTAGAAATTAAGAGACAAAGGGTTTAAAGCACAAGTTTTCCCTGAGGTCCAGATAGGAAGAAAAGATAATTTCTGAAAACATACTCATCCCTCAGCCTCTGTGTCTGATTAAGTGTGAATAAGGTAGGCAATGCAACAGCTAAAAAGGCAGGACAAAGACATTGGAATTTCTCAAGGCTGCCTAAGGCAGTCTCCACTCTGTCTGGAGTGGAACCCCAGGAGTCAGAAAATCTTATCTCCACTTGTCTTTTCGGGAATTCTGATGTGACTCATAGTGCTCAATTTCCTCCAAACAGGCAAAAATACACATTGAAGAATTCAACCTGAGGCTGGGGGTCACTCGCACTGGCCAGGTGTGATTCAGAGCATTGAAACATGAAACAGAACCAATGAGGAGAGGAAACAACTCACACCTCAAGCCAAGATAAAAGTAGGACTGGCCTTAACATCACACACTGGCTGCCTGCAAGTGGGACTGATCCCATGCAGAACTTGATTCTTTTTAATTCCACTGTTGGAATATTGTATTTGCGGGGTTCCCAGATGAAGGGAAGAATGATGAATCTGACTCCATGTTCTTAGAAGGCTAATTTATTATTTTATGATACTATATTATATTAAAGAATACTATACTAAACTATACTAAAGAATACAGAAAGGACACAGACAGAAGGATAAAAAGATAACAATGAAAACTCGTGACTCTTTCCAGAGCCTCGACACAGCTTGACCATAATTGGCCATTAAGTCAAAACAATTCACATGAAACCAATGAAACAATCACCTGTTGGATAAACAATCTCCAACCACATTCCAAAGCAGCAAAACACAGGAGAAGCAAATGAGATAATATTGTTTTCCTTTTTCTCTGAGGCTTCCCAGGAGAAGAATCTTGGGCAAAGGGATTTTTCCAGAAAATATGACTGCCACATCGGAAATTGTGGCAGAGAAGCTCTTGCAGCCTTGCCACCCTTCAGGTACAGATAGAAAGAATAAGTATATAATGCATGCACTGGCTGTTCATTTACTGTCCAGCTCTGTTCCACAGCCGCCCCATGGTCTCAGCAGGGAGATGTCCCAGAAGTGACACTGACAGGAGATGCTGGCTCTGAGGAACAGCACAGATACAGCTTTTGGCAAGTGAGAGGAATGAGAGCAAGCTTTGGGATTAGGAGATAAGTAGGTGGTTGAGGCTGTAAAAGTGGTCATCATGAGATACAGTTTTTGTTTTAGATTCTTTGCATAGCTCCTGCCTAGCTCTGTTCCATTAAAATATTGTGTTAACTTATCAGAGAGCACGTGAGCTTATCAGCAGCACTGGATATCTGACATGACCCACCAGTCTTCATTTGCTGTATCAGGAGGAAGAGGCTACAAAAAAAGGAAGGAGATGCAGCAGCTTCACTTCCTTACTAATGCATTTCACCATCAGTTTATGGATTCCAAGCTTCAGGTCTGTTCTCTTCAGTGCTCAAGTTCAGCTTCAGGTACATCATTTTTACACATCAGTGGACACAGTATTTAACATTTGAGTCCTTACCTACAGCAGTAGTCAAGAGCAATCATTAAATACAACATTCATTATAACAAATACAACAATCATGAAAGGTCCATCACCAAAACTACTGCAATTCTGTGGTATGAGAACTTGCCACAGGGTATCTGAAATCTTCAAGGCAGAAGACCAAAGCACAAGGAACAACCACACAGCACTGAGGAGTAAAACTTGACCCAAGAACGGCCATCAAAGTGTATCATTCATACCACTTTTGACTTTTCTCAGTCAATAGACCATGAGAGAACAGAAGTTGAATTCTCTTCTTCTTGAGTTCAAGAAGACTCCTTAAATTAAGGATTCTTTTAGGAGCTTTTTTTTCCCCACAACCATACCATCTATGAATTATTCAGAGAAAGAAATTTATTTCCATCAGCAGAATAGCTAATTACTTTTTAGGACAGGTACCCTTAACACAGAATCATTAGTGAAGTCTACTTTAATTGCTGCATAGAATTGTTGTTTCAAGAACAAAGAACTCATCACTAACATTGAAAGCAATTGTGTTAAATTACTTAATTTTATCACTTCCCAGACAAGAAAACCCCAAACAAACTGGCGCCACAAGACCTTTTAACGTTCCAGTTAACTGCTACCAAGAAAATTAGGACTTCCCTTATTTCTAGGGCTTGAAAACAATACTTTAACTTTTCCAACAAAGATTTTGCACTTCCAACACTTTTAGATTTCTTGACTCATCAGGAAAGATGATCTGTCACCTATCCTGAAATTGTTGCACTTTTATGTTTGAGCCTAAGAAGAGATCCACCAAGTGGATCTTCTCAAGTGCTGAGCATGTACCCCACCCAACAGACCATGTTAATAATCCTTAAATGTTAATAAATGGTTGTCAAGCACTGGAACAGCCTACCCAGGGAACTGGTGGAGATATTTAGGTGCTTGGGGACATGGTTTAGTGGTGAATTTTGCAGTGTTAGGTTTCTATTTGGATTCTGATCTTACAAGGCTTTTCCAAACAAATGATTGATTCTGTGGTTCTGTATTTATCCTTCCTGGTGCATACTAGTTGTGGTTTACCTTCTCATTTTTCAATAGGCATTTATCCATCATTTACAGTCACCTGATTGCAATCAGTAGCAGAATCTGGTTATTTGGCCCACAGAAATAATATCACTTTCATAACAGGTATTGTATCAGGAAGAGAAGGAATTGACATTTACCAGCTATGAAATAATACTGGGCTGGCATACAACATTCTTACTTCAGGCACTTCAGACACTCAGTTAAGATTACAGTTAATATAAATCCCCACAATGGGGGTACATAAATACAGTGGGGAAGCTACCCTAGTCTCAAAATAAAATGAAAGATCCAGATTTATGCCCACTGGAAGATAAGTAAATTAGGAGTGCAGATGCTCTATATCCTCTAGGGCCAAAGACAAAGGTTTATCTAAAGGTTAAGTCAAAGGACATAACTTCAATTGATATCCAGAATTATGCTAGTAAGACTTCATATCATTACACTCCCCATCCATCATCTTCAATCTGATTTTTTCTTAGGAGCTGCAATCCCAGTACCATGACAAAGGAAGGGCATGGTTTCCCTACCGAATGCCTCCAGCGCTAAATCTACCAATCAAAAACCCCTCACATCTCTACTCCATGAATGCAAATGCGTGAGCTTCTCCTGAAGAAAGGCAGCTGAAAGACCTGTCCTGATATTCAGGATGTCACATATCCCACATAAATGAACTCTGATCAATTAAACAGCTCATTCACACTGTTTGTCTCTGCAGACCACAAAGGAACAGCTGGGCCTCAGGAACCATCACCTGCACACTGCTTCCATCCTGCCCCTAACATATGGTGCAAGGCATGGACAGTGAGAGCAGGGAAGGACAACCAAAGGACAGCAGAGCCTTGCAAACAAACCTAGAGAGATGTTCATTGAACAAAGGGATCCTGTGTGGCATTCACATTCTCTGAAAAAATCCCTTCACCCAGGATTTTTCTCCTGGGAAACTGAGAAGCCTCAGAGAAAAGGAAAACAATTCTTCTCTCATTTGCTTCTCCTGTGTTGTGCTCATGTGGAATGTGTTTGGGGATTGTTCACCCACAGGTGATTGTTCCATTGGATTCTGCTGTGAGTTGTTTTCACTCTTTGGCCAATCAGGGCCAGGCTGTGTCAGGACTCTGGAAAGAGTTACGAGTTTTCATTATTATCTTTTGAGCCTTCTCTAAGTATCCTTTCTGTATTCTTTAGTATACTATAGTATTCTTTAATATAATATAGTATAATAAAATAATAAATGCACCTTCTGAGAACATGGAGTCAGATGCACCATTCCTGCCTTCATTGGGGATGCCCTGCAAATACAACAGATTCTGGGCATGTCCTGTGTTCTCTCACTTCAAACATGAACAACCCTGTGACAGGCTGGTGATATTTATGATCATTCAGAAGGAGAGCCAGGAGAATGACACCTCCTGGTAGGAAAGTCCAGGCTTTTCAAGGAATAGATACATGCCATGAGGTCCCTTCTAAAGAAATACCTCTCCAGAAGCCTATTAGGAACTTAGGTTTAAGCCTGGGGAATAGGAAGCAGCTAGGAAGGCTCAGAAAAGTAAAGAAGGTGCTCAGAAGTTTTCTGTATATAGACAGATACACCTGGTAAAAAAACCCCAAATGGATTAAAAAAACCTTTTGTGAGTAAATGTAGACCAGAAATTAGAGGGGGTTTTTAGCCAGCAGAGCAATGGGGTTATAAAACTGCCTTCTATGAGGAGCAGAACAAAACTTGGTTTTCCCCAGATCTTGTTCAGTTTCTGAAAGAGATCATTATTTATCAAAGCAAGATATGAGGGGTCCAGAAAAGGCCCTTCACAGATGCCCAAGATGTTAATCCCATGAGAGATAATGTTATTATCCTGCATTTGTTCTGGCCTCTTTGCTAATCTGAGGAGCTGCTAACCAACAGCTGTAGAAGAAGAATCTTTAATAAATCCTATTAAACTGAATGGGCCAAGCAGCAAAGAAGACCTGTGATCTTTGATGTCCATGGCAGAATTGACAACAGTGCATTTCCTTTGCACAAGTGTATTATGCATTCTTCTGATCAATCCCAGGGTTACTCAAGCTCTGGAATAAAAGATAAATTTGCAAGTACAGCTAAACATTAGCCTTCATTTTACTTTCTTTGGTGTGTGAGGGTTACGTGTGATGGAAAGCACCTACTTCAACAGCCTTTCCTTAATATTTTCCTGTAATACAAGCATGGGCTAAATGTATCCTTACATCTTGTGCTCTCTGTCAGAGAGCTCAATAAAAGGAGAAATTTATACACCTGGAGTTAAAAGTGATTGCTTCCCTTTTCCTGATTCTGGGAGCCTGGATTGATCCAATGGCTTGAGAGAATCTCATGTTGAGTTTCACTGCAGCAGAGTGTGATGTTAACAGCTTTACAAAACAGTAACATTACTTTTCTAGTAATTTGCCATTTAGAGTTTAAATTGCTAAAAAAAGAAGATGTTTTGGCATTAGGATACTCCTGGCTCACAGGATCTGATGGTAGGAAGGACATAAATGGAGCAATTTTAGTCATTTGGGTGCAATCCAAATCCTGCAAACTGCAATGCAAAACAAGACCCAAACAATGGTTTTTAGGATTCTGCTGCAAAGAGACAAGATGTCGCTTGACCAAATAAATTTAAAAAAACTAAATTTTTTCAGAAAATAGTGCCAAGCCTGGGACAAAAGGAAAGTCCCTTTGAGCAGTTCTGTTGGAGACAGGCTGTGTCTGGCTGAAGACCCGTCACCCCATGCCATCCTCTCTGTACCCCTGAGGCCCACAAAGTGACGCACCAACAATTCCCACCAACAGCGGGGAATTTTTGTCTGCAGCCTAAAAGCCAACAGGAAGCTCCTATACCTGGGGTGGCATAGGAAATACTCTTGGATAAAATGGGTGCTTGGGAAGGGAGAAGCATTACAGAGAAATGGACAAAGCTCTGCTGGGACTATTACTAAATCACAAAGTTATCTGCTCAAACTCGTGTAGGGTGAAGCCTGATGTCTGTCCTCCTTGTTGAGAGAAAATTCCTTTCAAGTTTAGCTTCTAAGGTATGCCACAAGTATTTCCTTTGCCATCCTCACCACTATTGTTTGCTGCTAGTTCCTTTCGTGCATCATAACTGAAATGGGGCAATAAAGGTTTTCACAGCCACGCAACAGACTTCTGTGCTTGAGGAAATGAAGGAAACCATTCCAGTGAAAAAGAAAAAACAGAGTTCATGGAAACAAGCTTCCATAACGCTTCACTAGCACAGGATAAATCAGAACATGAGATATTAGGGTAGATTGGTAAACAAAGTAACCAACCACAACCTTCCTAAATTACTGGAAATAAACTTAAAGCACTAATCCCACAGACCTTTAGTGCTAGACAAAGCAAGCTTAAGCAAGCACCTCAACTCCACAAGACTCTCTAAGCCTCATTATCCTAACTAGGCACAGATTTTATCACTTTCTCTGCCTGCCTTGAAAATCCAAAACAGCTGAGGCAGGAGCTTGGTTTCTACTTAAAGCCATTCACACCTTTTTAATCCCTTAAAAATTAGTTAGTAAGGATTCAGCTCCTTGGGGCTACGAGCTTTTTTCCTCTTGGGTTTGCTGTTGCTCTGTGCACAGATAAGGTAACTAACAACACTTTCTTAATTAACAAAATACTTGAAAATTTTTTAAATTAATGTTTATTGTAGTGAATAAAGTAGCTCGAGAAGCAGCTTTAATTGTAAAGTAACGAATTTCAAAATAGCCTAACTAGCCACCAATTTAAATTTACCTTTGTCTTATCTCTAAATACTAATACTAAAAAATTTATATTTAGATGGTATATACTCTTCCTCTGTTTTACTGATGTTTTTCGTTATATTTTAAATTATATAGCATTTTGGGTGTTTAGAGAAAGTATTCAAGTAACAACTTTAGATTTTAAAGCTATTATTGTTGGAGAAATTAGTTTCAACAATAACTTAAATATTTGTATCTATGAAAATAATAAAACAGTTTAGTTAGAAATTACCTACAATGTAATTTAAAATGTAGTTATGTGGACGTGCCAGATGTTTTGAAGTTTTAAAAAATGTCTAGTCTTCAAATATGAAATTTCCCTGGTTTTAGTGTAAACACTTGATACAAACTTTGCTCTTACTTTAGCACTGCATGAAAGCAACTATTTTTTTGGGGGTAAATATTACAGATTTAGTCTTTAGTGAAGTGGTAACAAAAGGGGATGGCTTTAATCTGAAAGAAAATATGTAAACATTTTGCTTTGCCTTGGTCCTGTGAAAAATGTCTATTTTATGACTGGCTTTTCGCAAGTATTAAAATGAATATTGTATTATGCTAGAAAGTTATGCTATATTCATTTTCTTAAGTAGTGTATTAAATATAGTTTTAACATTATAACATAATGTTAAAATAGAAACTCTGCTATGCAAGATATTTGTTTAAGAAAGGACTCGCACCAGACAGAAGCCACAGGACACCTAAATCTTTCAGAGGAAGGGAATTTATTGCTCCCTTATCAGCAGAAAACTAACTTCTTCCCACTATTCAACTTTTAAAATTTCAAAAACAAGTGATTGCCGTTTTTGCTTGAGGACAATGGAGAAGAATCCACGGTGGCAAAGGGAGGGATGCAGGACAAGAGCTCCCTGAAGGGCACTTTTAGTGTTCGAAACAATTCCTGCTCTTGTAGCCTATGCAAAAAACTTTATTTCTCTGCTTTTAGTGCCTTGTTTGATGGTCACGGAGGAGCATCAGGTAAAAGCAGAGTTTTATTGCTGTGAAGCCTTCTGTCAGGTAGAGACCCCGAGGCTCAGATGACCTCAGTCCCAGGTCAGAAGTTAAAATATTAATTATATTGGTTTAACTCTTCTCTTGACTTGGGGATGCGTTGTCAGACTGTAACAGAACCACCCTGGTGTTTCATTGAAACCAGAGAAATAGTCCTTTACTTCTTTTTAAGCAGATGCTGTGCTGCTATTTTTCAGGCCGTGTGTGGCTACCAAGACAAGAGTGATTTGGCACTTCTTGAAGAAGCGCAGCTTTGCAACTTGACTTAACGAATTCGGCACGTTTTTATTAGCGGGCACCCCAAGCAGCCGGAGCCGCACGCCCGCCCTCAGCCCGTCCCCTCACGGCCGCCGCCGCCCTCAGCCCGCCCCGCCTCACGGCCGCCATGGCGCCCGCCCCGCCCCGCCGCCTTCCCGCCCCCGTGGCGGCAGCGCCATGGCGGCCGTGCGGGCGGCCGTGCGGGCGGTGGAGATCGACCCCGAGGGCACCTTCAAGTACATCCTGGTGCGCCTGCAGCGCCCGGGCGGCGGCGAGCAGCGGGACATCGTCCGCGGCACCAAGGCGGCCGAGTTCCACAGTGCGTGACGGGGCGAGCGGGCAGCGGGGCCCCCCCGGCGGGACGCGGCCGCCGGACCCCGGCGGGTCTGAGGCGGAGCGGGGAGCCCTGGCCTGAATAGCTCAAAAGTCCCCTTTTCCTCACTTTCTGCGTCCCCCGTGTGATAGGAGCACTGGGGCAATATATCTGTCGTGTGCGCTTCGGAAACCAGTTGAAAGGAATGAGGAGGTGTCTTTGCAAGCCGCGGGCCTGGTGGTAGATAAGGGCAGATAGTGAGAGGTGAAAGCAGCAGTGTGAGGGGGAACCATAAATTCCTATGGAATTCTGCTAATTGATACAGACTGTTACTCACTCGAGACTGTGCTAAATCCCTGGATTTGCAGAAAAAGAACAGGCACACAAGGAAAAAGAAAAGGTTGGGGGGGTACACATTACAAAAGGGGTCTGTTAGGTGATTGGGCAAAATTGTACCTTTTAAGGGAAAGAGAGAAATGCTGCTGGAAAATTAGGACAAAAAGGAGACTGTGTCCTCTAACAACTTGAGAAACCCCATGGGAAATGCCCATGACCTGTCCCTTCATTTGAACAAAGTTATAGGACTCCTCTGTCTCTTTTTTGGACATAAATAAACCTCTGATGTTTGTGGATTAATTTTCCTGACACAATCAGCCTCATTTTGGAGAATGATATATGCTAACTAAAAAACTTTAACTGCTTCAACTGCAGCTTTTCTATGCTTCTGAAGAGAAACCTCCTTGCCTCATAGAGTAGATGAAATAGACAAAAATGAGTTCTAGTCTATTTAATGCCTAGTTCCTGTTCTAATGTCTCTGACCATTCTTCTTGTGCAGATCATATATTTGAAAAAGTAAATCCTGAGATGGAAAAGCTGGGATATGAATGCAAGTGCCTTGGAGGAGGGAAAATTGAACATAATAGCAAAGACAAGAAAATCAGGGTATTTGGGCTCTCAACAGTAAGTGCATCTCTCATTTTCCCTCAAATGCTTCTGTCTCTGATGCTCTGGGATTTTTGGTTGATAGCATGGTGGCATTTGGCAATTTACATCACATTTTAAACATTCTTGCCTGTCTCACTTGTGAGATAGATTAGAAAAACAATCGTTTTAGGGCAGAAAACTTACATTATTAATCTAGCTGCCCAATTAAATGTTAGAGGCAGTGGTCAACTCTTGCAGTCTGAGAAATAGACTTTATTCTCTGCTTTTGGTGCCTTGGTGCTCATGGAGGAGCATCAGCTAAAAGCAGTTTTATTACCATGAAGGATTCTGTCAGGTAGAGACCCTGGGGCTCAGATGACCTCAGTCCCAGGTCAAAGTTAAGATATTAATTATGTAGGTTTAATGCTTCTTTTGACTTGAAGGTTTGGTGTCAGACTCTAAAACAGAAGTACCTTGGTGTTTCAGTGAAACCAGAGCAATAGTCATTCTTCTGGAGCTGTGCTGCTGTTTTTAAGGCTGGATGAGGTTTTCAAAGTGGCTGCCAAGGCAAGCCATGGATCTGTTGCTTTCCAACTGACTATATTATCTGTTATTTTTGAGAAGCTTACATTTTATAATGCATCAACTTTAACCTTTTCAGTTTAAATGCTTGTTTATTTAAGCTGCTCCTCTTTGGAGCCATCACTGATGAATAACAGTATGTTTTGTTTGATAATACAACCTTGGGCTCTTTTTTTCAGTGCTCTAAGTAAACTTTCATGTGAAATATTATGGGGAAAAAATAACCTGTAAATCACAGATTTCTATCAGTGTACTGCACTGTTATGTGTAGTTCTGAAATAAGAAATCAAGATGATTCTGATCATGTAAGACAATAATGGAGAGGCCACTTTGACCACAACTGCCTTAAATTTCAGTGAAACAATAACCCTGTGACCAGTGATTTTTAAATGAGGGCAAAAAACCACATGGCTCATCTGACCTTACCTTGGAGTTGCAATGGCTGAAGAGCACAGATACTTAAAATTGTGCTATTATCAGCAAAGGCAGGATGGGAAATAAATAAAACATGAAGACTGTGATTTTTTTAGTGGCCAGAGTAGTGCTCCAGTGCTCACACTTGTTTGCTTATTCCCTTTCCCACAGCTGAGCCAAATCAGCTGTTTGTATGCTCACACATTAAATTGGGTCAATGCAATCTCTGTGGTTTAAAGCAACATTCCATAAATGCAGTGGGAACATTTTAAAGCAAGCTTTCTGCTGGAGAAATTGTGTAAAAAATGCATTTTCTATTTGACCCCACTTCATTTATTTTGTAGAATTTTGATTTGGAAGGGAAAGAGTTGGAGAGGGTAATAGAAAAATAAAACATGATACTGCAAGAGTAACTTTTTTAGAACTTTTGATTTGCACGTGAACAACTTGTGTTGGTAAGAACTGAATGGTTCTGAAGACTTAATGTCCATGTCCAATTTGTTCTGTCTTGCAGGGCTATGGAAAAGCAGATCACTCAGTCACTGTAGAGATACTGAAGAAAGAGTACACAGATTATGAAATTACATGGTCAGATGACAAGAAATAAACTTGTGAGCACAATGAGCAGTCCAACCTGGTAAATGTGAGCTGTACTTTGTTAAATAAAATTGAATGTCTGTTCTTTGTGTGTAACTATAAATCTGGAGTGACTGGACTCTGCCATCAGCTATATCTTATTTTTTCAAACATTCCTTTGTGCAGAGTCTGAAGTTCTAACCCTTTTTCCTTTCCTTTTGATGTGTCCTTTAGTTAAACACTCCCACACCTCTTACCTCTAATTTGTTTTCATCCAGTCCCATTTCACTGATCTATTGTAGGATACCCAAGGATTTACCACCAACTTCAAACACCACTGGACTAAACCTGTTCACTGGTCTTTTGACCACAGTGTTTTCAATTTGTTTTTCTATTACTTTTTAGGCTTTTCATCTTGCCCACATTTTAAAAAAAATTGGTGTGGAGGGTGGTGTTGACTGTTACAGTTCTTCACCAGTGATCTAAATGTTTTATTTACTCAATGATTTTAAAATCTAGTATCCTGCAGAAGTCATGATCATGATACTTGATTTTCCTGTAAGAACCTTCCCTGTAGCAGACTGGTGGCAATGTAAAAATTCTGCCAATGCTTCTTTCATTCTGATTCCCCTGGACTGTTTTGATTTGTGTGAATTTAATAATGCTTTTTGTTTTTATTTTCCTAGCAGTAACTAAGTTATAGTGAACCACCTCCTCAGTACACCTAGAAAGTGTCTGAATTAGCTAACATTACCCTCTTGTTGTGGCAGGATGTTGCCTTTTGTTTGTTATGAAACTACTGGCTACAATTTTCACTCTTTTTGTTTCATACTTTTCATTTAATTCATTTGTGACTTTATTGACTTGCTGTCCTGAAGGCTTGCTGATTTCCAGAGGCAATTCTATATCAAGTCTTCCCTTTTCTGTGGTTCCTACTGCACTTACCCAGCAGTATCTGGTGGTATAGGGGAAGCCTTTCCTTTTCAGCATGCAAGTGACTCTAACAGTGGAAATCTGAGACACTTTGAGCCAGTTTCTATCACCAAAAATCCTGCTGTTACTCCCTTCTTACAGTTGTGATCCCTCTTAAATCCCCCTTCTGTGCCTTTGTTTCAGTTGGGTGGACAGGAATTTTCTGTTCTTATCTTCAAACCTTTCAGTCCAGTCCTCACCAGAAGAGTTCCAGGGGTCTCCATCCCAATAATCTCCTCAGAACAGGATCTCCTGAACCTGGTGCTACAGGTCTCTTGGTTGGCACCAGATTCCCCCCACTTGCAGCCTGGATTTTCCCCTCCAGCACCCTTGCCTGCTTTTGCATCTGCTCTTTGTGCTTCTCTTTGAGTTCCTGTGCCATGCTTATCTGGCTGCACTTCAAATACTGTGGTAATGATGGCAGGATTGATTTTACTTAACAAGATTTTTATTTCAGAGCCTATGTGCCTAATAACCAAGAATAGCACACAAGTCAGTAACCTGCAAATCAGGCACTTCCCAGTTCCATTGTCAAGGGCTCTTCTTCCTCTCAGCTTTAGTAAAATAACTGTAGCTGCCAGTATACAATCCTGAGTTTTAAATAGCCTCGTTTCCCAAAACTGGCAAATAGTCTTCAAATGGAAGTCATCAGTTAGGGATAGCTGTGTTAAAACAAACAAGCCTTTCAATTTAGTTTCCTGAGGTATTTAATGAGTGATTTTAATCTTTGTCTCCACAATACTTACAGGAAAGACATAATTTACACGGGACCTATTACTGTAATGACGTGTTCAAAATGTGAGGAGAGAAAAATGGTGATGATTTGGAGTAAGCTGATAAAAAAAATTTAGTTACCAGCTGATCTCTAACTTTTATTTCTTCATAGAAGAAAGATTTTAATGTGTCATAAAAAAACCCCCAAACTTTGAGGGACCTCCCAATTCAGTTATTTTTTTAGAGCAGTGTCATTTGGGGCAGTTTAATTTCCCTGGTCATTCCCTGGTGTTGCAAAGGAGTGAAACAATTATTTTCTTCTATTCCAGTTTGTGAAGAGGAGCAGGATACTGGTCACTAGGATGGTGAGGATTTTTCAGGTACAGCAAGCCTGAACATAAATGAGGGAAATTAGTATTATTTGAAGTTGAAACATCAACAACCTACAAAACTAAGTGTTGAATTCTGTTTCCTCTCAGCATGTACCTGCTGAATTCTAAGAACAGAACTCATCTCAAATATGGAAATCCCAATGCTAATTGTGCTGATTTAACCTGAAAAAAAAATCTTCCATTCTCTAATCAGATTCTGAAATGGGAAGCTAATTATACTGTGTGGGGTTATTTGTTTTGCAGATGTGCAGTCAAAATAAGATTGTGGCTCTGCCATTCTTCCATTGAAGTCTAAAAATTCTGATTCTGTACTTGCACAAAACCAGCTATGTTTGAACCAAATACTGAGGGAAGGCACAGTAATTAAACCAGAGATGGTGAGTTTAATAGTGGAATATTGTTATCAAGAAGTACTATAGTAGAAGATTTAAAGTACCTTCTTCATTTATTCATCCAAAATTACATGAGATTCTTGTTCCTAACCATATTCTTTGTCATGGTGGTCAGCATTTCTTGTTACTTGAGGTATGGTTCTCACTAGACCAGCAGGTGTAGAACAACCTATTCAGTGCAAGTCATGATTTATTTTAGGATTGAGCTTGAAAAATGACAAATGTAACCCATTTGTTTCCAGCATCTCTGTTTTGGCAGAGAAAAAAAAAAGCTGTTAACAGTACCTTCTTAATTTGCCAAAGCTAAAACTTTTTTCTGTTCCTCATTCTGTAGTCATCAGTTACCATCACTAAGTTTCAGAGTTAGTGCAGAAAAATTCCAAAGCACCATGACAGTCATGGCAAAATTGACTTTCTTCCTCCCTCTCCTATCCTACGAGAGGCTAAATTCAGTAGTTTCCAAAGCATCCCTTTAAAACAGTCTGAAACAGTAGTGAAGGCTCTTCTGTGAAGTACAGGAAATCCTTTACAACTCTATCTTAATAGCAGCAGGTTCAAAATAGGAACTTTGGGATTGACTTTTGGAGCCTCCAGTGATGGAAACTTGATGGCATAATTAAAGTGATTTACATCACTGCTGTACTGTTTCTTTCCATCCCCTCAGACTATTTCCTTCTGCTCTACACTGAAGAACCTTGCATCCAGTTTACAGCAGTGGCCACTGTCTCCAAGTTTATATTTCTGCAAGGGCACCTGTAAAGCAGTGCATGATGACAACAGCTGTCTAAGAGCTTTCTGTCTGCTTTTGGCCAGGACAAAACATGCAATGGATTTCTTTTTTCTTGTTTGAATTGCCAGTAGCAGTGAGTGCTCAAGGGCAGGTTGTGTAGTTCTTTGGGGGTTTGTCTGCAGTGATTTCTTCAGCAACATCAGTGTCTTCAGCCTAGGGAAGTGAATGGCAGGCTTTTCTGAGTGCTTTCTGTCCTGCCAAACTGGAAAGATTGAAGAAGTGTGGATGTTCAGTAGTACCCCCAGCAAGTTTAGAAAAAGGGGCAATTCATTTCTGGAAAAATCTTGTTTAAAATAGTACAGCAATCTATTAAACTCCCATAATAGCACAGTTTATTTCCTTTTCTAATTGCTAAAGCTCAGTCCTATCATCCTCCAGTATTTCATTTGTAGGCTTGTTGGTTGGTAGGAGCTTATCCTGTGTAGAATATTCTTTCAAGTCAGCTTCTAAACCAGCATGGCTTTTTCTAATTCCTTGCTGAAATTTTCTTAGCCTGTGACAGAATCTGAATGTGAAAATTTAGACCACAGTAGTTAATATTGTTACACTCTTTAAAGGGCTTGAATACATCATGTGTACATTACACATGGAAACATTACATGGATTTCTGAGATCCCCACGAGTGATAAATGCAATCACATCCCCCTCTGCTGGCAAAGCAGCAGAGCTGAGGTGTGTGGTCCCTGCCTGAATCTGGCTGCAGTTAGGCTGCCCAACCTTTGAGAAAAAAGCCTCTTGCACTAATTATGGATGCTAAATTTATCTCATTCAGCCACAATATGTCATGTATGTCATTCCTGTGATGCTGGTTCTGCTGCTGACAGAGAATGTGAAAGCCTGGCTGGAGACAATGACTTGCTTAATCTTTGTATATAAATGAATTATAAACAGATGCTGCTTTAAGCAGAACTCTGCAAATTCAACATCAGAGAAGTCCCTCACTTCTGGTCAAACACCAGAATTTGTCAAACATTTCAACAACCACCACCCTTAATTTGTTAAACCAGAATAACAGAGGAAAAAGCAAAGAGACATGAGGATTAAAACATTTTTGAGCTATTTTTGGAAGATCAGTAGTTTAATTTTAACAGGAATTTTTAAAGGTAATTTCCATAATGCATCGCTGCAGACCCTGATCGATTGTTTTAACCATCCTGGTTTTAAACACTTTTTTGTCTTCAATGAATTTCTCAAAGAGATAGGTACCACCACCAACTCCAAAATAATGCACTTTGCTTGCCAAATACACACGGCCATTTCTGTCCAGGAGCTGAGCCAGTGTATCATGCAAAGCACTGTAGTAGTCAGGGTTATAGATGGTCTCAGAGGTGAGAATTAAATCATACTTCAAACAGGGTTTGCTGTTTAACAGGAGCTGGCTGACTTGAGACCACTCTCCAGAAAAAAATCTGCATCTCTTGAGCACATCAGGTGATCCCTCTGCTTTCCTGGGTCTCTTTGAAGGAGGCTTGCTGGCTTTTCTGTCCTTCCCACTGCCCATCCTCCTGCCTTCACTGGTACAGTTGGCCACCACATTAGGCAAGGTTATTTCATCGATCACCGTGCTGTTGTAGTCCTGAAAATGGACTCTGGCAGCTTCACCCTGTAAAGCAACAATTCCCAACAATCCAGCCCCACAGCCAAGATCCAATACAGTCTTGTTGGTAAATTCTATTTCAGCCTCAGAAAAGTAGTCCACAAGATCAAAGGTGCACTCCCAGATTTTCAGCCCTCCTTCGTAGACTCCTGGGATGAGATCAGAGTGAGAAGAAACACTTTTGGACACGATGCCTTCGCTGTCAGCGTCACCTGAACACGTCATTTCCACTACAGACAGCTTTACAGAAGACAGGTCCAACACTGTTTCCATGACTTTATTTTCCAATAATTTGTTGAGATCTCGGGGAATGCTGTGCTCCTTGGCAGCTTTCACACAGAGGTTTTTCTTCAAAGCTGCCTCATCCTGGTGCTGAGCAGCAGCCAGCTTCGGGCTGGACTTTGCTGCGAGATCAGCAGTTCCCCTGCTCTTTTCCCTGGATTCCTGCTTGTGCTCTGGAGAGCACAGCACTAAGAACTGAGCATCTGCCTCACTGTTCTCATTTTCATCAACAGCAAAATCAAATCGAAAATCCATTTTCAGGAATGAGAGTTTTTTAAAAGCTTAATTTATTACAGCCAAGCTTTTATGTAGGTATTGTTGCAGGACTGAGTATTTCACTGGTGCAATGTCAGATGTCTCGCCAAGAGCCAGGTGGCTTGCTGCTGGAAATAAGAGTAAATAGTTTTATGTATCATTAATATCAGCACAAACCGTCTAGTTGTAGAATCTTGATTTTCACTGCCATGTTCCCCCGGCAAGTCGTGGAGTCTCCCTCTCTGGAAACATCCCAAATCCACCTGGTCGCGTGGCTGTGTCACCAGCTCTGGGCACGCTGCCTTGGACCGGATGATTTCCAGAGCTCCCTTCCACCCCTAACTATTCTGTAAATTTAAAACCACTTAAAGTGATTAAAACACAGCGTCACAGCTAACCCCATAGGTACAGGCAAGGGAATTAAGACAGCTGCCAGCTCTGCTAAAACCCGCATTTCAGACTCCGCGTGGCAAGAGCCGCGAACCCACCGCGCGGGCCGGCTGAGGCGCTCCGGGCGCGTTTCCCGGCCCGTTCTCCCGCGCCCAGCCCGCACCCACCGCGGCCGCCGCTCCGGGCCATTCCCGCCGCTCCCGCGCGGAGCCGCTTCCGCTTCCTCGGGCGCGGGGCCTTGTGGGAGCGCGGGCGCCTTTCCCGCCGCCGCCCCGCGCTGAGGGCGGCGAGCGCCGCCGCCATGTCCCAGGCGGACCCCGAGCTGCTGCTGCGGGAGCTGGGCGGCTGGGACTGGGAGCTCTGCCGCCGGGAGCTGCCCGCCGTGCTGCCCCGCCTCCTGATATCCTTCCCAGCAGGGCTCTGGGCTGGCTGTGGGAAAGGCACTGGAGGGGGGTGTGTGCATCCTTCGGGGTTCCACCGAATGTGTGTGAGGGAGAGCGGCGGGACCTCTGTGAGGGGCCGGGTGCCGGGAGTTTCGCTGGAGACGGGTACAGCTTTTCTCTGGAATAAAAGATTCATAGAATCTAGAACATCGCCTGTACATTTAGACTGTAGATAATCCCCGACACATCTGTCACCTCCCCCCCCCCCAAAGCCCAACCCCCTAAAAAAACCCCAAAGCACACACCACCGAAAAAAACCCCAACAAGCCAACCCGTCAAGACTTACTCTCTAATACACTGTGGAAATACTTTGTTGATCCTATGGGTACTCCGGGCTATCAGCCTACTTTGCTGTGGAGCATCCCCACCAATTTCATGCGAACGTGAGACCGCGATAGAAGTCACTGTGGCTTCTGCAGGTGCTTTAAAAATAGCCTTTACAGCAGAACAAGTTTGATTTTCTTTAACGTTTTTACTCAATGTATGAAGAGTCTGAGGACTGGACTGAGCATATTCGTAAGTAATGGCTAAGACGTGCCTCTTCCTGTGGAGCCCTGTATTGCAATTGTATTAAAATTAAAAGCGCTGCAGTGCTTAAAATACTTCTGCTACAACTTTTCAGAGTCTTCAGCAATCCTGCTGGACCTTCTTTGCACACTCCACTAACTGCACGTTTATAAATGCCCCTTTACAAACTGCATCTAAGGCTGCTTTTTCCTTTCTGCTGCTTCTGATCTTTAAATGCACAAAAAAAAGGGTGTCCTTTATCTGGTGTTTTACTGTCTTTTGAGTTGTTATCTTCCGGGTGACAAAGCTAATAGTTTAAAGAAAAATAGGCTTATATGTAACTGTTTATGAGTGTTGCTAAAACTGTTACATTGGATATTATGTTGCATTGTAAAATGTGCTGCTATTTGCAATTTTGAATGGGGCAAATACTGGATCTGTAGGCTGGCAGTTGTGCCCAGCCTTCCACTAAGTTTAGTCAGATGTGCTGCTATTTCTGATGGGTTTGTGTATGTTGGAGCTGTTAGTTACTTGATTTTTCAGGTAATATGTGTGTGTTTTCATGCATTTCACATAAGGCAAATGCTCTGTTGCCTGTCTCAAAATCACCTGATTTGGTTTTGCTTTCTGCTGTTCTTTATTTCCTCTGGTATGTTGCTGTATATTTCTGAGAATTACACATTGTAGATGTTTTTCTTTGCAGGTATTCTGAGGATCCTGACTGAAATGTTTTTGCCACATATCAGCCTTGAAGATGTGGAAGAAATTTTTTTCTCAAAGGTATTACCTAAGGTAGGACAGCTTCTGTTAACTGTGGAATTGTCTGTCAGTCCAGTTTTAGAACCTGCTTAGACTGCAGTGATTCTTCTTTTGGGGTTGCACAATATCTATGGGATACAAAAATTGAAATTTACTCGTTTAGAGTTTTCAGTGTTGTGTTGAATTGTTTCTGTGATTGTTCTCATTCTTTACAGTAGGGACAGAATCAAATATACAATGTTCTGCTTTCTGTATTCAGCAACAGACTTGGATTGTATTTCTTTCTGAGGAGATTGGGCTTTTTATAAAATGACCAAGGTGGAGAATTTTTAAGTGAGAGAACTTCTCAGGACAAGTCAGCTGAAGAGCTCAACACTCCCATATCACAAATTAATGTTGTGAAATTTGTGAATTTATATAGTGAATAATCTTCTAGACCATACTGACCTCACACATGTTTTCTTTTTGATTAAACAATGGAGATTTTTGTGCCATAGGTATATTAAAATCAGTGCTTGCATTTTAAGTGAAGTAAAGAGGTGCCAAGCAGTAATTTAGGTTTCTGACTCAGAAACTGATTTAAACTTCAAGACTCATCTTGTCCATTTTAAGAAGCCAGTAAAAATGGCCACTTGATTTTCCTCTTATTTTTTGTCAAGTAACAAATTTTTGGAGATTACAAGAAAATTGTCTCATAATAGGCATATCCTGAAAAAGGATCACTGTACCACTGTTTATCCTGCATGTGCCTCACTGTCTTTGCAGTCTCAAAAGTAACACTCATCCAAAAACCTCAACTAAGGTAGAAATAGATGTTGTCTGTATAACACAAACTTTTTTTTAATGTATTCAAAATGTTAATCATCATTCTCAACAAACAAGTATTTTTTATGAGACAAAATGAAAGTATTTTTTAAATTATGTGGCTTTAACTGAATAAAAAATGTTTGGTAGAATAATATAATATATTTAATAAATAATATTCAATAATATATAGTATTATTTTTTATATATAATAATATATATGAAATATATTATTAATGAATTATATATTTCAAGCACATTAGGTGTGAAGCTTGTTTTAGCAACAGATCTTAGAAAAATTAACAGCTACAATATCTTCTGTCTATTATATATATATATATATATAAATATATAAATAAAAATAGTTTATTGCTTCTTGTTATATCATGCTTTTTGACTGAAATGCTGGAAAGTGTTTTCTGCTCTAAGTTCTCTGTGCCTCCCTGCCAAGGCATCAAGTAGGTATAGAATGGCATTATTATTTGTTATTTTTTGTTTAATCTTATTATTATGTGTACATTTGTAAGTAAAATGTTTTGGTTTTGTTGTGTTCTGCCAGACTCTGCAGTTCTTTGACAGCTTGATGTGTGAATTATCCAGCAAGGCCAAAGGACTGACCAGCCAGAGTACAGAGTCATGCAGCACTGTGAGGAATCTGCTACAGGCAAGTCCCATCACATAAGCTGTCAAAATAATGTTTACATCACTCTTTGCTTTTACCTAAACTACTAAAAGGCTTTTAGAATGGTTTTTGCCAGCTACTGGTGGTTAAAATGTGATTTAATCTTCCTTTGTAGTTGAAGTTCAATTAAAATTTTGTAAATTATTTGATTACATCTAGCATGGGATGCTAACAATAATTTTTAAAAATCATCTCAAATTCTGCTCCAAGTCCCTCCTGCAGATGGAATGTGACTCCCCATATTTAAAAAACCTGGTCCCTGTTTATACTTCATTCTGAATGTTAACATTTTTGTAAATTGAGAACAATAGTGGAAGAAATAAGGAGTTATCATAGAGGATATGGTAATGGAGAAAAGCTGTGGAGCTTCATTCACCTTTTACAAACTCCTTATTTACGCAAGTCGCAATGGGCACCTGCACTTAATTTCTGACCTCCTACAATCCATGTTCAAGGAAACTTACTCCCTTCAGAAATGCCATGAAATTCCAGGTGTATTTGAGCTAAGCCAAGATGCTTTTGGAGGCCTTGCAGGAGTGCCTGACGTTGTTGGGTGTTGCTCCCAGGCGCTGGTGCAGCTGCTGGAGACGCTGACGGGCTGCGTGCGCTGCGTGTGCTCGGCGCAGGAGCTGTCCCTGCGCAGCGTCCGCTCCCTGCCTGCCTCCGTCCTCTGCGTGCTGAAGGGCACCTTCACACACTGCAAGGTAGGGAGCACACAGCTCCTGCTGCTCCTCGGCTTTGGGGAGACACTTCACAAGGTGGTCTTATTTTGAAATCGTACTGTTGTTGGAGTATGGTTGTAGGGTGACCCCAGTGTGGGGAATAATGTGCTCTGACTCCATGATTCAGAATGTTGACTAACTGTTTTATTAAGCTATGCTATATTATATTACTATTATACTAAGTTACATACTAAAGAATACTATATTAAAAGAGATACTAAAGAAAAACCTGTGACTGTCTGCACCAACCAGGACACAGTTTTGACCCAACTGGCCAAGCAATCCAAACAACCTTTATCGATGTCCAATTAACAAATCACTTTGGGTAAAAAATCTCCATAACACATTCCACATGTGCCAAACAACAGGAGTAGTGAATAGAGAAAGAATTGTTTTCTCTTCTTCTCTGAGGTTCTCACTGGCTTCCCCAGGAAAAATCCTGGGAGAGAGAATTATGGCTCTCTCTGTTCAGAGAATGTGAATACCACATTAAAGTATTATTCTTTTAATTTTAGTTGTTAAGTTGTTTTCAGAATGCACTTTTGTGCACAAGTACAAAGGTGATTTTTCAGCTGTCTGCCCAGCAAATCTGACCTGCTGGTGAGAGGCTCAGACTGGGCTATTTCCATCCTTTGCATCAGTGTTAACTGAACATTCTGCTCAGGAGCAGAGTGCTGTGAGGGATCTGTGCAGTCCTGATGGCTACAATATTTACAGAGCTACAAATGGCAAGTTCCAGAGTGGATTGGAAGTTGAGATTAGCAGCTTTGTGTTGGTTACAGTGAGCAGCGTGTATCAGTTTCAGATATGGACTGATCTGGATTTTCAGGTGTAACAGTAATTCCCTCTAAGCATTGAAAATAAAACAAGATTATCGTAAGGACACACTAACTTTTTGTTGCCTTTCATCTTCACTTTTAATATTTCTTTCTTATGGGAACATTTACATCAGTTTTCCATGTCAGGACTCAAACTCAGGTGCCATATCTTTATCTAGTAATTCTAATTTGAAAGTATTGGGAAGTCTTGGCATGCTACTTCCTTTGCTGCTGACCTTGCCCTGTTTGGTTCAGAAATATGATCTCAGGTTCATGCATGGAGGCCTCATCCAAAGCCCCCTAAACTCACAAGGGCATGCCAGACCTTGTTAGTTTCCCACGAGCTGCAGGTGAACATATTTTACACTGAGTGCTCAGGGGCTGTCTACTGAGTTAAAGTAGGTACATCTGTGCCTTGTTCTTTTTTTCCAGAGAAATGTATAGCAAAAGCCCTTGGTGTTTTCTGCATGTGAAAAACTGTGAGTCCTGAGCTGTTTTACAACCTCTTCCTCCCCATTTCAGGACAGTGAATCAGTGTACTATGGGCACCTGCACTTAATTTCTGACCTCCTACAATCCATGTTCAAGGAAACTTACTCCCTTCAGAAACAGCTGATGGAACTGGTTGATCTGATTTCCATGGGCTCTGCTTCCACTGAAGATGACATCACATATATGGTGTCAGGTATGCATGGATTTGATACTTTAATCTTGCTCAGTCTTTTTTTTCTTTAGAGAGTATGTTTGAAACTTTAAAACAGGTTTCTGAGTGTGCTCAGTTCCTGCTGTCCTGACCAGCTTTTCAGAAAGAAGCATTTTGAACCAGAAATGTTTCCATTTTTCTCCTGAAGCTGTAGGAATGTTGTTTAGATTTGTAGGAAAGGGGCAGCACCTAAAAACTGAGCCATTTTCCTAATTCATGTCAGTGTGCTGGTGTTCTCTCAGTATTCTCTTGGGATTGCTGTGAGCTCATAAATCTGATTTAACTCTGTTGCTGCTGCTGTTATTTCCTTAGTAATCCACAGTGTGCTGGAGATCTGCTCTGTCATTTCCAATATGGACCATGCTCTTCATGCCAACACGTGGAAGTTCATAATCAAGTATGTAGCTGAACTCTTTGGGTTTTATTGTGGTGTAGTTTTAATAATGAATGTCTCATTTGCTTTGTGCTCAGAGTTTCTAATACAATTAAAATGAGAGAATTCAAGTAAAGCTATTTAGTAAGGAAATTTAGAAATTTAGCTAGGAGGTATTATTAAAGCACTGCCAGTGAAAGTAGGTAGGAATTGGTATGAAAAGCAGTAGAAATTTGACTTTCTGTACTGCAATGCAGAAGAAAATTTGCAGCACTGTTGTCTGAGTGAGGAGCATTAAGAGGTCTGAGCTGCAGGTCTGTGGATGTTTTTGGCTTGAGCTGGCTGTCTCAAACTTCCATCCTGCCTCTGCCCTGGGTTTCAGCCATGGAGAGGGTTGTTCTCTCTGAGCTTCTGCTTTCAGTGTTCATGGATATTGCACCAATCACTGCTGTGTAAAAGGCTACATAGAGGAATTAGTTATTTGGATTTGTAAGAGCTCATTGCACAATCACTTCTGACAATCAAGTACCTGGTTATATTCCTGTCTTTCAGGCAAAGCCTGAAGCATCACTCCCTGCTGCAGTGCCACCTGAAGCACAGTGACATCCTCAATGGCCTGTGCAAGGACATTCTTCTTTCTTTTGACTCCTGTTTGCAGCTGGCTGAGCAAATGAAGGTGTCAGAGATACAGGTGAGTAAAAAAGCTCCCAAAGCTGCCAGTGAACCCGAGGAGGAGAAATTATTTGTACTGTATTATTGCTTGGAGTAATTTTTTTGGTTTTTTTGGGGTTTTCTTTATTTCATGACACAATACCTTTGAAGCCACATGAAAATAAGGCCCACATCGTTGTGTAGATTGAGGATGTTTTAGTGAGACACTATGTGAGAATTTTTTTTATTTCTTAAACTGACAATATCCCAAGGTCAGGCAGATCCTTAATATTTCTGTGAAAGTGCTGAGGCATACATACTGAATATATTTAAAGTTTTCCCCCCCTTAGCTTTAGAGTCTGTGGAGAATAAAATGTGAAATAGGTTTTGAACATTGTTAGCAATCTAAATTCCTATTTTACTCTGTAGTAATTCAACTTTTGAACTGCTTCTTTTGGACAGGAGGGCACTGACTTCAGGCTGTTCCAGAAGACAGTGAAACTGTGCAGGTTCTTTGCTAACTCCCTTGTACACTACACCAAGGTAGCTTTTAATATTTCAATTCTATGTTAGCATTAAATTTAAGCCTCTGGTCTGCAAATGGAATAATTTTGTTATATCTTAATGATTTACAGCTATCCCATATGGGCAGTATAATTAAAATCCATGCATAACCTGCTTTAGTTCTTCTACCTGTAAATACTCACAAGCCTGTGCAGGGTTAGTGCTGGGATTTTCCAGAAAAATAAACTGGAACAGGTTGTTTCATGCAGTGGCACTGAGGAGTTGGTAGGAGATGTGCAGTAATTCACGTAATTAATAATGGATTTTATTTTAAAAGTACCACTCAAAATTGATGACTTTTGCAGGAATTTCGTGCCTGCCTCTCTGATTCCTGTTCTCAGTTGCATCAGCTCTTTCTTCAGATATACAGGTATGTGAAGTACAAATAATTGATTATTGATAGTATCTTAATGGCATTTCAATATTGCGTTCTTAACTTACAAATATTTTGAGATGTAAAAATGCACTTCTCATTCCAGAGTTGTTACATTCTTTTTCATGTACAAAAAGCTAAAATATTTTTAATAAATTAAGTGGTTTAGTCTTTTATAGTTACCTTAAACCCCATTCGTGATCAATACTCTGCATGTCCCATAATGACAAACCATTAACTTCATTGCAACTATTTATGCAAGATTCATTAACAAATTATGTGTAGGATATGCAGAAAAAAAATTTCTACAACTAAAGGCAGGTGTCAGCAGTGCTTTTTGACAGATTATTTCTACTTTAAGACAAACTTTGTAAAAATTTGTCCTGGAGAAAGAGGGATCAGAAACAGAATGTTCTGAAATTTTTCATAACTTTGCTGTTTGTTAATAATTTTGTGGAATCTCACAGAAGGACTCTGGTTTTCCTGGAAGCAGATGCTCTTACAATACTACACTTATCAATGTCTGCAAGTGGTTTATCACTTTGCTTTCAAAAAGTTTGGTTTCTGCAGTGCTGGGGAAGCATAAGAGAACCCAGACTTTATATTAATAATTGCTCATTCCATGAAATCAGAGGGCTGATTTCTGCCCTTTCCTTTGTGGGAATTCACACCAGGCACTGTGGTGAGCTGTGCACTTGAGTTCACTGCAATGCTCCACTGCAAGATTGGGTGGATATTTTTTAATGAGTTTCTTCTTCTAAATTTACTCCCCTTGTAGGTTTTTCTCAAGTGGAAGGTTGTAAATTTTTATTCACTCAGGGAAACTGAGTGGGATTTTTGAGTAGGAAAGTAGCATTTTTACAGTTCATAAGCTGCAAGAGTAGAAGGTTTTCATTTCATGATCTCTTGCTCTATTCTCATATTGGTTCTTTTTTTCTTTTATTGCCCAAGGTGTTTTTTTCCTCTTCAGAGAAACTGTGATACCCTTTTAGGGTCATGTGTTAATGTAGTGCTGTGATATTTATGGCTGTAAAATTGTGTATAAAGACATTTTCTTGGCTTTTCCCTTTCACTTGACTCTTTGTGATCTGATATGTTTCTTCTGAGAGATGTTATGTATTTTACACACCTTTTCTGTGTGTAAGGTTTTCTTTAAATGTTTAGTAAAATATTGGATTGTGATGCTTATTTTAAAGGCTAGATGCAGAGTTGTAACTCTTGGGCTATAACAGATATTCTAAAATGGGGAGCCTTTTCTGTCTTTTATTTCACAGGAACAAGGAAATAATGAATTTGGCTTTTTATAGTTCTTTTGGAAAAAACCAATTTCAAAAAGTAGTATTGCTGAAAATGCTACTGAGAATATTTAACTTTTTTTTTTTCCATTTCCCCTCAGCAAATTTCCTCCCAGTCTTTATGCTCCAGAGATCTTGGAAGCTCATCAAGATGAAATATCCCAGGTTTTTCTTGTGGCTCTGGACCCTCTCATCACCCAGCTCCTTCCCTTTAGCCCTTTCATGGAACAAGTGTTAAGTGAAAATTTAGGTGAGTCTAAAGTACAATCCCAGTGCTGTCTGAGGGGTCAGCATTGACATTTTGGCTTTCTGGACCATAATATTCTGTGACTCACTTGCTTGTCTCTGGTTCTTCTGTAAGTGCTGTGATAGAGCTGATTGCCTGCTAGCTTGGATGGATTATAAAATATACATAAAATATACATAAACAGATAGTTTATGTTGGTGCTGGACTCATCTTTTCCAAAGCACTCATAGCAACTGCACTGTTAATCTGATTAACAGAAATCCTGTCAATCCTGCTCTTTTGCATAATTTCAATCCACATTTGCCACAAACTTTCAAAAGTAAGACAGATTTTTTTTCTGCTGTTCTATTGGTAGAGGAAGACAGCTTTTTTTTTTTCATAAAGTAAATATTTTCTGTGAAAAGTAGCATGCCTGGGAAAATATTAGCTTTTTGTTTCAACAAGCTCTTCTCCTTGATTTCTGCCCTGACCAACATCTCACAAAGCTCATCAGTTTGCCTCTACACTTGCTTAAAAGCTAGTTTACACACACAGTAAATAAATCCAGGCAACTTAATTCACATTTGAAACCCAAACTTCTACAGATCTCCCTCCTGAGCAGCAGCTGCCCCAGTGTCTCCTCCTGCTTACCATAATGGACAAGCTGTCCTCTCAGCCAGAAGAAGTGCAAACTCTCTGGAACACAGGAAAAAGGTACTGAAAAGGTTTTTGTAGTGGCTTTTCACCACAGCAGTCAAACAGGCAAACAAAAGGGCTCAGCTGCTGGAGCTTCCTTTGCAACTGAAGTTGGAAAATTGTCACTGTGGATTTCCATCCTTATGCCAAGACTAACAGGATCTGATGTTCATTGCCTCAGGAGTGAAGGATACAGAGACAGAGATGGCTTTGTTTTTTTGGAGAAGGAGTGGTTTTTAGAGTGCTTGTAGGGTAGGAATAAGGCTCTGAATGTAATTTGTTGATACTTCACTAAGTTAAAATCTCACACTTTTATGCCTGAACCCTCTAATTATCACCTGAATTGGTAAAAGAGGAAGGCAGTCAGCAACATAAATCTGGTGTAAAACACTGAATTACTGCTATCTTTTCTGTCTGAAGACAAAGATTTTGTAATACCAATGTTGCTTGCAGGATTTGGGAATTACATATCTGCAACCAAACTGTTCTCTTTTTTGATTTTTTTTTTCCTTTTCCCCTTGCAGCCTGTCTTTGTTTTCAGCTCTCTTCCTCAGTTTCCAGCAATGTTGTGGGGAGCTTTCCCTCCCTGTCTGTGTGCCAGAGGTGGTCAGTACAGGACAGCCAGCAGTTCCCATCACCCTCTATCACTATGTCTGTGTCCACCTGTGCTCCTTCATTGCTTCCACACTCCCATCACACTTCCCTCAGCTGGTAAGATTGGGTTTTGCTTATCAATTCTTCAGCTCTTGTGGTGCATAGCTGCTACTTAAAAGGAATGGGTTCTTCCTAATGATGTGGCTCTGAAGTGATGCTCAGAGAGAACATCTCAGAGGCAGTTCTGCAGAAATCAGCTGTGGCACAGTTGCATGGCTGGAGTTCAGTTACACAGCAAATGCCACTTTTGGGAAAGGGGAAAAAAAAGTTCTTGAGGACCTCAGTGGTCTTGGCAATTTTTATTATCTATCAGACTAGGGAAGGTCAGGTAGTTATAAAAGTTCAGTGCTTTCTTTTCTGTGGTGTTCAGGTTGTGATAATGTTCCTGTTTCTCCTCAGGAGCGTGCCCTGCTGGAAGCTGTGCTGGGTCCCAGTATGATCACATCCCTGCTAGCAATGGACTCCTGGTGCTTCCTTGCCCGGTAAGATGCTCCTAGAACAAGTCAAGCAGGCTTTCCACAGATCCAGTTCATTCTGTCATTGTATATAACTTGCAGTTTGCTTGAGAGAGATTTTTATAAGACAGAATTGTCCCAGAACTGGATTATTTTCAGATACAGAACATATTTTGAAAATTAGGAGTAGAAATAGCATAGCCATTTTTATGTTCTTGCAAGCAAGAGGAACATAACTTCTCTCTTTAATAACTGATTTTTGAAATGGTTGTCTCAAGTAAATTGTGTTTCTGCAAATCAAGTTTCAATATGTTAAAGGAAATTGCAATTTCTCAGACCAGATTTATGATATTTAGTCTGTAGAAGAGTAGGAAGTCCAGATTCTCAAGCTGCTGTCTCTCATGTTTCAGGTATGGAACAGCTGAGCTGTGTGCTCACCACGTTAATGTGATTGCCCACTTGGTAAGAACCTCAGTGATGTTTGCAGTTTGGCACCAGTTTTAATCTGAGTGCTACCAACAAAGATTCAAATGGAGATTTGAATTCTTCAAACTGGCTTAGTAATTAGCAGAAGCAGTACAGTGAAAATACAAGCCAATATGCCCTGCTTATTTTATTTACAGTATTACTGCTGTGATCCCAGATAGCAACTCTCAGAATATCCTGTACAGAATTTGTTTGCTCAGTGGGGATTTTTCCCTCAGTGATGAGGTCATTACCCTTTTATCCTGATGCAGGTAAAGGCTTGGCCCAGTGACTGCTGCCAGCTCCCTGCCCTGGCTGTGCTGCTGAGGCGGATGCTGTTCCTCATGGCTCCAGAGCATCAGGCAAGTGCAGCACCAGCATCTGCTCTTGTCAGTAGAAGAGATTTGAATCAGTGCCCTGTGTTCAAATATTCCCTCTCAGTTCTGGAGAAGTGACAAGATGTTGAGTGCTCACTTGCTGCACTTGTTATTGTACGTGTTATTGCTTAGTCTAAGTCATTAAGTCACTAAGTTATCACTTATTGTGGGTCCCACTTTGTGCAGGGGTGCTCTTTCAAACAAGAAAAGCACATTGACCTTTCTAAGAAAAAGCACATTGCTGGGTAGCAATGAAGTCTTTTTTTTTTTGATAAAGCATGGGAACAGCACATCTCCCCAGATTGGCTGAAACTGTGTCCAGTCATTGCATCTGTGACTGATGAGAGTGTTCTGGTGACATCAGGTGTCAAGAGGAGTGTCCTGTCCTGTCAGTGCCTCTCTGTGTACCCTGGAGGGGCTGAAGCCCTCTCTTCTACTCACTAGGCATTGCTTCAAGCAGCTGAAAGAATCAGTTGCTTAATCATTCTGATGTCCTGTATGGGACAAGGGAGGTGGTAGTTTCTAAACATTTTTCATATAAAAAGATGGATTTTATTGAAATACTTTACACAAATTGTTTCACACAATAAATCTGAAGCAAACCAGCAGCGCATTCTGGTTTCTCATCTTCCAGGCTATCAAATTGTTTTCTGGTCTGTTTAGACTCTATTACCTTTTGTTTCCAGGTAGAATTTGCTCGTGAATTTCCTCCTGAAGAGGTGGAGAGCTTGGCTGTGTGGCAGCACGTGTCCCTCAGAGCCCTGAATCCCGACCTTAGGGCACGAGTGGCGTCTCAGCTGTGCAGGGCAGGGCTGGCGCGCTGCCGGCAGTGGCTGAACAGCGGCCGCGCCTTGGGAGGGCTCCCTCCTGTGGTAAGGAGATCTGCTTCTCTCTGGAAAAAGGAATGAACTCCAATTTTTCAGACTACAAGGGTTCTGTTGCTGTCACCTCAGTTCTGTTATTCAGGCTGTCGCACAGCTTTTTGCCATCCTAGCTGGCATATGTGTAAGCAAGAGCTCTCATTTTAATGTTGTCTTGCAGTATGCAGCACCTTAGGGCCTCTGCTGTGCCAGTGGAGGTTCTGTGATTCTCTAGTTATTCTGGTTGTTGTTTGCTCTCTAGCTGAGCAGATGTATTTTTCTTCAGAATTTCTCATTTATGCTGCACCTTAGCATACAATTCCTCTTCAGTTTTAATGTTCTGGCTGGTTTCATGCAGCAGCATCAAATCTGAAAGATGCTCACTGGTCTCTTTGATGAGGGAATGTGAGAAACCAGAGGTTTCCACATGAAGTGTCTGCTGCCAGTGCAACAGATGACCTGCAGTGTGTGTGAAACTCACAGGAGAATGGATGGTTTCCCAGCTCTGGAATCTTTATTGGCTGCTCTCCTGCTGGATTAGCTGTTCTGTACAGCTGAGGCAGCACATTGGGCTTCTTGCCACCTTGTATCAATTTAGATGTTTCATATGAGCCTGGGGTGTTGGGTTGGTTTACATGTAATGTGTTTTTCTTGGTCTTACATGTATTTTCCTCCTAGAACACTGCCCTTTCTGTCCTGCTGGCTGCCTGCAGTTCTGCTGATGCCACTCTGGAGGCAGAACTTAGGACATCTGTCTTGGGAGTGCTCAGTCAGTTCTGGTCTTTTCTCCAGGCTAAGCAGGTAAGAGAGTTTGGTGCTCCAGCAGTGAAAGCATGTCTTGCTGCTGTTTGCCCAGGTTGTTGTTACTCATTGGTTTGACTTGGATTGGACTGTTTCAGTAAAGCAGAGTGTACCAGTGCTGCCCATCTGCTCTCAGCTGTGTTATCTGTGGGGCAGGCATGAGCTCTGGGAAGCTTGAGTTTGAATTTCCTGAATGTTACATATATGGTTCCTTGTTACTCCATCTGTTACTCAGTGTCACATTCAGACTTGCTCAAGGTAGAAGCCTGAAATACCTGAGTTTGCTTCATACCCGTTACAAATTTGGTGTATTTTAAATATTCATCAGAATGTGACCAAAACTCTGGGTGATTTGATTAGAGCACAGCCCAGCACATGGAGACACACAGGGCCAATCACCCTCCTCCCAAGGTGGTCAGGCAGTGTCCTTGTGACCATGTACCTGTTCATGGCTGCAGCTGCACAAATGAAGGAAAAAAGGATTGTCAGGATTTTCATGCTCCAGATTAAAAAAGAAAGTTTGAGAGTGGGAGTGAAAAGCCAACAATGTGCCCCTTCAGAGGTCTTTTCAAACCTCAGCCATTCTGTGAGGACATTTGGCAACTGAAAGTGAAAAGAAATAGTTCAGATAACCTTGAGGTGCTTATTTTAGTGAGTGATGGAAGGAGAGGAGGGTTAGGAAATGTTCATCACAAAAATCAAAGAAAATGGTCTCATAAAATATGACTACCTAGAAATACTGATATGAATATTTCAATATTTTCTTTTCTGCTTACAATGCAGTGTTTTACATGTTTGAAGTCAACAATTTTGAAAAGCCACTGTAACTTGACATTCTCTCTGAAGTAGTTATTCCATGAGCTAAAATGCAGTGTTGCTGATATCTTGTGCTCTCTTTAAGGTCTCAGATGAGCCATGTCTCCAGAAGACACTGTGTTTATTGCTTCACCTTTTGGAATTTTTCATCCAAGCATTAGATGCTCAACTGATGACCCAGGTAAAAAAAAATTCCTAACACCACCTTATTAATAATTCACTACATGAAAACCAAGTTTTTTGTGATTTGTTGAAATCTCAAATGAGTTATTTCATGGTCTGGCCTTCTCTTAAGAAGGAAATAATCTTTTTGATTACTTTCCTGGCCTTTAAACCAAGCACATGGCATTTTGGTTAACACTGCTTTTGAGAATCCCTTTCCTCTGTAAGATAATTAAGATGTAAGGAAATGTGATAGAGATCATGCTCATTTCTTTCTAAAATACACCTTGCAGCTTTATCCTGGCCAGTTTTACTGGAGTTGCAGCATACCTCCCTCAGGTTTCTAAACTCCATGTGTTTGGGTTTAAAAATGGGCCTGCACAGTTGTCCCCTGCAGTCTGTCTGATGGGGTTTGCTGGGGTTTGTGTCCTGCAGGTGTTTGCACTGCAGTCATCCCTGCTCCAGCTGCATCCCCCAGATCATGTCCGGCTAGCAGTGGTGGATTTCCTGTCTTCCATGGGAAAGGTGTTTATTCCACAAGAAGCACAGGTAAATGGGATTGTGGCCTTAGTGAAATGGCCTTGTCTTTTGATAAAAATACTTTCATTTAAATATACAGTTAAGGGATCAGGTTCATTAAATAGATACAGGAATGCCAGGATAGTTGTCTGGGATTAATGGTCTGCAGCAGGTTTATTTTTCATCAAGGTGTGCTGAGTGCATGAAAGATGCTTGGAGGTTCAAATGCCAGTCCTTTCTCACTGGTGAGAAGTAACAAGAAGTGAGACTAGAATGTCACCTCCCTCACAGTGGTTCTTTAGCCAGATAGTAGCACTCTTGCATTTCCCAAACCTGTCCCTCAGAGCAAGTCTTTAATAATAAATCATGGTGGTGAGATATGCACAAGTAACTCTTGGGAGCTGATGGCTGTCTGTTCCTGTTGCAGAGGCAGGTTGTGCCCCAGCTGTCCTCTCTGTTTGCCTCTCTGCTGGCTGACCAGACCTGGCTGATTCACCAGCACGCACTGGAGGCATTCACACATTTTGCAGAGGTGAGCAGAGCACAGCTCTGGGTGCAGGCATTGGTTCTGTTAACTTCTGTTGTACACAAATTCTCCTGTCTCAAATGTTTGCTGCTCCTCACTGCACAATCTGGATCTGAGTTACAGCTGTTGCACACTGCAAGTACTGAGGGCTGTGCAGCTGGAAGAGATTTCAGGAGCTGGAAGTGAAGGAGGATTGGGCACTGGTTGCTTAGATTGGTTGCAAGAGGCAGGGACTGTCACAGAGACATCTATTTTGTTCCCTTGTTAGCATGAACGTACTGAACAACCAATAACATTTTTGACAGGAAACAAGACATGAAGATGTTGTTCCTTGGTGCCTTAATTCTGAAGAAGCTAAGAACCAAGTTGTTAATTTTCTGGCTAAGGTATGTATATTGTTTAACCATTTCACTGCTATCTTAGTTGATGCTGTACATCTGCTATCAGCAATACACAGCATGGGTCTACACTTGCATTATTTGCATGACATGAAGTAACTTTAAAAGAAACTGTCTGGTTGAACTTTTCTACTTGATTTAATCAGCAGAATTAGCAACTGCCATTCCTATGCACACTGGTCCTCCAGTACTTTCAACTTAAAAGCAAAGCATTTATTATCCTTAAACAAAAAATACTTATTAAATTTCACTGTTGTTTTTGAAAGAAGTTACCTATTAAAAAGACAGGATTTGATAATCTGGTTTGATTACCTTCCCTATTTCTGCTGGATCAGTTTCTGAAATCTAAATGAACGTGTATGAAAGAAACATCTCATATTAGGAGAAATCCTCTTAGGGCAGATAGCTGTTGCTGCAGAACAGTGGCACTGGGAAAGGAGGGGCAGCTGCAGCTTGAGGCAGGGCTCTCTGGTTGAGCAGCTTTTTGGCAGTAGATAATTTACAAAAGAACTGCTAGCTGCCAGTGATGCTAACCCAAAGTTGGAGATAACCTCAATCTTTGATCAGAAGAGTGTGTGAGAAATAATATTCTTTGAACTGCACATAAAAATCCCTCCCTGTCTCCCTTTTGTCCTGGCCTATAAATTATGCCTGTGAAGCTGGGTTTAGTCACCTCTCCTGGGGCTTTCTCCCTAGACAAGGCAGGTGGAAGAGACAAGAGAAGCACGGACAGAACGCCTGAAGCAAGAAAGGATTACCTGGAGTGCACAGGTTTTGAAAGGGGATGGAGAATTGGAGTCAACAGGAGAGGTATGTGTCCTTCTTTAAACTGTTAATTTTTGTCAGCTCTGGGGAGTCTCTGAAAAGCTGAGCTGGTCTGGCTGTCCTCTATGTCCTAAGAAAGGTCACATGCACTCCTGGCCCTTGGTATGATATCCTCATGGGCTGTAGTGCCTGCCAGGCAGCAAGAACCCTCACAGGACAAGGGACTCTGCAGCTCTGTTCCACCTAAGGGCTTTCTTGCATTTGGATGAAGACTGATCCCTCAAGTACAGTATTAAATCAATGTTTCATGTTTGCTTAAATCTGCAGCCTGTAGCCAAAAGAGCCTGTCACCCGCCCTCTGAGGAGCAGTACAAGGCAGCAGTGGGCACCATGGAGGGAGCAGTGGAGGCTGTGAAGCTGCTGCTCCAGAAAGGGGCCCCTCCAGGCTGGCTTGCAGTGAAGCTGGAGGCTCTGCACGCAGCTATAGCCACCCTCAGGGACAGCCTGAGGTAGGTGCCCTCAGGGCTGGGGGACAATGACCCAGCTCAGCTCCCTGGTGGGAGGGAGGAGGTGCCTCGGTGCCAGGAGTGCTGCAGAAAAAGCTGTGCCATGGGGCATTGCTCTACAGAGCTGCTGGCTCTTGGTTTGTGTGCCAGGATGGACTGAGGGGTGCAGTGCCAGCCTCTCCTGCATGCCTGATGGGTTTGAGGGACACTACTGGACATCAGAGCTGTGGGTTTGTATATGGCTTGTTCTTTTACTGTGTGGAGATAAACATTGTATTCTGAACACTGAGAGGTCTGAATCTGTTGTAAAAGTAGCAGTGACCTTGTTCCTGTCACATGCAGGTACTCCACACTAGGGTGATTCTTTAAAAATAATCTTTATTGGTCACAGTTAAGAGCAGAAAGAACATGGTGCTTAAGCAGTTTGTGGTCGTTCACTGTATGGTTCCTAGCACCTCTTGTGCCATCCATTGACAGAACTATACAAACAGAAATAAATAAGTTGAATAAACTGTACATTCATCTTAAAATCATCTCTTTGCTGAAAAGTTAAAAGGAGCCATTTCTAAGGGCTTTATTTTTCTGGGAAAGGAAAAAAAACAAACAGGAAAACCAAAGGAAAAAGGCACATTAACCAAGAAGCTCAGTGTGACTTTCATTTATTGTCAGCAGTTTCCAGGGAAGGGGTGAGTTCTGGCTCAATCTCCTCCACCACTCTTGGCCTCCAGTGGCACGTCAGCACCATCACCACCATCACGCTGTCCTCTCTGGGAGCAGTGACAGCACCACAGCTGGGCACAGTGCTGGAGTGCAGGCTCACCCCTGCAGCTTTTGGCACAGACTGGGAAGGAGCATCCCTGCAAGAGCTCAGGCCCCACAGGCTCTTGTGGCTGTGCAGCAAGTGCCTGCCTTGTGGCAAAAGCAGCACTGAGGTACTTTAGCCATTGCACTGGGGAAGCAGCAGCTCCTGTCACAGGATCCAACACACCAGAAATCGCCTTGGTCTCCTTCAGAACTGTTACCAGTTTGTATCATCTTCCCAGTTCAACTCCTCTTCTTCACCCCAGCCTGTAGCTTCAGCCTAGAATCACATAAAATGATCAAGATTAAGGGTTGTGCAATGTACTGGTGTGTTTAGCACAAGCCCAGGAGCCAGGCAGGAGCCTGTGTGGCTTGGGATGGCAGAGCATTCATCCACAAGGCCAAAAGCCCAAAAATGAAGTGTCAGTATTTGCAGCTGATGTCTTAAAGAACTTTGTCTTTAAGGTGATTCCTCTTGTAGTTCAAAGACTCCTTAACAAGGAGTTTTACTTTTTTTTCCTTACTGTTTGTATCAAACCCACTTTTTTCCATTAAAAAAAGGATGTCATACATGAGATGATTTCTTTCCCCAAGGAAAGAGCTGTTTTCTCATTGTATTCTAACACTAAGTTTGATCTCCCCACTGACACAGAACTCACTCCTTCCCCCCAAAATGGGGTTGGGGTCATGACAGTGACAGGACACTGTGCCACTTGCAAATGTGATAAACAACTTCAGTTTACAGCCCAGGCTCCTCTCCCCATGCTCCCTGCTGTCCCTGGGGTAGCTCTCTTGAGGCTGAATGAGCAAAACAACTTGAAGTCAACACCTGTTCCCAAGGGAGTTACATGTTCAAGTGGGAATGCTGCCTCCCCTCCTAGGAAACAACAATGGTCTTTGGAGTCTCCCTGATTGGGCTACAGGGATTTATCTGCTTAAAGAAACTCCAGTTTTGTGACCCCCTGTGTCTCTGAAATAGAGAAATGTTTCAGCTATTCTTTCATGAAAACAACACACTCAAAAATCTTTACTCTGTAATCCAGAGGTTCAGGTTTCCTAGACCTTAATTTACAATGCCAGTATGTTTTGCTAGAAGAGTCAGGAAAAACACTTCAGTCCTGAGCACCCTCTGTGCCTCAAAGCCCCTTCTGTTTGTGGATGGGACCACATCTGTTCAGCAGCCAGGATCCAGCCTGTTTTACCTGTCTTGACACACCAAAACTCTCCTTAACAAATCACAGGATTCCAGGATAGAGCAGCAGAGAGTAAAAGCTGGAGCTAAAACTCCTGAGTGCTTGTGTAGAGTACAAATGGAGTCCATTCCATTTCCTGACAGACTCTCTTTGCTGTATCAAGTGCCCACTGCAGCACCTGTGCCTGCTAAGATGCTGAGGAGCCTCTCAGGGCTGCAGTCACCTAAACCTCGAGCCTCTTACCTCAATCACATCAGCTGCTGCAAATTTGGATGAGAACAGCACAGGCTGGGAGGTCCCTTCTCTGCTGGACACCCCACCTGAGTGAGTGGGAATAACTGCTTCTGTCCTTGCCTCAGGTAAAATCAAGAGGGAGGAAGAAGGTTTAATGTCTGGGATCATGTCAGCAAACCAGTCCAGCTCTGGGTCTTGCACTGGTTTCCTCTTCACTTTGATCGTGAATTCTTCTCCCAGGCCAGACTCTGATGAAGACTTCAGCCTTTCCTGAAAGGTTTTTGGCAACACAGTTTCTCCCAGTTGTTCCTCCTGGTCCCACTTGGCATTGCTCCAGCTGTTCCCGTGGCAAGGCTTTGTGGGGGCACTCAGTGTGAGGCTGTTGAATTCTTTGCTCAGTTGATGGGTACCTGGCAGAGACCTTTCAGCTGCATCAGCCTGTGTCACAGTGGGGCAGTTTCCTGAGGACAGTTTATGACTGGGGCTCCTGGCTTCAAAGTCATCCCAAGGCTTCTCATCCAAATCATGATCAGCAAAATAAGGTCCCGTGCTGCCCCGCAGCTCCCGGGGCTGGATTTCAATGTTCACAGTTTTCTCAGTGTCTGCTTCCTCTGGCTCACTCCAGTCTGGCCACTCCTCTGCTGGCTTTTCCGAGGTAGTCAAAGAGCTCCTGCTGCTCCCCAGTGCATCAGTGCTTCCAGGAATTCCATTCAGGGGGGCCTGAGTGCCCTGCTCACCTGTGCAAGACAAAGATGTTACACACAAGACAGCAACTGCAGGCAGAGATAGAGTTATGACTTCTTGACATTACAGGCACCACCTGGCACGGGAACAAGCCAGTAATTGATGGGAAAGAAAGCTCCTCTTGGGTTAGAAAGCAGGGACACCTTCCTGCTTGCAAAGGAGGGAATTCACCTCAGAGCCCTGGGGCAATAGGAGCTGATTGCTGGTAAGCAAGAGAAAGGCCATGGAAGGAAACAGAATCAGAAGGAAACAGAATCAGCTCTAACTGTCAGAATGAGCTGCCCTGGAAATGCAGAGTAGCTGCTGAGCTGTGGGGGCTGAAAGCACAGCACAGAATGTGCCATAAGAAAGCAAATTCAAGTCCAGGCCCCCAGTCTGTGTATGTCAGCTTCCCAAACTGCTTTTCCCTCAGATGTTAAGGATCACACCCCCCCTCCTTCACTGTTGTCTTCTGTGGTTCACTAACTCTTTCAGATCAGCACATGGGGGCACACCTTTCAAGGAACACTTCCTTGGTGAACACTTGATTTCTGAAAGGAAGCACCAGGGCACGTTTTACCTGTCTGTGAAGCCAGGGGATTGTCCTGTGGCACAGGAAGGTTTTTTCCAGGTGCATTTGCAGAGCTGGAGAACGAGCTGGGACTGCTCTTCAGGGGCTGAGAGGTTTGGTTTCTCTGATTGATCATGCCATGACTGGGGGAACCTGCCAGGATAAAGGGAAAGAAAGGACACAAGTCCACAAGGTGAGCTGTCAGTCTGAGCTGAACTGCCTGCAGCACTGGAATGTTCTTTTTGAACAGCACTGAGGCCTGGCACAGCAATCCAACAGCTGCACCCCTGATCCATATATAACACAATACCCCTCTGTTCCTGCTGCCTGCAGCTCTTGCCAGTACAAAGTTATGGCAACTGTAAATGGTCAGCTTTGCTGAGATGTTCTTTCAAGAAACACACAATGAATAAACTGATCAGAGCAGATGCTTTAAAAATGCTGTTTGCCACCTGGCTGGATCCAAAATCCCAAGTGCATCACAAATCCCCTGGGACCTGCCTTATACAACAGCACTGCACTCGCTCACAGCAATTCCAAACATAACTCAGGACACTACACAAACCCTCTCCATGCCTGGGCATGGGCACAGCAGCTTCCTGGAATGAGAGTCTCCACTCTGAACACTGACTGCCAGCTGCCCTCATGTCCCAGCCTGAGGTGAGGTAGGTGGTGGGCAGTCCAGGCCATGCTTTGGAGCTGCCCAAGGCAGCTGAATTTCCCTGGCTCAGCCATGCCAGCTTGGCAAGCACGTGGTGGCAGATCGTTTTTGGGAGCTGCAGGGTATGATCAGAGGTGATTTGCCAACACCAGCCTCAGCTGTGTGGGACCCTGTTGCCACCACTTCAAAATGGCACCGTTTGGGCCAGTGCTGCACTTCCTTCCACAGGGCTCGTGTGTGTTCCCAGGCAGCTGTGCCTGCCTAGGCTAGGGATCACCAGACACACGTGGCCCATGGAGAGGAGTGCAAGGAACACAGAATCCACCCCCTTCCCCAGTGCCCTTCATTAAGGGCACATCCTTTGAGGGCCTTGAGCAAACAGCTCGTTAAGCATCACATGCTCAGCCTCCTGTGTTGCTTTTTGCAGATCATCACTCACTGCTGGGGACAAAGGTGGGGTTTTTGTTGTTTATCAATAGTTAAATCACATCTAATTTTAAGTATATTCTGAAAAATAAACCTGGTTTCAGCCTGTGACCCAAAGTGGTTTATTTACTACAGTCTACTAAAGTAAATAATGTGAAGAAACTAATGCAGTGAGCCATCCACGGATTTTAATGAAGGGTGGTAGCTGCCATACACACACAAACAGGAAGCAAGCACTTAAACTGATCTCTGTCATGTATTTCATTTAGTATCTCTATGTCTAAAGTTGCACAGATGCTGACTTTCCCCTTGTTATAAACATTCTTAGTTTCAATATCCAGAGAAGCTTTCCCTTAGCACACTTGGCTCCAAGTTATCTAGCAGGTGCAGGGGCTACTGTCTTCACTTGCATTAGCTGAAAAGCCTCCAGAGAGCTGATAAAATAGGGAAGTTCGTATTCCTTTTCCAATCTATGAATAGAAATTGGGGGAAGAACATGAGATTTACTGGTTTTAAGAACAGAAAAGACAGAGGGAATATGAAATAACTACCTATGTAAGTCCTTCAGAAAGGAAATTCAGTTTTTCCACAGAAGACACAAACACACACTATCTGCTTTACTTACAGGGATTCTTAAATGAAGAAGTTTCAATTTTTCCCAATATCTTTGGTGTTTTTAAAATACTTTATATAACTCTTCTTCTGATATCACTTCTATATCTGCAAATAGCACCTAACTTAAAATCCAAGTTTGGCTGCAAATTAGCTTTTTTTTTGATTAACCTGTTAACAGGAACAGATGAATAATCCAAGAAATTCTGCCTACACTGCTTGGACAGAACAGGTGAGCATCCTAAGAGCACTCTGACTGTATCTTTTACCTTCTGGGGAGAGATCAGCAGTTTTCATGAAACTTGGAGCAGAGCTTTTGAAGATCTTTGTTCTTTCTCCACCTACAACCACTTCAGGCCCAAGCAGGGAGACGAGGACAGCCAGGCTGTGCAGGGTTATGGCCACGATGGAGTCACTGGTGTCCCGCAGGCCCAGCAACACCTGCACCAACAACACTGATGTCAGCACAGCACAAAACTCTGCTTGTGCACTGCTTGCCTCTCAAAGCGTTACTTTTGCAGCACATCTCATTTCTAATCCCCTACAGCTCTCAGCAGAGACTGGATGTTGTTTCATAGCCTAAAATCAGCCTTCCATTTTGTGTTACCAATTAAGTAGGTGGGTGAATGGGGCTCTGAGCAGCCTGGTCTAGTGGAAGGTGGTTAGGTTAGATTAGATTAGATTAGATGGCCCTTCAAGTCCTTCCAACCCAAACCACTCAGTGGTTCTGTGAAATGCCACATCCCAGAGGTGTGCTGTGCCCAACCTGTGGCAGTATGATGTTCTTCAGCTCCTCCCGAGAGAACAGCTCGGCGTAGGCGTGGATGTGAGACAGCAGCACCATCCTCACGTGCTCCTCGTGCACCTCGAAGAGCTTCAGCAGCACAGGGATCACGTGGGCCTGGAACAGGGCTGGTGACAGCAGGCAGCTGGTCTGGCTCTCCCCACTTTGCTCTAGGGAACAGAGGTGAGGATGGGAAAAGGCTGCTTCACCCAGCAGACAGCTCACCCAGGAGCTACTGAGTGGTGACACCAGGATCATTGCTAATTCTCCTCCCAGCACCAGCAGAGCAGTGCAAAGGGGGAAGCACAGATAACTGTCCTTTCCAGTTCTGTCTGTTAGAGCATTTGTTTTGCTTGGGGAAACACCACTATTCCCTTGATTCAATGAAACAACCACTCTGAACTCATTCCAAACTTGTCAGGAATAATTGTGATGAGGAAGTATTTAAAGGTCACCTTTCTTTGGGCCCAGCAGATGAGGAAGAAAACTCTTGACAGCCACAGGTTCTGCAAACACGAGCTGATTGAGCAGGAGAGGCACCAGCCGTGATGCTATCAGCTCCTCTGACAAGCCAGCCACCCTGTCCAGCAGGAATCTGCATTCCAGGAGACAGCAATTAGTATCAAGGCAGCCTTCCATGCATTTGTGCCTGTTTCCCTTAAAATCATCTTCCCCTTTTTGTGTCTGACTCATCCAGAGTCGGTGTCCCACTGCAGCCTCTCTCTGTCTGCATTCTGACCCAGAGAGAAGCCTCTGCTCCTGCCTGAGGACAGCACAAACCAGGAGCCAGAACCACATCCTGAAACACCCAGATCAGGGGCTGGCACAAGCACATCCAGCTGGCACAGGGAGCTGCTGGGGCATCAAACTGCCTCAGAGCTGCTGGCATCTCCTGTGAAGAGCTACAGTCAAACCTGCAGCAGAGAGTTCTCCTCTCACTCCACACTCTGGACCATTGCAAGGATTTTCCTGCTGCTTTGGAAAAGGCTGTTCTACCTACCACAAAAGGGAAGTTTCCCTTGCACAAAGGGAATCCCCCTTTGAAACCACTTCCATCTAATGAGGCCAACAGATTGGGTTTATCAGGGTTTAATTTTGTGTAACTGCTTTTGTCTGTCAGATTTTAATTTTTAAAATATTAAATATCAGTTACTGCTGTCTCTCTATGTTTGGAGGAGACCAAGAGAAGGGTGCACATGCTGGGAAGGCCCCTCTGCCTGTTGGAAGGGCAGCACTCCCCTCTCTTTAAGCAAAGTCTTCATCCCCTCCCTCAGAAAACACTGCTGACACAGAGATAGTGAGAAACACTCTGAATGTTCCTGCTAAGGATCCCCATTCTCCTCTTACTTCTCCACTTAAACCTCAAACTAATTAAAAATAACTGATGTATAAAATAGGCAGGAAAACAGCTCTGGTGAGAACACCAAGGCTCTTTTATATGGAAAAATTAAAAATCAGCTTCTCCCCTTTTCAGGCGTAGATAATGCCATGATTACACAGAAAATTCCCTCACAGAAATATTCTTGGGGACCACAGCAGTGGGATTTACTGCAAGATGTTCCACTACTGCAGCTGAGACATCCATTACAGCAACAGCTTTATCTTGGCACCACATGATTAATTCACCCAGCAAGTCTTACTGCAAACTCTCAGTGGCTGCTGCATCCCTCTGGAGGCTGGGGAGCATCAGGAAGATGCAGAGCCCAGCAGGGACTGCTCCTCCCAAACACCAAACCAGTCACAAGGAACTGGGAAGCAAGAGGTGCAGAGTTTCCTCTTTGACAGGGCTCTTACTTTGGCTGGAGTACACAAAATGTCACAGAGTGAACAATGTTGTGCCAAAGCCACCAAATCTGCCACCTGGGGAAGCACCTCTGGCCAGGAGCCTTCCCAGGTCACCCACAATCCATTTGCAGAAGTGTGCTGAAACAAGAAGCTTCCACATTACAGTTCCTTCACTTACTTGAAAAATTCAGTTTTCTCCTCTTCAGACTTTAGTGTTAAGGTCTTCAGAAAATTCACAACTTCCAGAAAATCATTCCTAAGCACAAAACCAAAAGCTGTCAAGGGTAATCCTTATTGATGCTTAAACACCCACTGTGAAGAGACTGCAACCCCCACCACTCCTTTAGCAGAGAGAAGAGACAGAGGGACCAAGTGAAATGCTGGTGATCAAGAGTGCCAGCAAGGAGGTGACAGCTGAAGGCTGCTGCTCAGCACTCCTTTGGGAGGGCTGCTAACACCTTAATTCAAGGAGCCTCTTGGTGAAGGATCCCTGCAAGAGGCAGGGATTAAGTCTGCACTCCCATCCCACCTCCAAAGCAGTATCAAGACCAAGAGAGGCCTGATACTCCTGTCCTTACCTGAAGAACTCATGTGACAACAGGCTGGACAGTGGTGGGCGGCACTTGGGGTCTGGATTCAGCAGTGTACTGTGCAAGGTTTGCTGAAAGCTGGAGAGAATATCTGCTGAAACTGAAATCCAGAGCACCTACAGTTAGACTTCTCTCTCCACACTGAACAAGATACATTCAGGGCTCCTCCACCCTCACCCCCAAAAACTTATTTTTAGCAAAATTGCAAAAGGAGGGGGAAAATAGCATTTCCATTTCCTAACTTCTTAACCTGCTTGGCTACTGGGGCTCCAAGGAGTGCTACTGCTCTCCCAAGAAACTTCTGCTGCCTCTCTGCCGGAAGTGGCAGCCCCTGCTCAGCTCTGGCTCTCAAGACCCACCTGCCACATGCATAACCCTTGGCAGGACCAGAGCAGGTTTGGGAGTGCCCTTGTCACACGGGCTGGTGACCTCCAGCCACATCTGACCACGTCCCCACAGGAAAGGGGGAACACAGGACAAAAAGTCTGCAAACAAGGAACAACACTGGCCACTGAGCCCACAACACTCCTGGCAGCTGCAGAGCAGGTGGAAGTGAACCACAGGGCCTGTCACCAGGAAAATAAACCAGTGTCATTCTCACCCTGATCATTGAGAACTGTCAGGAGATTCTCAACTGTTGTCCCAAAGGCGTAGGCGTCCCTCGCATGCCCGTAGCTGCTGGGCAGGATTTTGAAGTCTGCAGACTGAAAACAAAACAAAAAAAGCCCAGCAAAGCAGGAGCTTATGAAATAAGTGGTGTTTTCCATAAGTCTTTTTTCCCACCCCCCACCATATACACTCTCTAGTTCTTTTTATAGCTCCAAAGCTCTACTGTGTACCCTACAAGTAGAATATTATGCTAAAAAAATCTCCACGGGGGAATTTATAACCCAAAGGAGCAACTCCATCATGATGAAACAACTCCCTGATGAATGCAGGCAGTCAACAGCTTTCAGCATTTCTATGGAAACAGGCAGTAATTAGAGAGCAGAAGCGTGCTCCTTCAGCACAAGCAGCTCCAAGGATTCTCAATGGCTAGGAAGTGACTAACAGGTAGGGAAAAGGCTGTGCTGAGTTACACAACCACGGGACCACAGTGATCTGGACACTGTCAGCAGCTTCTCTGATTTTTGCAAAACTTTGGCGATTTAGAAGCAGCACAAAGAGTTTGAAAAGCAGCATTACCTGTGCCCAACACCATTCCCAAAGCAGGGGTGGGACAGAGGGACAAAAGGAAACCTCAGCTATTATCCAAGAGCCATTTCCATGCATGAGGAAATACAACATGAATGTAAAATATTTCCTGACCACCAGGATTTCTCTGCTGGCAGCAGGGAGCCCCTGAGCTGTCACTCACCATCTCCTCGCAGGGGATGCACGACTGGTCTCGCACCGACCGCACGTGACGCAGGAACTGCAAGGACAAGAGGGGCTGTGAGTGCCTCCCTGTCCCCTCAGTGCCAGGCAGCAGGGCAGGCTGTGCCCCTGCCCCTTCTGCTGGCACCCAGGGCAGGCTGTGCCTAACTCTGCACAGCAGGCAGCAGAAATCAAAACAGGAATTGTTCTTTCTGCTACCAAGCAGTGAAAATGCCACCAACGCAAGCTAAGGAGGCATTTAAATTATTTTCCTTAATGGCTCGTTTTGACCTGAATCTTCCTACTCTTTTTAAATTTTTATATCAGTCCAGAAGGCCAAAATTTCTCACTCTCCAGCCAGCAGTGTCCCTTAGAAAAGCAGCTGTGTTTTGGCTAATGGAGAATTAATTTGTGTGGACATTTTAGTTTATAGCAATGGTGTCCTCAGAGCAAAGATCCAGGACAGAGCTGGAAGTGAGCCAACACATTTAATAGCAAATCCAGCTAAGTGGAAGGACTTGGGCCTTCACAGGCACAGATGGCCAGATTCCACAGGCCAGGAATCCTCCCCTGGGCATCCAGGGTGCACTTGGCTTGGCTCTTACCTCTGGGGTGGCTTCACTGAATTTACAGACTGTTTCCATTCCTCCCAGCTTCCAGTGCCCATCCTCACTCACAAACACAGATGACAAACAGACGTTGTTATGAGTTAGGTTTCCCTAAAACATAAAAGCCAAAAAAAAGGGTAACTGACTTGGGGGAGAGGTGAAGATGTAGAATCATAATCAGCACTAATTAGGTACTGCAGGGGATGGAGGGAAAGCTGCCCAAAACCCATACAGTTCCTGTGGGACTTTGTAGGTGACCAGCAGGTGCCAGGCAGGAGGGCCGGAGCAGACAAAGCCCTAATTGTCACAGTCCCTGCAATGCAACTGTAAATCCAGGGAATTTCTCCAACTGTGAACACAAAAACCCAGAGCTACAGTCTGAGCTGGGATTTACCTGCACTCCTGGGCAAACACACTGCCCACACAGGACAGCAGTGACACCAATCTCTTGGCATGGGACAACAGCTGTACACAAACACCAAGGCCAAGCAATCCCAGTTCCCTAAAGGAAGAAGTACTCCAAGCAGATCCATGAACTGAGAACTGCTTGTTCCCTCATTTCCACAACATTTTCAATTACCCCTTCTCCTCCAAAGCAGGCAAGTTCAGCAGTTTCAGCCTGCAAGAACTGTGGGGCACATGTCTGTCTTTTTTGGGAGGAATCAGCAGTGAGTCACCCAGACAAGCCCAGGTGCCACTGTCCTATTTTCTGGAAAAATCCCTTTGCCAGGATTCCTCTCCTGGGAAGCTGAGAAGCCTCAGAGAAAAAGGAAAACAATATTATCTCATTTGTTTCTCCTGTGCTTTGCTGCTTTGGAATGTGGTTGGAGATTGTTTCATTGTTTTCATGTGAATTATTTTGACTTACTGGCCAATCAGGGCCAGGCTGTGTCAGACTCTGGAGAGAGTAACGAGTTTCCATGATTATCTTTTTAGCATTCTGTAAGTATCCTTTCTGTATTCTTTAGTATAGTTTAGTTTAGTATTCTTTAATATAATATAGATCATAAAATAATAAATTAGCCTTCTAAGAACATGGAGTCAGATGTATCATTCCTGCCTTTGTCTGGGAACCCCACAAACACACGACCCAGGTACAACCCTCTCCTGTCACACTTCCCCCATTCCCAGCAGAGCCTGCTGATGCTGCCAGGGGTACCTACCCTGTCATGGAGGAAGATGAGTGCCAGCAACACATCGTAGATGCCTGCACAGATTTCTGCAGCAGAGAGCATCTCCAGGACCATCTCCAAGGGCTTCACCCGCTCCGTGACCAGGTGGATCCCGTTGGCTTCCACGGTGCAGGAGAGGAAGCGCAGGAGGCAAGGGTGCCGCAAGGTTTTCAGGTGCTTCAGGGAACAAGTGTCTGTTAGAGCTCCTCTGAGGCAGCCCCTGCGGGTGTGAGCTTAGTCCTGCCCCCTTAGCCATGTCTTCTCATGGAATTCAGACAGCCCATCCCTGCTCCTCACCCTGCTCCCAGCAAACTTCCTCGCTCAGACTGCAGAACTTTTTATAATACCATGAAACAGAATCATAGAATGGTCTGGGTTGGCAGGACCTTAAAGGTCATCTTGTTCCATCCCCCTCCCATGGGCAGGGACACCTTCCACGAGCCCAGGTTTACCCAAGCCCTGCCCAACCTGGCCTTGACACTTCCAGGGATCCAGGGGCAGCCACAGCTTCTCTGTGGGCAGCCTGTGCCAGGGCCTCACCTCCCTCACAAAGAATTTCCTCCCCTATATCCAATCTAAACCTACTCTCTCAGTTTGAAGCCATCTCCCCTTGTTCTGTCAATACATGTTCTTTTCCCTCCATCTGTCTTGTAAGCTCCCTGCTGGCACTGGATGGAGAACATCTTACACAGAATAAAAGCCTTATTTATAATAAATACGGTATTTTGGGCAGGTTTCACCCAAGAAAGACCCTGACTTGCATCTGCAGGAGGAGGCAGCACCTTGCAAGGGGTGTCTGAACATTTCTGGTTGAACATTGCATTGTCTGAACACTGCTGCCTGAACACTGCATTGTCTGAACTGCTGCATGCAGCAACAGTGACCTCTCCAGCTGCCAACCCCTTCTGCCCCGTGGCCAGGCTGGCTTCCACTTTCCCCCTGCCCTCACTGCCAAGGGTCTGACCCATTAAGCGGCTCCCATCCTGCCCACAGCAGGAGGGCCAGCGTGTCCCGGGCGGGGGCAGTACCTTGGCAGCTTTGTTGACCTTGTCCTGGCTGTCCCTGCGGTACACGAAGACGGAGGCGCGGGTGCCATCCTGCAGCACGGCCGGGTGGATGGTGCTCCCGCTGCGCAGCGTCACCGGCGGCTCCTCCAGGCTGTAGCTCTTCAAAGCGCTGCTCTCCGAGCCCATGCCTTGCACGGCTGCCCTGCTCACCACAAACAGGCCCTGGCTGAAGGGGGAGTTGCTTTGGGCAGGTTTAGTTCCGGCAGGTGTTGTCCAGGTCACGTTCAGAGCATTTTCTGCAAAAGCACAGAACAGCCATGAGGAATCTCCTCCTGCCAGTATCCTCTCCTTGAGTTTAAGGACGGGAATAACATCCCCAAAGTTTACTTTGTAAAGGAAACCCAGTGTCCACAAATTTGGATCAGCAGGAGCAGCTCTCAGCGGTGGGGCTTGCGCTGCACTGTGTCAGCACCTCCAGCAGCTCTGACACAGTGCAGCACCCACAGCCCATCCCTGACCTGGCTGCCGAGCTGAGTCCCACCAAAAGCAGGATCCAGCAACGCCCCCGGCCACACTGACACCCACTCCAAGGGCTCAACTGACACCAAGCACAGCCAGCAGCTAGCAAGTGACTGCCACGCCACAAGGAGCCTCTGGCCTTCTTAAAAACGCCATTCCTCAGTTCTCCACACCAGAGAAGAATTCAGTGAAGGAGGAAGGGTTACAAGCTGGATTTCAGGAGGTTACCTATAGCCAGGTACCCTCCTCCAGGAGCATGTTTTCCCCCTTGATTACCTTCTCTCCGTGTGACAAATATTCCTTCTGCCTGCCAAGCCTTCCTTCCTCCCACAGCCTGTCAGGAAGAGGCTGACACAGATTTCTGTGCTGTTTCCTCACACACAAAACCGGTAAAACAAACACACTGATTGCAGAGGCTTTTTTGGAAAACACTGACCCAGCACATGCTCTGTCATCAGCCTTGTGATCACAGGCCACGGGTGAGATCTGCACACAGAAGTCAGCAAACCTTCCTCAGCAATGTGAGGGACAGAGCAAACCCTCCGTTTTCAGGAAAAGTGGGGGAAATTTCTTTTTTTTTTTTTCAGCTGGAGAATTGCTTTATTGTGGTTGTTTCCAGCCATGACCTGAGGCTTCAGGAGTCTGTTCCACCCCAGCTGCTGCTCTGGCCCCTCACCTGTGTCTCCAGTTAGGTCTCCCAGGAGCCCTGAGGTCAGAAGTGCTCAGGGCCTTTGCAAAGAGAGCTGCTCTGTTACAGATCCCTGGCTCCTTTAACCCTCCAGAGGGTGCCAAGCAAGGGTACAACAAACCTTGCAGCCTGAAATGGGGGGGAAGAGGGGCTTTTAATTAATTCTGTGTCCTGATCCACCTAAAATCTGAATTGAATTAACTACAGAGCTTGCAGCTTCCTCATTCTCTCCCCTCTGGTGTCAGGCATGAATCTGCACCTTTTCAGCACTGATTCCTTAAATGGGACCTTTAAGACATAAAGGGAAATTTATGGAAATCTAAACTGCAGCTTCCCAGCACTACACAGAGGGGCTGACAGGTGAAAAGGAAACACAGTGCAGCAGTAACACGTGCCTCTAAACTGGATTTTTCTGTAGTGAACTCCCTGGCACAAAAGCATCCATGCTGCCGCCAGACAGAACATTCTCCTCTCCAGACAGAGCCTAGGAGCTCTGCCCTGGCTGCCCCAGGTTACCCCCCTCACCTGTGTGCCAGGCACCAGCTGCTGCTCCTGGGCACAGCCAGTGCACTTCTCTGCATTCTGTCTTCCCAGCTGTGCCTCATTTAGTTGTTCTACCTCAATGATTTCTCACTCAGGACACCTGCAAGTATCAGGGCTCACCTGATGCCTCAGGTTCCTCCAAACACACGTGGGCATATTTGGCTTCAGAGACACACACAGCTCAGGAACAGAACCACAGAATGCTCTGGGTTGGAAGGGACTTCAGAAGCTCATCTCACTCCACTCCCCTGCCATGGGCATGGACACCTTCCACTATCCCAGGCTGCTCCAAGCCCCATCCAGCCTGACTCTCAGCACTTCCAGGGATGGGGCAGCCACACTGCTCTGGGCACCCTGTGCCAGGGCCTCCCCACCCTCACAGGAAAGAATTTCTCCCACACATCTCACCAAATTTTCCCCTGGCTCCATTTGCAGCCATTCCCACCTTGTCCTGTCACATTTCCTGATGAAGAGTCCCTCTCCAGCTTCCCTGGAGCCCCTTCAGGTATGGGAAGGCTTCTATGAGGTCTCCACACAACCTCCTCCAGGCAGAACAGCCCCGACTCTACCAGCCACAGGGCAGGTGCCCCAGTTGCCTCCTCAACTTCATGGCCTCCTCTGGACTTGCTCCAACAGCTCCGTGCCCTTCTCATGCTGAATATTGCAACACCAGAGTCATCCTCACGCCTGCGATGTGCCCGAGCCCAGCTGCAAACACACCGCCCCTCTCCAGGGAAGTTCCTCTCAGGACCAAACACAGCAGCCCGTGGCACCCCGAGCTTTCCAGCTTTTTTAAGGCTATTGAAACTCCAGCTGGCAAAAGCATCTGCAAAGGTCTGTGCCCAGGTGTGGCTCTCCCGAGCCAAAACAAACCATTACTCACGCAACTACGAGTTAGGAGCATTAACCCTTTTGTATCCTATTTCGTAATTGTAAACGTGAACGTCAGAAGCGATACACAGAACACCCTGGAAGAGACAGGAGCCCGGCAGGGAAAGCCAGAACGATTGGTAGTAAAGGACAATGTGGATTTGCTACCAGAAAGAGCTGGAATTCCCATTCAGCTTCCCTGCGGAGTGAACGACAGCCGCACACAGAGTATCCACCTGAAACACAGGGCAGCCCACAGACTGCTCCCGGCCCTGCCGCCCCTGCCAGGCAGCAGAGCCTGCGGGAAGGGCTCTCAGCGGTGCCAGCAGCTTCCCCCCGAAGGCAGCAGTCTCCCAGCAGCTCGCGGCACCAGCAGGGACCACAGCCCCGGCAGGGAGCTCCGGCTCCCCCGCGGGAGCACCGGGCAGAGCGCGGCTTGAGCACACAGCCTCCCCGGAACGCCGGGCACCGCCGGCTCGGGGCGGCACCGCCAGAGCCGCTGCTGTGGCAGCTCCGCCCGGGAGCCCGCGGCTCACAGCCCGGCCCGGCGGCGGCACCGCGTCCGCAGCGCCGCTGGCAGGGCCCGGCCCGCCCGTCACACCCCACGGCGGCCCCTACCCTCGGCCCGCCCGTCCCCGTTCACCTGTCCCCGCCGGGCCGGGGCTCCGGTGCCGCTGGGCCCCGCCGGCCGCTGCTCCGTCTGTCCGTCAGTCCGTCTGTCCGTCCGTCCTTCCGCCCGGCCGGCCCGGCAGCGCCGCCCGCCGCGCGCGCCCCCTGCC